>NC_079217.1:1127601-1167601 GCF_029633865.1 Lampris incognitus
AGCATACATACGTATTATGTACATGTGCATGAAAACCATGATCTCCCAGTGATCCCTTCGTTGTGTTAAACTGCCATTTCTCTGGCCAGATTGAGCTGTTGGACACGGTTGCTCTTAACCTACACCGGATCGACAAGGACGTCCAACGCTGCGACCGTAACTACTACTACTTCACCACAGCCAACTTGGAGAGACTGCGCAATATCATGTGCAGGTAAAGACGAGGGGCGCGGGCGTGTGGATATATGAAGTTCATCCATGGTGTTTGCACATCTGCTCAGCTGCTCTTAGGGTCTGTGTCATGTGACGTGTCGCCCTGCTTGCAGCTACGTATGGGAGCACTTGGAGATAGGCTATGTCCAGGGCATGTGTGACCTGCTGGCGCCTCTCATGGTCATCTTGGATGATGGTAAGAACCACAATTTTCCTTCTCTTTTTCTTGATACTTGTAACCATGGCACACAGACACCACTTTCTAAGAGCTGTCAACCACTGGCCTCAGACACACAACGCTGTTATTGACGCCTGCGAGCAGCGTGGAGCACGCACACTAACATAATCTTCTGTAAGATGAGGAATCCAGTGAACCTTTCCTGGGGCCTCTAGTTTTACAACGGTTCAGTATTCATTCATTCAGCAGCATCTCACAAGTGATGACACTGGAAATTAGCATGACAACAGGACAGGAAGTGGTTTTTAATTAAGACGAATGATGTGTTGTGTGTAGCATGGTGCTGATGTGTTGTGTGCAGCATGGTTCTGATGTGTTGTGTGTAGCATGGTACTGATGTGTTGTGTGTAGCATGGTACTGATGTGTTGTGTGTAGCATGGTACTGATGTGTTGTGTGTAGCATGGTACTGATGTGTTGTGTGTAGCATGTTTCTGATGTGTTGTGTGTACCATGGTACTGATGTGTTGTGTGTAGCATGGTACTGATGTGTTGTGTGTAGCATGGTACTGATGTGATGTGTGTAGGATGGTACTGATGTGTTGTGTGTAGCATGGTACTGATGTGTTGTGTGTAGTATGGTTCTGATGTGTTGTGTTGTGTGTAGCATGGTACTGATGTGTTGTGTGTAGGACGGTACTGATGTGTTGTGTGTAGCATGGTACTGATGTGTTGTGTGTAGGACGGTACTGATGTGTTGTGTGTAGCATGGTGCTGATGTGATGTGTGTAGCATGTTTCTGATGTGTTGTGTGTAGCATGGTACTGATGTGTTGTGTGTACCATGGTACTGATGTGATGTGTGTAGCATGGTACTGATGTGTTGTGTGTAGCATGGTTCTGATGTGTTGTGTGTAGCATGGTTCTGATGTGTTGTGTGTAGTATGGTTCTGAT
This sequence comes from Lampris incognitus, assembly GCF_029633865.1. Taxonomy (NCBI): domain Eukaryota; kingdom Metazoa; phylum Chordata; class Actinopteri; order Lampriformes; family Lampridae; genus Lampris; species Lampris incognitus. The sequence continues at coordinate 1,128,946 of NC_079217.1, forward strand.
GTGTTGTGTTGTGTGTAGCATGGTACTGATGTGTTGTGTGTAGCATGGTACTGATGTGTGTAGGACGGTACTGATGTGTTGTGTGTAGCATGGTTCTGATGTGTTGTGTGTAGTATGGTTCTGATGTGTTGTGTTGTGTGTAGCATGGTACTGATGTGTTGTGTGTAGCATGGTACTAATGTGTGTAGGACGGTACTGATGTGTTGTGTGTAGCATGGTGCTGATGTGTTGTGTGTAGCATGGTACTGATGTGTTGTGTGTAGCATGGTGCTGATGTGTTGTGTGTAGCATGGTACTGATGTGTTGTGTGTAGCATGGTACTGATGTGTTGTGTGTAGCATGGTACTGATGTGTTGTGTGAAGCATGGTACTGATGTGATGTGTGTAGCATGCTACTGATGTGTTGTGTGTAGCATGGTACTGATGTGTTGTGTGTAGCATGGTACTGATGTGATGTGTGTAGCATGGTACTGATGTGTTGTGTGTAGCATGGTACTGATGTGTTGTGTGTAGCATGGTACTGATGTGATGTGTGTAGCATGGTACTGATGTGATGTGTGTAGCATGCTACTGATGTGTTGTGTGTAGCATGGTACTGATGTGTTGTGTGTAGCATGGTACTGATGTGTTGTGTGTAGCATGGTACTGATGTGTTGTGTGTAGCATGGTACTGATGTGTTGTGTGTAGCATGGTACTGATGTGATGTGTGTAGCATGCTACTGATGTGTTGTGTGTAGCATGGTACTGATGTGTTGTGTGTAGCATGGTACTGATGTGTTGTGTGTAGCATGGTACTGATGTGTTGTGTGTAGCATGGTACTGATGTGTTGTGTGTAGGATGGTTCTGATGTGAGACAAGTGGACACCAGTCAACAATTCTGGCTGTGTTATAGTGCTGCTAAAGACAATATAGCTGTTCATTCTGTGTGGTGTGTGTGTGTGTGTGTGTGTGTGTGTGTGTGTGTGTGTGTGTGTGTGTGTGTGTGTGTGTGTGTGTGTGTCCCAGAGTGCCTTGCATACAGCTGTTTCACTCATCTAATGAAGAGGATGAGTCAGAACTTCCCTAATGGCGGAGCCATGGATACACACTTTGCCAACATGAGGTCCCTCATTCAGGTGATGGACAACCCTGTGTGTGTGTGTGTGTGTGTGTGTGTGTGTGTGTGTGTGTGTGTGTGTGTGTGTGTGTGTGTGTGTGTGTGTATAAAGTCCGACCTTTCCCTTTGCCTCACACTAATGTCAGGTCCATTCAAAATCAAATCAAATCAGTTTTATTTGTATAGCCCAATATGACAAATTACAAATTTGCCTCAGTGGGCTTAACAGCAACACAACATCCTGTCCTTAGACCCTCTCATCGGATGAGGAACAACTCCCTAAAATAAAAACCCCTTTAACAGGGAGAAAAATAGGAGAAACCTCAGGGAGAGCACCAGAGGAGGATCTCTCTCTCTCCCAAGACGGACAGCGTGTATTGGATGTTGTGTTCATGCAGTTTACATAACACAACACTGAAAGAGGATAACAGAATCATAATGGACATGACATGTATGAAGAACATGATGCTCAGGATGCCAAGCAGTGTCCACATGCCAACGGAGCAGTCCAGGACCCAAGCCACGCGACCAGCATCATCATGTAATAAAAGAAAACTTAGGTGAGGAGTGGAAGGGCAGGCAGCATCCAAATGGCGACCACCATCACCATGGAGACCTGGGAGGAGAACCGACTGCACATGCACACAAGAGAGACTCACATGACACCATTCACACACAGAGAAAGAGAAAGGAGAAGACATCATTCAGAGAGAGAGAGAGAAAAGACTTGTTAGAGAAGAGAACAGTTTGCAATAGTCATTAGCCATAATCAATTAAGTCATCAATTCGTCATAATCTATACTCGATAATCTCGTGGGCAGAACAGTGGTTGGTAAATTCATTGAGACAGAAAACCTACCCGCCATCCAGTACAGGTTGTGAAGCATTCAACTTAAAGGCAACTAGTTGTAAGCTAAGGCAAAAAGATGAGTTTTAAGTTTGGATTTAAAGACTCAACAGACTCCGATGGTCTGATGGCAGCAGGCAGGTTATTCCACAAGAATGGAGCCCGACAGGAAAAGGCCCTGCTGCCACCAGCTGACCTCTTTTTAACTTTGGGTCACACAGGTCCTGGACTCTGAGCTCTTTGAGCTGATGCACCAGAACGGCGACTACACTCACTTCTACTTCTGCTACCGCTGGTTCCTGCTGGACTTCAAGAGAGGTCAGCAACCCTTCTTCTCTCTCAGCAACCCTGCTTCTCTCTCAGCAACCCTGCTTCTCTCTCAGCAACCCTTCTTCTCTCTCAGCAACCCTGCTTCTCTCTCAGCAACCCTTCTCTCTCAGCAACCCTGCTTCTCTCTCAGCAACCCTGCTTCTCTCTCAGCAACCCTGCTTCTCTCTCAGCAACCCTGCTTCTCTCTCAGCAACCCTTCTTCTCTCTCAGCAACCCTGCTTCTCTCTCAGCAACCCTGCTTCTCTCTCAGCAACCCTTCTCTCTCAGCAACCCTTCTTCTCTCTCAGCAACCCTTCTTCTCTCTCAGCAACCCTTCTTCTCTCTCAGCAACCCTGCTTCTCTCTCAGCAACCCTGCTTCTCTCTCAGCAACCCTGCTTCTCTCTCAGCAACCCTGCTTCTCTCTCAGCAACCCTTCTTCTCTCTCAGCAACCCTTCTTCTCTCTCAGCAACCCTTCTTCTCTCTCAGCAACCCTGCTTCTCTCTCAGTAACCCTTCTTCTCTCTCAGCAACCCTTCTTCTCTCTCAGCAACCCTGCTTCTCTCTCAGCAACCCTTCTTCTCTCTCAACAACCCTTCTTCTCTCTCAGCAACCCTGCTTCTCTCTCAGCAACCCTTCTTCTCTCTCAACAACCCTTCTTCTCTCTCAGCAACCCTGCTTCTCTCTCAGCAACCCTTCTTCTCTCTCAACAACCCTTCTTCTCTCTCAGCAACCCTTCTTCTCTCTCAGCAACCCTTCTCTCTCAGCAACCCTTCTCTCTCAGCAACCCTTCTTCTCTCTCAGCAACCCTTCTTCTCTCTCAGCAACCCTTCTTCTCTCTCAGCAACCCTTCTTCTCTCTCAGCAACCCTTCTTCTCTCTCAGCAACCCTTCTTCTCTCTCAGCAACCCTGCTTCTCTCTCAGCAACACTTCTTCTCTCTCAGCTGCTCTGCGTCCAGCAGCTCCTTTACTTGTGTTCAGCTTGACTGTATGAGTCACTTGAACCCTCGTTCTCATGCACACTGCGAGGACTGCCAGGCTCCAGGGGGCGTGTTGAGCAACGCCACTAAACAGCAGCAGGACAGAGATCAGTGCACTGGGCCACAGGTGACCATACCGCCAAGGCCAGAAGTTGTGCCTGTGGTTTCTGAGTCTTGGGGTAACATTTAAGAGTTGAACGTCGGGGCGCCCTGGTGGCTCTCCTGCTAGAGCACATACCACATAAGGCTAAGTCCTTCCTGCAGCAGCCTGGGTTCGAATTCAGCCCTGGCCCCGTGCTGCATGTCATCCCCTATCTCTTTCTACTATCTCTATCAAATAAAGGCAGGAAATGCCCCCCCCCTAAAAAAAGAAGGACCGTCAAGTACAGCACGGGTGTCACGTGTCGACTTGCTTTTCATGGCAGGTTGCAAAGTTTTGTGAGCAACTGATGTTCTGCCAAATAATGACTGACGCAGTAATCCACAAAATAACATTCAGCAGTTGTTTCTACTTCAACTAACGCTGTACTTGCACAGTACTATGTTAGTGTAGTATTAGTACAGGGCGAGAACAAGTACAGTGGAAACATTCTCGTGTCTGGCACAGATTAAACCGTGCAGTCGAGACCTTCTAGCTCAGCAGAAACGCCCCCTCGCTGCAGGCGACTCAGCCCGGTCGCTGTGCTGCCGTGATGCTGACGTCCTACTCGTCTTGAAGGTCTAGTGAACATGGAATAGTGGCTAAGGGAGGCCAGACTCGGCATGCACACACTGGTGGAACACATGGTCTTACTGTGTTTCACCCGGAAGGGTCTAGAACACATTTTACTTTCTGAAATAAAATGTTAGGTACTAGTGAGTCCTCATCTTTTCCTATTACTCGTAAGTGCACTGTGTTTGGTATAAGTAGAAATGCTTTTTGTGGGCGTCCGGGTTGTGCGTCAGTCTATTGCGTTGCCTGCCAACACGGGGCTCGCCAGTTCAAATCCCTGTGTTACCTCCGGCTTGGTCGGGCGTCTCTACAGACACAATTGGCCGTGTATGCGGGTGGGGAGCCAGATGTGGGTGTGTGTCCTGGTCGCTGCAGTAGCGCCTCCTCTGGTCGGTCGGGGCACCTATTCAGGGGGGGGGGACATAGCGCGTGTAACCATGCTGCCTGGGTGTCCATGTGTGTGTTTGTGTGTGTGCCCAGAGCTGCTGTACGAGGATGTATTTGCAGTGTGGGAGGTGATTTGGGTGGCTCCAAGGATTTCCTCCAAGCACTTTGTCCTGTTCCTGGCTTTAGCCCTGGTCACCGTTTACCGGGAGATCATCAGAGACAATAACATGGATTTCACTGACATCATCAAGTTCTTTAACGGTGAGCTGTGAGAGGAGGTCGTACACCTCACACCAATGTGACTTACTGTGTATTACTCAAAATATTACCAGTAAACAGTATGACGTCACTGACCGTATAAATGTACTGGACAAGATAGTTAATGCATGCATTGAGAGTTACACTAATTTGTCAAACTGCCAAAACTCAGCTTTTTTCTGCAGTTCTACACGTTTAGCACCTGTACTGTGATGTCCTGGTTTGCAAAGAAATGAAGAGAATTTACACAAATTCCCTGACTTGTACCCAAACCCAGTTGTGTTAAGCCTGCTCTCTAACTCCAGTTGTGTGTGTGACTGACAGAGATGGCCGAACGTCATGACGTGCAGCACATCCTGCAGATAGCACGAGAGCTGGTGCACAAGGTCCAGTCTCTGATGGATAACAAGTGACCGTAGAAGGAGCAGACGAATGGGAGGCATTCTCCTCTTCAACCCTGCCTGCACGTGCCCTCTTCGCATCCCTAATACCTCTCTGCTCTTCATCATCAGTACCGGAGAGTGGGAAAGGTGGGGATCAAGCCCTCTGTCTTGCCAGGGCGGGGCGGGGGGCACCCGGGTCAGGAGCTCGGTGTGAATCTAAGGCCAAGCCTTGATTGTTTACATTAACCTTATCACTAAATGCCAGTGGTGTCAGTTAAGACATGTGGAGTCGTCTGCATGCTTGAGAGTTTAATCACACTGTGACTGCATTCTTCAGTCTCCCTACGCTCCACAGAGCTTGAGTGTGCATGAACCCACCCTACTTAAATGTGCACAATACACACACACACACACACACACACACACACACACACACACACACTCCATCCAAACACTGTCTCCATGAGTAGTATTATTTTAGGAGTCTTGCTTTAATTTCTGTGTTGGAAAAAGGCGTCTTTGCCTCCTTGCTGTGTCGTGGGAGACCACTAGAGTGTGCTACTTACACACCTTCAAAGGAGAAGAAGACTTAGCCACGAAGAAGCTTTTCATTTGTGACCAAATGGACTGTGCCAACTACCTTTTCATACCTACCTTCACATTTTTGGACAACATGCATGTGTTTTCCTCCTTAGCGCCCTCCACAGGTTGTTGTTTTAATGACTCGTTATCACACAAATGTTGCCTTTTATCAGTAATAGCCCTATGTACTTTGTTGCACTTTTGGTGAGGGTGTCCTTCATGGTGCCTGTGATGCTCTGGCCAGTGTCCACAGTGACACAACAGGTGGAGGTGCCACAAGAGACCAAACTATTGAAATACAGTTTTAATTGCAACCAACTTTTGCAGCCTGATTGATGAAGGTTTATGGTCCAGTTAACGTTGTGAGCTTTTCAGTGAGGAACTGTCGAGCACGTTTGATTCCAGTGCCAACCACCTTTGCATAGTCCATTTCAATGTAAGCGTTTTTATTGAATAAATAAATCAGCACATCTAGCATTTGTAAACCTTTTTAAATAGTCCTACACTACATGTGCAGCTGAATTACAGAGACACTATGTGAACAAGAGAAAAATATACATAAAAAAGGAGTAACTATGTCTTACTCTTATCACTCAATCAGTTATCTTTGGTATGAACAGCATAGAGTCGCCAGCAACAGACCGACACCGAAGGGCAAGATAGCACAAAATCATAAAGCACAAATGCTCTTTCTCCTTGCTTTCTCCTGGCTTTCTCCTGACTTGCTCCTTTCTTTCTTCTTGCTTTCTCCTGACTTGCTCCTTGCTTTCTTCTTGCTTTCTCCTTGCTTTCTCTGTGCTCTCTCCTTGCTTTCTCCTTGCTTTCTCCTGGCTTTCTCCTTGCTTTCTCCTGGCTTTCTCCTTTCTTTCTTCATGTTCTCTCCTTGCTTTCTCTGTGCTTTCTCCTGGCTTTCTCCTGACTTGCTCCTTTCTTTCTTCTTGCTTTCTCCTGACTTGCCCCTTGCTTTCTTCTTGCTTTCTCCTTGCTTTCTCTGTGCTCTCTCCTTGCTTTCTCCTTGCTTTCTCCGTGCTTTCTCCTTGCTTTCTCCTGGCTTTCTCCTTTCTTTCTCCATGTTCTCTCCTTGCTTTCTCTGTGCTTTCTCCTTGTGTTCTCCTGGCTTTCTCCTTGTTTTCTCCCAGCCTTCTCCATGCTTTCTCTTTGCTTTCTCCTGGCTTTCTCCTTGTGTTCTCCTGGCTTTCTCCCAGCTTTCTTCCAGCTTTCTCCATGCTTTCTCCTGGCTTTCTCCTTGCTTTCTCCTGGCTTTCTCTTTGCTTTCTCCTGGCTTTCTCCTTGTGTTCTCCTGGCTTTCTCCTTGCTTTCTCTTGGCTTTCTCCTTGCTTTCTCCTTGCTTTCTCCTTGTGTTCTCCTTGTGTTCTCCTGGCTTTCTCCTTGCTTTCTCCTGGCTTTCTCCTTGCTTTCTCCTGGCTTTCTCTTTGCTTTCTCCTGGCTTTCTCCTTGTGTTCTCCTTGTGTTCTCCTGGCTTTCTCCATGCTTTCTCCTGGCTTTCTCCATGCTTTCTCCTGGCTTTCTCCTTGCTTTCTCCTGGCTTTCTCTTTGCTTTCTCCTTGCTTTCTCCTTGCTTTCTCCTTGTGTTCTCCTTGTGTTCTCCTTGTGTTCTCCTTGCTTTCTCCTTGTGTTCTCCTGGCTTTCTCCTTGCTTTCTCCTTGCTTTCTCCTGGCTTTCTCCTTGCTTTCTCCTTGCTTAAATACAGAAGACAAACATTTAACATGGAAAGCTTGTTGCAGGTTGCAGCAGGATGAACCATATCAACCCCATACAAACCCAGCAGAGAGACTCTTTATCTGGTATACATACTAATCCACTCACCACCAGGGCACACTGACGCACGTTTAGCAGAAAACCCTGTGTCCAGTTTGTCAGTTGTACTTTCCAGTAAGTCAACAGCTGGATGTCCGGGCTGACGCGTGAACGGTGGTTAAAGAGAGGGCTTTGTTTGTAGTTATATGAGGATGGTGGCTGACCTTACACCTGACAGGTTGATGTGATGTGATTCATTTTAGAGCAGGCAAAGATGCTAGACAGATCTGAGGCACATTACACATAGCCTACGTTGTTGTACGTCTTAATTTTAACCACATTTTACAACTGTGGCTAAATATGCACACTGATCTTAACAGACAGCACCACCATACAAGTCTACCCAGCTGCTTTAAGCATTTCGCAGTACTCTGTCAGGAAAAGTGGTTGCAATTGACTGTGGGATTGAAACTAATTTCCCTCATGATCCATGCATACTTTTTTTCTGACAAAAAAAGTATTTGGCTTGCTTGTGGACCGGTGTGCTTTGGCCATCCAGAGGCCATGAGGACTGGGAGGGAATAATGGACCTGTAGGCCCAGTTTTAAAATTGTCAAGTACAAGCTGCCTCTTTTTATTGCCAAACTATCCAAGATATCTTGAAGGGACTGGATGTTATTAATCAATCGGTAACAGACTCTCGACATCTCTGTTTCAGATTCACAGTAACAGCACAAACTGCATTCATGTCTTTTGTGAAACTGGGTTTTGACGCAGTCTCCGATAACCCTTGTTAGCATGAACCTATCATACGCCTTGTCTTTTGAAATTACAATATGGCTGCATATGATTGGTCATCCAGCATGGACCTGCACCAGTGATTCAAGTGCCAAGTGTCTTCCCCAATCCTGAAGTGTACTGTAGTCATCCAGCTCTCCGACATGTGACAGGTTTAATAAGCAGATTCCAGGAGAAGGAGGTGGTGTTGGACGTATGTGGTGCCTCATCACTGCTCATCCCCTCCACCCCTCTTTGGCTATTATGAAGGTGGAAGGTAGGTGGGAAATAGACCTGTAGGAGAGCTTTTTCTTCCAGTCAGGACATTGTGTACCAAAGCCTTGAAATAGCCCCCTCTGTGGCATGATGACAATGTGCAATTTCATACTGCATCTTGAAGACTGTTTACTATGTATGTAAGATATTTTTGAAATGGTGATCTTGGAATTCTATACCTACTGTGCAATTCATGTTGTTTGAGAGCCTGTCAAAGTCTATATTGCCGTAAATATGAACCAAAAGCCCATTATTTCTATGACGACTGTAAGAACATAACTTATTTTGAAATCTATTTTTTACCTTGGTTTCAGGAGCAGTCTTGTGAATGGTCCCTAGGTGGCGTTGTAGACTGTGCAACAGGATGTGTGCGGACTCCTTGTTACACTTTTGACTGTTAAGTGTTCTTTCTCAATGTTGTGCACTGACTTACTAAGGTTCCAAATCTATATTTATTTAGAGAACAAAGGTTTGCATCGATGAGTATGTATTGTTACCATGTATCATTTGCCTTGAATGTACTACACTACTAAACAAGGTGGTTTATTATTGTGCAGCTCAATTTCTCTTACAACTCATTTCTGCTATGAACACCGCAGGGTGGCGGGTCAGGGCCGGGCCCCCGTGCGAGGTGGTCAAAGCGGGCCCCGGCCTGCTGTCAGCCAATCAGACGTAACACGACATGGTGTCAGTACTGCATGCGGCTTTAAGATGACCAGCCACAGGGAAATACACCGCACGGTCGCTGCCTAGACCGAGTGACCGTTAGGAAACCAGACCGCCGTGCGACAGAAGAGGACTCGTAATAGCAAGGCCAAGACAGCGACGGACGAGCCTACGTAACGATATCCCAAATTACAAATGTGCCCCAGGGGGCTTTACAGCATCACAACATCCTGCCCCGAGACCCTCACACCAGACAAGGAGCAAGTCCCTGAACCCTTTAACAGGGAGAAAACCAGGAAGAAGGCTCAGGGAGGGCAGCAGAGGAGGATCTCTCTCCCGAGACGCACAAGAAGACAGAGCACCACAACAGAGGAACACACAACCGGCGGCGTGCACCCGCCCATACACAACATTCTTCATGTCTGTGCATCGGCCTTCTAAACACCGACGCCCGTCTGCTGTGCGCTACGCAGTAGTACGCATGCCCATAACTACGCGTGGACACACTTTGCACACTTTTGAGCATGGCGCATACGGCAGACTCGGAGCTGGAGGGTGGCGAGAGGGCGGGGTCCGAGAGAGGGCGGGGTCCGAGCATGCGGGCCCTACACTGCTGCGGGGTCCGAGCATGCGGGCCCTACACTGCTGCGGGGTCTGAGAGAGGGCGGGGTCCGAGCATGCGGGTCCTACACTGCTGTGGGGTCCGAGAGAGGGCGGGGTCCGAGCATGCGGGTCCTACACTGCTGTGGGGTCCGAGAGAGGGCGGGGTCCGAGCATGCGGGCCCTACACTGCTGCGGGGTCCGAGAGAGGGCGGGGTCCGAGCATGCGGGCCCTACACTGCTGCGGGGTCCGAGAGAGGGCGGGGTCCGAGCATGCGGGCCCTACACTGCTGCGGGGTCCGAGCATGCGGGCCCTACACTGCTGCGGGGTCCGAGAGAGGGCGGGGTCCGAGCATGCGGGCCCTACACTGCTGCGGGGTCCGAGAGAGGGCGGGGTCCGAGCATGCGGGCCCTACACTGCTGCGGGGTCCGAGAGAGGGCGGGGTCCGAGCATGCGGGCCCTACACTGCTGCGGGGCCCCAGTGCTGCTGCGTTACCTGCAGAGGTAGTACTTTCACCTCTGTATGAAGAGGCTCAGTCATGAGCAAAATCTGACCAGTTGTGCGTCGTATTAAAACGTTTCCGGTTTCCAGACGTTTATCATCATTTGATTGGACAGCTCCCACGTCCCGCCCTCAACACAAAGAACACACACCACAAGAGCAACACCACTCAGGCACGTCTGTAATTTGTGGTATTGGGCTACACAGATAAAACTGACTTGACTTGACCATGTCGCCATAATACAGCTCCATGTCTAAACATGCTCTAGGGGGCGTCCTGGTAGCGTAGCAGCCTATTCTCTTGCCTACCAACACTGGTTCACTGGTTCGAATCCCCGTGTACCTCCGGCTTGGTCAGCATCCCCACAGACACAACTGGCCGTGTCTGTGGGTGAGAAGCCGGGTGTGGGTATGTGTCCTGGTCGCTGCACTAGCGCCTCCTCTGGTCGGTTGGGGCGCCTGTTCAGGGGGGAGGGGGAACTGGGGGGGAATAGCGTGATCCTCCCACGCGCTACACCCCCCTGGTGAAACTCCTCACTGTCAGGTGAAAAGAAGCGGCTGGTGACTCCACATGTATGGGAGGAGGCATGTGGTAGTCTGCAGCCCTCCTGGATCAGCAGAGGGGGTGGAGCAGAGACCGGGACGGCTCAGCAGAGGGGGTGGAGCAGAGACCGGGACAGATCAGCAGAGGGGGTGGAGCAGAGACCGGGACAGATCAGCAGAGGGGGTGGAGCAGAGACTGGGACAGATCAGCAGAGGGGGTGGAGCAGAGACCGGGACAGATCAGCAGAGGGGGTGGAGCAGAGACCGGGACAGATCAGCAGAGGGGGTGGAGCAGAGACCGGGACGGCTCGGAAGAGTGGGGTAATTAATTGGCCGCATACAATTGGGGAGAAAAAGGGGGACCCCCCCCCCAAAAACCCAAACAAACCGTGCTGTGGCTGCAGCAACTGTCCATATTGTTCAGTGTTTGTCATGGCGGCCGTCCTGCGGCGCGGCGTGAGTGAGGCGTGAGTTGGTGAGAATGACGCGCCAAGCGGATCACCGCACAGCGCAGCTCCAGCAACCACAGACGAGCAGGCGGGCGGGCCGAGTCCGGAAGAGTCTCTCCAACTGCAGCGGAGTTGCCACGGGTTTTGTGTCGGCATCTTCATCACTGCCAAAACAAACAAACAAACAAACAAACAAACAAACAACTGGTTAAACCGAGTTTTATCCGGACACGCCGAGCGTTCTGCCTCCACATCTACCTGTTATACCGTCACACTCCGGCACCAGTACGTAAAGACCTGGTCAGGACACTGGATCGGACCTGGATCGGACACTGCTCAGATTTGGTATGAAAGGGGCCCAGACAGCAAAACTGCTGTGGCCCGGACCCGTCCCACACCCGACACTCCATCCGGCCCACATGCCACGTGGAATGATGGCCCTTGGGCGGTCCGCTCCTGTTTGCCAGATCTGGGCCAGAACCAAGCCATAGCAATGCCGCATGTGCCACATATTTGCCAAAGGTGGCCATATTTGTTTTGTGATATTTGGGCCATATCCACCATTTACCACACGGGGCGCTGCAGGGTCACATCCAGACCACATGTTGCCCAGAGAAAAAGGCAGAAAAGGCCACATGTGGTTTGGCATGTTTGGGCCACATTGGCTGGTACCCGGATGTGGGCCACTTCAGGCTCACCTCCATCTTGTCAGGGCCAGAAGAGGACCAGCAGTGCCGCATCACTGCCTGAAGTGGCCCACATCCGGGTGCTGTCTGGGGGCCTTACGGGTTGAGCCGACCTGGGGTTCGAACAAGCAACTTGCTCGGTTAGAGTCGGAGGCGACTAGCATGCGGCGCAGGCTGCTGTCCTGTTGCTCAAGGGGAAAGGCAGCTGACTCGTGTGGTGTTTGAGCACACGGCGTGGCAGTGAACGGGGCTTGAGCGGTCCCGCACTTTTAATTTAAACCACCATGATCCGTTTAGCAGGTCCCCGCGTGCGAGGTAAAGCAAAAACCACCCGTCTGTGTTGCGTCTCCACCACACACAACCACACACAACCACACACAACCACACACAACCACGCTGCGCCGCCTTTACCACGCTGCGCCGCCTTTGCCACGCCCAAACGCCCCCGCGCTCTTCGGCAGTGGCACACAGGAAGTAAAGTTGCACACCCGTCAGCGACAACCACGAATGGCGGAAGTTCCGGTTGAATCCTGTTTGTAGTCCGTGTCGTACCCCGGACTGTGTGTGAAAGAGGCCTCAACAACCCAACGACCCCTCATCAGCCTGCAGGACTGCAAAGGAACACGGAGACTTGACGCACGCCTGGCACAAGAGGGGAGTTGTCGTGCATATTTGAACATCATGAAATGGTCACGTGGCTCGGGTCCGCGGCTCTTCCGGTGGCGTCTGGACGCTGCTTGGTACCCTGCGCATAAACGTTATAATTGTGTTATCCTCTTTCAGTGTCGTGTTGTGTAAGTTGTGTAAACACAACATCGTGGCACGTTGTGCGTCTTGGGAGAGAGCGCCTCCTCTGGTGCTCTCTCCCTGTTGTTCCTCCCTGTTAAAGGGTTTAGGGAGGTGTTCCTTACCCGATGGGAGGGGGTAAGGACAGGATGTTGTGTTGCCGTAAAGCCCCCCGAGGCACATGTGTAATTGGTGATATTGAGCTGTACAAATAAAACTGACTTGACCTGACATTATTTTACTGGCTGTGAAGCACGTGGGGTCGGAGTGGACTGGAAACTCCAGAGGAGTTCGTTCCTTTGGACTCTGCCCAAGCGCTGCCCAAGGCTTTGCATCACACATCGGGCCCCAGAAAGACGCAGGTAACGTTAGGAGGGGTTTGAAATGACGTAACGAGACTGGGTAAAACACCCCTCGCTTTGTGCCTCACCCCCGGGGCCTGGTCTTTCTTGCCTGCTCAGAAACATGGCAAGTCTAAGGTCGGACATTTCTGCCATGAAACGAGGATCTCCGTACGGTAACAGCGGATATCAACCAACGCTTATGCGTGACTGAGCAACCTGGTCTGGGCAGAGGGGGTACCCCCTGTGAGGAGGCCCTGAGTCGGGGTGAGGAGACTGTGGCGCGGGCGCCTGGAGCCTTGGGCCTGCAGCGGCCTGATTTAGGCGGAGGGGGTGCGCTCATTCCAAGGCTGAATTACGGACGGGGCATGCCGGGCGAGTGCCCCGGGACCCCGGACCACGAGGGCCCCCAAAGGTCAGGGGTATTGTGTTCGCGTATAGTGGGGATCCCCAATCATACCCTACAAGGGACGTTTGTTCCAGCCCTGTGTCGCATTATATAATTCACCTTATATGAGTGACTTAACTTTGTGTAGTGTCGCCATAACATCATCGTACTTTCACCATCTGCGACATAGACGGGGAACGAAACCTGGAGTCGAAGCGGAGGCCTTTTCTGTTGCTAGGGACTCGTTTGAAGCAGAACTATAGGAATTACAAATATAAACATACTAAATATGTGGGAGTGGTTTCTAAATATATCACAATGCCGGTGTGCCTCGAGTTTACATTGTAGCAGTTAAGAGTGCAGCATGTGCCTCGAGTTTACATTGTAGCAGTTAAGAGTGCAGCATGTGCCTCCTGTTTACATTGTAGCAGTTAAGAGCACAGCGTGTGCCTCCTGTTTACATTGTAGCAGTTAAGAGTGCAGCATGTGCCTCCTGTTTACATTGTAGCAGTTAAGAGTGCAGCATGTGCCTCCTGTTTACATTGTAGCAGTTAAGAGCGCAGCATGTGCCTCGAGTTTACATTGTAGCAGTTAAGAGTGCAGCATGTGCCTCCTGTTTACATTGTAGCAGTTAAGAGCACAGCGTGTGCCTCCTGTTTACATTGTAGCAGTTAAGAGCGCAGCATGTGCCTCGAGTTTACATTGTAGCAGTTAAGAGTGCAGCATGTGCCTCGAGTTTACATTGTAGCAGTTAAGAGCACAGCATGTGCCTCCTGTTTACATTGTAGCAGTTAAGAGTGCAGCATGTGCCTCGAGTTTACATTGTAGCAATTAAGAGTGCAGCAAAGTCTGACATAGTGCAAACTCGAAGCTTATGATCAAATCCATTGTTTCACTGTGTGTAGTTAAACAAATGTGCTAGCTAGAATGCCCATACTGAAAGCTATTAAACCTATAGTTTTACTAAACATGCCCATATTTCACTAAATTATTTGCTCTGAAACAAGCATTTATTTCCTGTTGGTAAGTCGTCGCAAGTGGGAAGAAGGCTTCGCAATATGTTTGCGATGCTGTGAGCTGCTGTTCTCATCTCTCTTTGTTTTGTGATTCAAACTTGTGCTGTACTTTGTTGTCGCCATCCGAATCCCATGCAGATCGGCATAGCAGTAACCTTTAACAATGCAAACGGGAGCGAGATCTCTTATTAAAATACAATAAATGACACTTGTGAAACAGATGTAATTAGAAAAAAAGTCCTGTTACCCTTTATAGTTTAGGTAGATAAAGGTCTCAGTCACATTTGAGTAAAATAATCCTATTTCTATAAATGTCATAGTGTGGTGGACACGTATTGGGGACAGAATTCAACCCAGGAACTAAGGGTTAAGTCATGGTTGCCCTGGCAGGTTAACGCAGGGTTAAGTTATGGTTGTCCAGCCAGTTTTCTGGTTATTCTTGCCACCTCCGCTCAGTCGAGCTGGTTTTGGTTGTCTCTCTGATTTACCGTGGATTAAATAAAGTTGCCTACACGGCTAAAGTGTGAACCTACGGTCTTCTCCGTTCCTTCGGCTCTACAATAGGATCTTTTTTTTAAAGATATTTTATTTTCACGGACCCCTTGCAATTACACCACGGACCACTAGGGGTCCGCGGACCCCCGGTTGAGAAACACTGGTGTAAAGGGTCCGACCCGTTAGTCAAGGACCGACGTGTCTACTTGTCCACGCACGCTACGCTATTGTAAACTATTTAAACTTCGGAGAGACACGGTCCCACTGCAATAGCAAAATTGAAAAAGTGAAAATATGAGCTGAAAAACCAAACGGAGAACACATGTTGCTCATCTAACAAACGTAAAAAGGCCTATAAAACGTGACATGTTGAGGAAGAACTGAAAATAAGTATTGCAGCGGTCCCAAACCACGACCGGACCTTAACGACTACCAGACGGTTTGTCCAGATCACGGTTGTGAAGATAAAACCCGGCTGAGATATTACTGCATTACATATGCATGTGTGTCTGTTAAGAAACGGACACCCAAGTCAACACTTTAACAACTTTAACGCTATTTTAGAGGATTTAAAATGGCCGCTGCCCGACGCCTGTGAATGCCGCAGGGCCTCGGCGGTGGTCCTGGCGGCGATATTATGAACCCTACATAGCCCTCGCCAAAATCCCGTACCCTGTCCCAAATCTCGCGAACGGACGCCGGATTTCCGCGAACGGACGCCGGATTTCCGCTGCGTTGCTAAGGAAACAATCAACTATCAACTCGGTGCGAAGCAAAGCTAACGTTAGCTACCTTCAATTTGAACTTATGAATCGTCTAAAAAGTGAACCATGGGGTTGAAATTATGATTGTGAGGGAAAGAATAGCCTTAAGTTGACTAACCTAACAATTTTAGGTTACAAGGTCTGCCTCTGCTCCTTGGATACGTTATTGGTATTATAATTGTGATGCATTTGAGGCTTGATGAGACAAAGAATCAGAATGAACCCCAGCTAAAAGGTTACATTGAGTAGTACATCACGACAGAGTCAAATATGTCATCTTCCTGAGGGTGGCGCTAATGTGCAAGAGCTGAAGGTGGCGCTAATGTGTAAGACTTGTAAAAGTCATATTACTACAATATAGGAGCTCGTTTTGTTTGTAGTCATGATAAGGGGTGAAGTATCCTATGCTCAAACGTGGAGCAAGCAAAGATTGAGTTAAAAACGTTAATGTTGATTGTGGATAACTTAGACAGGTTAAATTGTGGGTGTACAGCGTTTCCTTGATGAGCGCTAACCCCATAACAACATATTTTCGCGTTGCTACGGTGGCGCACACGTGACAAAGCCAGAAACGGGATTTTGGCGAGGCCTATGTAGGGTTCATAATATCGCGTCCTGGCGCGCCTGCGAGCAGACATGTTGGCAGCGATCACAAATCAAGTGCAGAACGTTTGTCTCCACTGGGGGCGCTGGTGTGCTCCTAGGACACAGCAACCAACGTCACGGAGGAAATGACGCCACCAGCACGCGTCATAAATAGTGAAACGATGCGCGCTGTAACGACATGTGCCCTTCGGGCCAGTAGGTGGCAGTATTGGTATATCTTGTTTATTGTAAAGGGTCAAGGTTCAACATGTGAGCGCCATGGCGCAGCCAGGCGTGATCCGACAGACGGAGACACGATTTAGTGTCCAGCTTGACTTATTACACGGCCGAACACCACGCGGTACCAGGTACCAGCAGGGAACCGGGCAGAAGATGGACGCGATAAGACCGCCGAACTGGGAACGGTAACGTGACCTGGACATGTAGACGCGAACAGCAGACATTTCAAGGGGGGGGGGGGGTCGAATGAGCGGAAGGCCGCCATGCTGCTGCTCGCCGCCATGTTGCTGCTCGCCGCCGCCGCCATGCAGCAGCAGCAGCAGCTGTGCAACACAGTCACGTTGCGAACGAGGGAGACAAAACAAGCCGGGCGACGTCACCCAGAAATTCACCGCCTGTCCAGGAACAACGAGGCCTACGAGAGGTACGTGTTTAGATGGCGGACGCAACGCGAAGGGGAGGCTTCTGATGGTGTTCTGACAGACCTTAAGCTAAAGGCTAGCACCCGTGACCGCGGCGCACCCGTGACCGCGGCGCACCCACACAGTCCGCGGTCGGTGGTCAAATTGTGTTGGGCCATGTGACAAGACAGTCAGAGAAAGGTTGCTAAGAGAAGCGGAAGCTAAAAATAAGTTAAAAGCGAGCCGGAGTACAAAATATTTAAAAATGTCTACAGACATTCAGTGGGTAGCCAGGTTCAGGTGGGCAACAGCTTGTGGAAAGAAGCTGTTTTTGAGCCTGGTAGTGCGGGCTCTGAGGCTCCTGTAGCGCCTCCCAGAGTGCAGGGGGGAGAACAGTCCATGGTTGGGGTGGGTGGGATCTCTGCTGATGCTCAGACCCCTTCGAAGGCAGCGTTTGTGATAAATGTCTTTTATGGCTGGCAGCTGGGTACCGGTGATATGCTGGGCCGCCTTGATGACCCGCTGCAGAGCTTTCTGGTCTACTGAGGTGCAGCTGCCGTACCACACTGAGATGCAGATGGTCAGGATGCTCTCTATGGTGCAGTGGTAGAAGTTGGGGAGAATTTTGGGGGGTAGACGGACGCTCCTCAGGAAATGCAGGCGTTGTTGGGCCTTTTTCACAAGGGCCTGGGTGTTTAATACCCACGAAAGGTCCTCGCTGATGTGGACTCCAGGGAATTTAAAGCTGGAAACATGCTCCACTTCCACCCCATTGATGTGAATGGGGGAGTGGCTGCAGCTTCTAGACCTCCTGAAGTCCACAATCAGCTCCTTTGTCTTCTGCACATTAAGGACAAGACTGTTGGTAGTACACCATGATGTGAGGTGCTGAATCTTGACTCTGTAGGCCGTCTCGTCATTGTTGGTGATACGGCCAATGACTGTGGTGTCATCTGCAAACTTAACTATAACATTTGAAGGGTGAGTTGGCAGGCAGTCATGGGTAAAGAGGGAGAAAAGGAGGGGGCTCAGAACACAGCCTTGAGGGGCACCTGTGCTGAGGGTCAGGATGGAGGAGCTGTGGTCACCTAACCTAACAGACTGAGGTCTGTTGGTCAGGAAGTCCAGGATCCAGTTACAGAGGGAGGGGTTGAGGCCAAGGGAGAGGAGTTTGGTGGTTAGTTTGGCGGAGATGATAGTGTTGAAGGCAGAGCTGTAATCTATAAACAGCATCCGGATGTATATCTTATACTGTGTTTGCTGTGTCTGTCTTGCACTGTTTGGTGAAGCCACAGCCCTCATTTCATTTTTAACATGTGCCTGCACATTGTTTGTAATGACAATAAATTGAATTGAATTGAATTTAGTTTGTGGCTCATCAGAGTTGTGTCATGTACCTGCTGGGGCTTGCGCCTCGGTCAGAGCGCAGGGGGCAAGGTGCAACGTGTCGTTATGGACCAGCTCCTGGACAACGCTGATCTCTGCTCTGTACAAGAGGCTTTGTTAGCTAAACAAGATCTAGATGAACTTCCTTCTCTTAGTAATGCTGTCCATGGGGCAGGGGAGTCCTCAGCAGACCTAAGCATGGGGGGTAGTGTGTGGCAGAATACCCGGGGTAGTGGCCATTCTCTGGCACAAGAAGTATGATCCACCAATCAGTGGGACTAGACTAGAGGTGGACTGGTGCATAGCAATCCAGGTTGTACGTAATAAGAATGTCTATATAATTCTAAATGTTTACACCCCCTATGAATGTTACCAAAATGAGGATGAATACCTCAATAGGCTCACTTTTATTAATGCATTAAAGAGTGCATATACGTGTATATTTGTTGTGGAGACAATGTTGATATCTTAGATAATAATTCCTTATTTGGTCAACACCTAATCCAATTTTGTCAAGATTGCAAGTTGGTTATTTCTAGTAAAGTGCTGCTGCCAGTAGATGGCTACACATCTACCAGTGAAGCTCGGCACAACATCCTGGCTGGATGACTGTATATGTACACACAATATCCTAGCTGGGTCAGTATATATGTACACACAACATCCTGGCTGGATGACTGTATATGTACACACACCATCCTGGCTGGATGACTGTATATGTACACACAACATCCTGGCTGGGTGACTGTATATGTACACACAACATCCTGGCTGGATGACTGTATATGTACACACAACATCCTGGCTGGATGACTATGTGTACACACAACATCCTGGCTGGATGACTATATATGTACAAACGAGATCCTAGCTGGGTCAGTGTATATGTACACGCAACATCCTGGCTGGATGACTGTATATGTACACACAACATCCTGGCTGGATGACTGTATATGTACACACAACATCCTGGCTGGATGACTGTATATGTACACACACAACATCCTGGCTGGATGACTGTATATGTACACACAACATCCTGGCTGGATGACTGTATATGTACACACAACATCCTGGCTGGATGACTGTATATGTACACACAACATCCTGGCTGGATGACTGTATATGTACACACAACATCCTGGCTGGGTGACTGTATGTGTACACACAACATCCTGGCTGTTTGACTGTATATGTACACACCATCCTGGCTGGATGACTGTACGTGTACACACAACATCCTAGCTGGGTCAGTGTATATGTACACGCAACATCCTGGCTGGATGACTGTATATGTACACACAACATCCTGGCTGGATGACTGTACGTGTACACACAACATCCTGGCTGGATGACTGTACGTGTACACGCAACTTCCTGGCTGGATGACTGTACGTGTACACGCAACTTCCTGGCTGGATGACTGTACGTGTACACGCAACATCCTGGCTGGATGACTGTACGTGTACACACAACTTCCTGGCTGGATGACTGTACGTGTACACACAATATCCTGGCTGGATGACTGTACGTGTACACACAACTTCCTGGCTGGATGACTGTACGTGTACACACAACATCCTGGCTGGATGACTGTACATGTACACACAACATCCTGGCTGGATGACTGTACGTGTACACACAACATCCTGGCTGGATGACTGTATGTGTACACACAACATCCTGGCTGGATGACTGTACAGTACACACAACTTCCTGGCTGGATGACTGTACGTGTACACACAACATCCTGGCTGGATGACTGTATATGTACACACAACATCCTGGCTGGATGGCTGTATGTGTACACACAACATCCTGGCTGGAGGACTGTATGTGTACACACAACATCCTGGCTGGATGACTGTATGTGTACACACAACATCCTGGCTGGATGACTGTATATGTACACACAACATCCTGGCTGGATGACTGTATGTGTACACACAACATCCTGGCTGGATGGCTGTACGTGTACACACAACATCCTGGCTGGAGGACTGTATGTGTACACACAACATCCTGGCTGGAGGACTGTATGTGTACACACAACATCCTGGCTGGAGGACTGTACACTACCGTTCAAAAGTTTGGGATCACCCAAACAATTTTGTGTTTTCCATGAAAAGTCACACTTATTCACCACCATATGTTGTGAAATGAATAGAAAATAGAGTCAAGACATTGACAAGGTTAGAAATAATGATTTGTATTTGAAATAAGATTTTTTTTACATCAAACTTTGCTTTCGTCAAAGAATCCTCCATTTGCAGCAATTACAGTATTGCAGACCTTTGGCATTCTAGCTGTTAATTTGTTGAGGTAATCTGGAGAAATTGCACCCCACGCTTCCAGAAGCAGCTCCCACAAGTTGGATTGGTTGGATGGGCACTTCTTTGAGCAGATTGAGTTTCTGGAGCATCACATTTGTGGGGTCAATTAAACGCTCAAAATGGCCAGAAAAAGAGAACTTTCATCTGAAACTCGACAGTCTATTCTTGTTCTTAGAAATGAAGGCTATTCCATGCGAGAAATTGCTAAGAAATTGAAGATTTCCTACACCGGTGTGTGCTACTCCCTTCAGAGGACAGCACAAACAGGCTCTAACAGGTACTATTTAATGAAGATGCCAGTTGGGGACCTGTGAGGCGTCTGTTTCTCAAACTAGAGACTCTAATGTACTTATCTTCTTGCTCAGTTGTGCAACGCGGCCTCCCACTTCTTTTTCTACTCTGGTTAGAGCCTGTTTGTGCTGTCCTCTGAAGGGAGTAGTACACACCGGTGTAGGAAATCTTCAATTTCTTAGCAATTTCTCGCATGGAATAGCCTTCATTTCTAAGAACAAGAATAGACTGTCGAGTTTCAGATGAAAGTTCTCTTTTTCTGGCCATTTTGAGCGTTTAATTGGCCCCACAAATGTGATGCTCCAGAAACTCAATCTGCTCAAAGAAGTGCCCATCCAACCAATCCAACTTGTGGGAGCTGCTTCTGGAAGCGTGGGGTGCAATTTCTCCAGATTACCTCAACAAATTAACAGCTAGAATGCCAAAGGTCTGCAATGCTGTAATTGCTGCAAATGGAGGATTCTTTGACGAAAGCAAAGTTTGATGTAAAAAAAATCTTATTTCAAATACAAATCATTATTTCTAACCTTGTCAATGTCTTGACTCTATTTTCTATTCATTTCACAACATATGGTGGTGAATAAGTGTGACTTTTCATGGAAAACACAAAATTGTTTGGGTGATCCCAAACTTTTGAACGGTAGTGTATGTGTACACACAACATCCTGGCTGGAGGACTGTATGTGTACACACAACATCCTGGCTGTTTGACTGTACGTGTACACACAACATCCTGGCTGGAGGACTGTACGTGTACACACAACTTCCTGGCTGGAGGACTGTACGTGTACACACAACATCCTGGCTGGAGGACTGTACGTGTACACACAACATCCTGGCTGGATGACTGTATGTGTACACACAACATCCTGGCTGGATGACTGTATATGTACACACAACATCCTGGCTGGATGACTGTATATGTACACACAACATCCTGGCTGGATGACTGTATATGTACACACAACATCCTGGCTGGATGACTGTACGTGTACACACAACATCCTGGCTGGAGGACTGTACGTGTACACACAACTTCCTGGCTGGAGGACTGTACGTGTACACACAACTTCCTGGCTGGAGGACTGTACGTGTACACACAACTTCCTGGCTGGAGGACTGTACGTGTACACACAACATCCTGGCTGGATGACTGTACGTGTACACACAACATCCTGGCTGGATGACTGTATGTGTACACACAACATCCTGGCTGGATGGCTGTACGTGTACACACAACATCCTGGCTGGAGGACTGTACGTGTACACACAACATCCTGGCTGGATGACTGTATGTGTACACACAACATCCTGGCTGGAGGACTGTATGTGTACACACAACATCCTGGCTGGATGACTGTATGTGTACACACAACATCCTGGCTGGAGGACTGTATGTGTACACACAACATCCTGGCTGGAGGACTGTATGTGTACACACAACATCCTGGCTGGAGGACTGTATGTGTACACACAACATCCTGGCTGGACGACTGTATGTGTACACACAACATCCTGGCTGGACGACTGTATGTGTACACACAACATCCTGGCTGGAGGACTGTACGTGTACACACAACATCCTGGCTGGAGGACTGTACGTGTACACACAACATCCTGGCTGGATGACTGTATGTGTACACACAACATCCTGGCTGGAGGACTGTATGTGTACACACAACATCCTGGCTGGAGGACTGTATGTGTACACACAACATCCTGGCTGGAGGACTGTATGTGTACACACAACATCCTGGCTGGACGACTGTATGTGTACACACAACATCCTGGCTGGATGACTGTATATGTACACACAACATCCTGGCTGGAGGACTGTACGTGTACACACAACATCCTGGCTGGACGACTGTATGTGTACACACAACATCCTGGCTGGACGACTGTATGTGTACACACAACATCCTGGCTGGATGACTGTATGTGTACACACAACATCCTGGCTGGATGACTGTATGTGTACAGCTGATGCTCATGAATGTTTGGAGAAAGTGAATTGAATGCCTTTATTGTCATTGTACTTTTTAATACAACTCCACTGTGGTGCCACAATAAAATAAATAAAAAGCACACATTAAAAAGACACGAATGATTAAAAAGAGCAATGGGAGGAAACAGCAATGGAATAAAGTACACAATAGCAAGACAAGACTAATGAAGGAGCAGCAATGGGACACAGTGCAGGCATTAAGGTGCGGGAGGTGGCTGTGAGAGGTTTAACCATGTTTGTTTAGTGCCATTATTGCGTTTGGGGAAAAGCTATTGGTGAATCTGGTGGTTGTGGGTCTGATGGACCTGAGGCGGCTGCCAGAGGGTCATAGTTCAAACAGGTGGTTGCTGGGGTGTGAGTTGTCCTTGATGATGATTTTGGCTCTCGAGAGGGTCCGGCTGTGGGCAGTGTCTGAAAGAGGAGGGAGGGAGGGGGCAACCGATGATTTGTTCTGCTGTCCTGGTGATTCTCTGGAGAGCCTTTTTGTCTGCGGCGGAGCAACCAGCAAACCACACCGGCAGGCAGGATGTGAGGATGCTCTCGATAGCGGATCTGTAGAAGGACACCAGCAGCTTCACGCTCATGTTGTTTTCCCTGAGTAACCTCAGGAGGTGTAGCCGCTGCTGTGCCTTTTGGACCACTGCTGTGGTGTTTGGTGACCATGAAAGACAGTCTGTAACGTGGATTCCCAGGAATCTAAATCTCTCCACGCACTCACCATTTATGGAGAGAGGCTGGGGGGGGGGGGGGTTGTGTTTTCTGAAGTCAATTATGAGTTCTTTTGTTTTTGTGGGGTTTTGTGGAGATCTTGTGTGGTCTGGCCACAACAGATCACATACCTGTGTCTATGATGTGAAATGTGGAGAGTCTACCTGAGTTGACCAGTTATGATAACCGTGAACAAAGTGGGAAAGTAGATTGGTCGAGGCTTACAGAAGATGACTTAAAGCATTATAATTCACTGACTGATAAGAGCCTAAGTAATATGCATATACCATCTGATGCTGTTCTGTGTGGCAGCATGAACTGTAAGAACCAAAACCACAAGTGTGATCTATGTTTAATGTATAAGATGAAATTGTGAATTGTCTAAATAATGGCAGTAAATCATTCTACAGAAAAAAGGCTAAACAACATGACGTCAGGCAGGGTGGAATGAATATGTAGCTTAACTGCATGTAGAGGCCAAAGAAGCTTCTAGAACCTGGGTCTTATCAGGAAGAGCCTGGCGTGGGCCAGAGTGGTAACACAAGAAACAGGCTAACGCTAGACTTCAATATGCTGTACGTTTTATTAAAAGAAATGAGCAGGCCATGAGGGCAAACTCCATGGCCACCAAGCCTCAGCAGAATAATGTCTATGACTTCTGGAAGGAAGTCAGGTTATTAATAATAGTTAGATGCCCTACCATCCAGCATTGATGGGATTACTGGGCCTGGAAATATTGCTGAACTGTGGAGAAAACACTATGGAGACATTTTTAGTTGTGTAAAGAGTGATGGATTTAATGCTGGTGATGTCTCCCAACAACGATGACGTGGTTATTAGAGCTGATGAAGTGTGCTACACCGTTGAGAAACTGTCAGTGAACAAAGCATGTGGGGGGCTTGACCAAACAACAGCAGCACATCTGAAGCATGCTAGCCACAGAATCTCAGTGTTACTGGCTGTGTGTGTTTCTGGATTGTTAATGCAGGGCATCCTACCTGACTCTATGTTGTCTTGTCTTACTAGTGCCAGTAATCGCAGACAAAACGGGTAAAACATCCAGCATAGAACATTATAGGCCAGTTGCTCTGGTTAGCATACTTTCCAAAGTCAGTTCAGCCGAATTCTAGAAAGGAAAATACAGACTGGGATGCAGAGACCTTCTAGTACAGTAGAGCTGGTAGTGTTCATTGAGCCGTATAGTGTTTTTTGAGTTCTTCAGATTCTGCAAAATAGCAGTTGCGATCCCAGTGAGTTCTGCTTCTTGTGGGTGGAGTTTTTCTACGCTGAAGCTGGTGAAAACGTACCTCAGGTCCACCATCACCAATGAGAGATTGAGCAATAGGGGTGTACTAAGTATTGAGTCTAGGAGGGCAAAGGCTTTGAATTTTGACTCATTTGTTGGTTTGCCAAAAATCATAAAAACTGCAGAATAGAGTTGCTGTAATGTGAAATTCTAGAAAGGAAAATACTGGGATGCAGAAAGCCATTAGTACAGTTGAGCTTGTACTGTTCATTGAGCCTTATAAAGAAGTGCTGCAGCAAAGAATGTAACTTGAGCTGAAGCTAACAGGAATGTGTTTTGTTTTCAATATTGTAATTTAATAAAATTGTAACTAAGTTACT
Source organism: Lampris incognitus (assembly GCF_029633865.1). Classification (NCBI taxonomy): domain Eukaryota; kingdom Metazoa; phylum Chordata; class Actinopteri; order Lampriformes; family Lampridae; genus Lampris; species Lampris incognitus. Next base: position 1,154,126 of record NC_079217.1, read on the forward strand.
GAAACAAATACCAATCATGGTATTAATCATGTTATATCTTTTTATTTTATTATTATTTTTTTGCACGCTATTACTTTATATACTGAACTAAACTTTTTGAAAGCTTGAACACTCAATTTCTCTCTTTTATCCCGGGTTGAATGTGCCCCTCTGACAACACAACTGGCCCCAGCCTGCCCCCCCACCCCCAGTAAAACTGGTCTAGAACCACCACTGTATACAGTGTAGATCACATTTGCAGTGCATGAAGATGGTATTCGTTTTTCATCATGGCCATACTGTGTGGTAATGGAGCCTATAGCCCACTGTGACATTTGGGATGCAGGCAGATATTGGGCTATACAAATAAAATTGACTTGACTTGACAATGTCATGCTATCTGCTAAAAAAACTAAAGTTGTCTTCATATGTCAATGCATGAAACACGGGGGTTGTACATCTGAGCACCTTCAGTAGATTACAGGGCAGCTGCTGTGTGGACGCCATCAAGGGACTTCTGGATGGAGAGAAGGTCCGAGGTATACAGGCTCTTGAGGACATGATGGCCTGTGTCAGTCTTCAGGTATTATCTATTTACACCCAGCTATTGTATATTTGTATTGACTGTTTTAGTTCACTCACTTATATTTTATAGATCCTCCTTGTAGTATTTGTCAGGGAGGTCTCTCTGAGGCATTCGTGGTTCAGTATAGCCTGTCTACTGCACTGATATCTTAATTTCATTATATTGTCATTCCACTAACTATCTAAAATACGTATGTCTTGTGTAATACTGGGAATTAGTGAATATCCTCGCACACCTTTCACAGATGTGATTCTGACACTCTAAAATTGATATGTCTTTAATCCATCCATTATCTATACCCACCTAATCCAGTTCAGGGCTACGGGGGTGGAGTCTTTCCCAGCAGGCCTTGGGTCGAAGGCAGGGAGAAACCCTGGACTGGTTGCCACATTGACAACTTGGATGTTCCACTTCAGCCTATATGCATGTCTTTAGACTGCAGGAAGAAACCCATGCCAACTCCACAAAGATGGGCTAGAACTGAATCCAGGACCTCTTGCCAAAAGGTGACAGTGCTAACCATTAAGCCATTGTACAACCCTGAACTGCCTATTATTTAGCACAAATGATCCACAGCTAACTGCAAATAACTGTAGGACAAAACACTTTGCAGATGTTTTGCCAGTTGAGGAATCGGAACTTCATTAAAACCGTTTTTACTATTATAGACAAAATGAAATAAGATCATATAAGTTGTAAGTGTGGGAAGATAAAGGATGCCACAAAATATATAGCGTTGAGCTAGTGATCAGAGATGAAATCAGTATATACTTGCTGTGAGGATAATACTACTCATCTCTGACAGCAACACCGGTCGGGAATACAAGTTGGTTTCCCCAGCCTACCGTCTGATGTTGCCATGTGGACATATGCTCCGTAGGCACTGGCCGTTATCACCATCCCTACTCTAGATAATACAAGTAAGTGTGCATATTTTCAGCGTCTGTATATTACCCTCTTCAGTCAAGTTTTCCTTAAAAGACAGTCAATAACAGCTCTGCAGAGTGTTTACGTGCCTTTAAGTTTCCAGTGCGTTAAGCCGACGGTCACAGTGCAAATGTTGTCGTTCCTCTGAGATGTTTCTGAAAACCATGTAGTGTGGCTCTCTGTGCCCTGATACAAAATGGTTTTCATGCCTCTCAATGCTTCTGTTTTCATCTTGAAAAATACATGTAATAGATGGAGTTGAAGTGGAGGGCAGAGTTGGCACAGGTCCTCAAGTACCACCAGCACGTTCATTACATTCACCTGTTATGTATGGTGTTCAAGCCATCTAATCTGGGGGTGTAAAGACTCCACAGAAATAACCACGGCTTAGTGGTTTGTGCTGTTGCCTCGCTGCAAGTGTGTCATGGGGTTTGGTTTGATTTTAGCCCATCTGTGCAGTTTGCATGTTCCTCCCATGATTGGACGGGCTTCCTCTGCGTGACCCTCACACAATGGATTGGCCACCTGTCCAGCATGCCTTTGGTGCTGCTGCCTGCTGGGATATCATAAATTAGACGTTAAGGAAAGTTACCTTTGGTTATCTAGAACATCATGAGAGAGAGAGCGTGCTATGGATGGAGGAATGTCTGCTCTCTGGCCATAATGCACCTAAAGGCTGCGACACACCAGGCCGGCCAATGTCGGTCCATTGGTGAGTGTCTGTGTCCCGCACTGTTGGCATTAGTCGGACCTCTGTCGGCATGTTGAATCGGCAGCGGAGCCCGTCGGTGAGAGAGATCACTCTGATTAGCTGTTCAGCTTAGTGAATCGGTGCTACTTGGTGACGCGACACTCGGCCTTCGTCACTGCTAGTGCTCTGATGTCAGTTTGGGCCCTTAGACTTCAAACGCCTATTTTTTCAAAATAATTTACATATTGCCCGGTGTATGAAACTTAATAACATGTTATTAAAAAAAAAACAAATTTTTTAAAAAAAGCCATTGTTTATCGCTGTCAATAGTCAAAACTGATCTTGTACATCAGCACCAATGAAATTGCACAATACAAAAGCATGAATAAAATCAAACATCAAAATAGATATTGCATCTTCAAAAAGCTAACTTTCGTCCATAAATACTTCAGTTTCTTACAACAGGATCACATTTTTACACAGCCAAGAAAACTAGTTCTAACAATCCAAATGAGCGTGATGTGACAAGAATGAAATGAAATCGACAAACATTTCTTTACAGTACAACAAAGGCCAAAGGTTGTCAGTGGATTGAGAGTGGTCTGGGCCCGCGGAGGAGGCTTACATTTACTTAAATTCTCCAGTTGTGTGAAAGTGCGTCCCTGGACACCTGCCGAAATCTGGAAAAAGAAAAGTGGCAAAACGGTTGTGTAGGCATCCATCCATCCTTCTGTTGTCTTCAGCACCAGCTCATGCCCTGAAGTGACACACAAACACAGCATCTCGTTAAGGATCGCTAAACGTTCAGTGGAACATACAGCTTTCTCGGCGCTTCCTGACCAAACCAGCCTGCATGTGTGCGCCCACACTTGGTTTGCAATATTTCCAAAGACAAGAATCACACAGACACCCTCTTGGGCTTTACAGACTCTTACAGTTGGTACACAGCGATCACGTGATTTAGTATGCGTGTGCATTTTAGCAGCAAAAAATTGATTTTATTATTTGCAACCATACAATTGTATGCTATAACCTCTTATTTATGCTACAATATAACTGGTATTTGTTATGACAGCCACTTGTGTATTTATCTGGACTCGTTTTATTGCTTGTAGCCCCAGTCTTCATTGAGCGGTCTTTTCCCCAGTGGATGCGGTAGAAATTTATACCTTTAGTTTTGCAAGACCTGTTCTGGCAACCCACAACATGACATTTTAAAATGTAAAGATGAGTCCATCAAAAATCCACTGGCACCTGCATTGATTGGAGATGGAGAAGTTGCCTCTTTTGCTGCTAAAATGTGCGCGCATACTGTGTGTGATGTAGGTCATAAAAGGGTCTACACATTGACTATTCAATTCGTGTGAACCTGTTTATGTTTTGATTCAGGGATACCGATGTAATATAATATACTCAACTGTTGACTCTTAATTAATACAGCTCATGTCTTAATGTACCGGCGCCTAGTTGGAACTAAATATTGGACAAAAATTCCCAAAAATCCATAATGTCTAAGGGCTTGTGTCCATGTTGTGTTTTTTTCTGAGCGCCTTTGATCGGTTCTTCCCAATGAGGAGAGAGCGTATACAGCCGCCCAAAGAACAAGCACTGCGCCCAGTCTCGTTTTTTTAATTTCCCCCCCTTTTTCTCCACAGTTGTATCCATCTAATTAAGCCGCTGCTCCACCCCCTCTGCCGATCTGGGACGGCTCCTCCGATACATGTGGAGTCACCAGCCACTTCTTTTCACCTGGGAGGATCCCGCTGTTCCCCCTCCCCCCTGAACAGGCGCTCCGACTGACCAGGACACATACCCACGGCTTCCCACCCGCAGACACGGCCAATTGTGTCTGTAGGGATGGACGCCTGACCAAAGCAGAGGTAACATGGGGATACAAACCGGCGAGCCCCGTGTTGGCAGGCAACAGAATAGACCCGGACGCCCCCCAGCATCTTTTTTCAGAGCACGCCGACTTTTTTGTGCAGGCGCTTCCAGTTGAAAATCTGAACTTTTCAGAAAGGTGCTGGTGCCATCACTGTCGCTCCTTTTCGGGCAACCATATATTAGATGGGTCGGGACTCATCACCCTGGTAACCAAAAAAATGGAGGCGATATATATTCACTGTACTGTCATCTCTGACGGGTCATGTCATGCACCCACATCCTCCTTGCTTTGTCAGATAGAGCGGTGACAACATGCACCACCAAAAACAAAGTGAGTATTTCACTCAACCTCGTGACTGTTTTAGATAGAGGCTTCCAGTTACTTCCCAGAGGTTTACTGTGAGTGGTCTGCCATTTGATGACGTAGTGGCACTATCTATCTGATAGTGTACAAAGTATGAGGGTCTGGGTAGCGTGGCAATTAATCCGTTGCCTACCAACGCCAGTTTGAATCCCCGTGTTACATCCGGCGCCCCTACAGACACAATTGGTCGTGTCTGTGGGTGGGAAGCCGGATGTGGGTATGTGTCCTGTTCGGGGGGGGGGGATAGCGTGATCCTCCCATGCACTGTGTGTCCCTGGTGAAACTTCTCACCCTCAGGTGAAAAGAAGCAGCTGGTGACTCCACATGTATGGGAGGAGGCATGTGGTAGTCTGCAGAGGGGGTGGAGCAGCGACCGGGACGGCTCTCAGAAGAGTGAGGTAATTGGCTGGATAGAATTGGGGAGAAAAAGGATGACAAAATCCAAAAAATAAAAATAAATGAGGGCAAGCATCCTCCAGGTGGCGCTAAAACATCACACAAATAGATAAAATGCAAAGGCGCGACACAAGGCTATATACAACAGCGTGGTGATGTGTTGTCATAGTAACAAAACCCACATGCAGTGGGGTTTTTTTCTTCTCTCTCTTACCACCGCACTTTTGTGCCGGAGGAAAACGCCTCGTGGACACACACGAGCCTAAGCTCACTTGATCAAAGCTTTGTGACACTTTGTTTTACAAATCTTACGCACAATTTAATGAAGTGTATTTCCTACCACCCATCTACAAGGTCAAAGTTCACCAAAAAAAAACCCCATTAAAGGGGAACATGAATGACACATTTCCGCAGCAGCAATGATAAAAAGAGATGAACTTACCTCCGGGCTCATTGGGTTTCAACTCTGTCCATCATCAAGATTAATCTACAAAACAGACAACAGGTCAGAGATACTGCAGCCACCCCACTGAAAGCAGTTCGCTGGACTTGTGAAGCACACGGTCATTACCACATATCCTGTTGCTACAGCTGTTCAAGTCATTCTTTCATTTGCAATGCAACATACGCAATGAAGCCGAAGCTGGGGGAAGTTTCAGAGGCGCGGGGGAGACATCAAACACCATTTACCCAGAAGACAGACTGGTGTTTGTGGACAACCTCGGTGAACTCAGGAGTCATATCTCAGGATGAAAGATGCTCCCACACTTGCCATCTAAGTATCATTAACCATTATCAGATTTCAGAGAATATTGGTTTCTAATGGGAGCTAGCGTTTCCTTCACCGCTCAATCTACGATAGAACCGACACAGTACATTCATCGTAAAGAGGCTTAGCTCACGCTTGCTTCTAAATTCCAACCTTTACTAACCACGTGGTTATTAACATTATTAACAGGGAGGAGATCTTTTTATTTATATCACACTGCACCTGTATGTTCCGGCCTCACTTCCCCTCTGTCCTAACTGGGGTTGGGCTTCTCTGGAGACCTCTGGAGCTGCACAGAGTGAAAGATGACAAGAGAAATAAAGATGGTGCAGAAATTACGTACATGATCTTTGCGGCTTCTGTCTCAATCTGTTGAGTGCTGTTGAGAAATATTTTGTGACAAAATGTTTTCAGTAGAGCATGGGAAAATGTGCTATTTCTGTCCACTAAAATGTCAATAAATGACCCACCGTTAGTTGAACGAAATGTATTTCGAAGACATCTTATGGTGCCACCCTGTGATTATTTGCAAATGACAGAATAAGTGCTCAGAAAATAAAGCGATGGTCACATGCAGGACTGGGTGCTAACTACAACAGGAGCAGAGGTGTCACCTTTGAACAAGCGTAGACAACATTAGCCTCTTACATTGATGGACAACAAAGCAACAGATTTAAACTACCACTAAAGCAAACCGAAACCACTGACACAAGAGTAAAACCAAGACAAAAAAGAAGGAAAAAACACAACAGGCTGCAGTGAATGACCTGAGAAACAAGTCAGAAGGCAGATGAATGACTGAGGAAAGAAAACTACAAATTCTATTGCGCTACAGACGGCTCAACTAAATCAGACATCGGCAGTGAAGCTGAATTTAGAAATAAAATGTCCAGAACAACAGGCAGAACTTCTACTGTACCTGTGATTGTTCTCTTAGAAAATCTGGTAGCTGAAATTCACCTTTAAAGACCTGGAAAAACAAAGGACCGGATTTAGAGGCTATATCCACCATGTGATGATCCAGAGCTTCAGAAAATGTGTTATTTCATTATGTGGACTACCCAACAAGGCACTTTTCATCATTAGTCTAACGGCCCATCGATTATGTTTCACCATCTGAAAAGTCGCAGAGCAAAAAAACCTAATTACAAGTGCATTAGGAGAAACTTTCATTGGCGATTGATGCAAATCAGTTTCAGAATACGCCGTAGCTCATGAACACCCCACTGTCTCCAGAGAAAACTACAGCCACAAGCTGAACCGTGAAGTCCTGCTTCACCACCTCTGTGCCTGACTTGCTCTCCTGCCTCTTCTAACCAAGCTGATCACTAGCAGATGCATTACAGTAGACAAATGTGAGCCATGTCTCGTCCTCGTGTCATACTGCTGGACATGACAAAGTTCAGGAGAAAAGCTGAGAGGGGAATGAATAACGGAGGGGACGGGTGGGGTGGGGTGGGATGGTGGGGTTCAGCGGTAGAGAAAGCGGGGGTGGTCTCTCCACTGACTGTTTGCAGAAGAGGCAGCTGATACGTCAGCATGAGAAGGACTGTGTGTTTCAGGACAGGAAGCGAGGTCAGGCTCCCACAGGACATATCCTGACATTCGCTCTGGAGGGGATCCAAGAATTTACTCTCTCTCTGTGTGTGTGTGTGTGTGTCTTTCCAGGACACATGAAGGAGGGTTTCAAAACTTGGCAAACACTCCTCCATTGGGATTTCTCCCTCCATTTCTCTGCTGGAATCATCTAGAAAGAATTCAGTTGGATTCTTTGCAACTCTCCATTACCCCGACAATGACGCTGCTTCTCTGCTACACCCTGCACCACAACGCTCATTTGAAAGAACAGCTAGTGAAAATGAAAGAAAGGTGGTGGTGGTCAAAAAAGGGAGAGGGCAAGAGTGTGGGTGGAGGGGAAGTGAGGAATGTTAGCGGGGCTGAGCTGACGATAGGAGGGAGCAGCGTGGTCCTGCTTGGATGACCAGGTGAGGGCAGCAGTGAGACATGGAGGGAAAAAAAGTCTGAAGCCTGACCTTGCTGAAATGGTGGAGACCAGTGGCTTCCTTTTACTGAAAATAAATAAACAACTTTGGTGTGGTCTGCACACAGACGACTCAAGTCAGTCTATCTGGTCAAGTCGAGAGAGATATCCTATTTCATGGGTGGGGAAGTCACCGTCTGAGCTAGCGAATAAAAGTCTCTTCAAAGGGCAGTTGTGTGTCAGTGCACCGAGGCCGGCCGGCCTAAGGAAATGCAGTAATCATCTGAGCAGGGCTGTAAGAAATGACAAAACTCTAAACCAAGTGTGTCTGTGTGCCTCAAGGCTTGCTCACACGTTTGTTGAAGTCGTGGCGGCGCCAGAGACCGGATTCAACCCGTTAAAGTTCCAGCATGAGAGACGGAGGGGCGAGTGCACGTTTCTCATTTGCACTTGGGTGCCATTTTTTAGCCTTACTCATCACACAAAAGGCCTTGGCCCAACTGCTCATAGCTTATCAAATCCCTCTGCTGCAAGAGACGAGAGAACACGCAAAGGACAGAAGAGGGGCGTACGAGAAAACCCCCGTGGTGGAACAATGAGTCACCAGCCCAAGGAAGTAAATCCCAGCAAAGCACGGTCCAGAAGCAAGGCTCTCTGGCTCTGTACCTTACCCATCTCACCCTCACAGATCTACAAGGGACACCAAGACGAGAAACGGGTCGCCCGTAAACCTTACATGGCCCCGTCACCGGGACAGGTTAGGTGGTGCGTAGAGGGGTTTGTCCTCAGGAGCGAGCGTTTCCAGAAGACACACACACGGTCCATCAGGGAGTAACAAACTGAATAATGAACTCATCCCCATCTAGTGTAGATCCCTACACCTGCTCACCAGCACCGGGTCAGAACGTGTGTCTGGTGTTCCTGTAAAGGGCAGGTGCAGCCATGCCCGTTGTGTTTCAAAGTGGAAGGCTACCAGGCACCTGGTTTAAATTATGACCTGAAAATTCTTTGTGAGCAGTCAACTAGAGTCTATAAAGCCCCTGCAGAGCCGTATTAATGACATCTAACCCAAAACCCACCGCTGTCAGTGCATTGGCCAGCTACAATGGGGGGAGAAAATGGGGGGAGAATCCCAAAAAAAATTGATTGATGCAAGACTAAATAAATCACTCAACCCTGTGAAGCGTTACATAAAGTAGTACGAACACCATCAAAACTAAACTTGATTTGGTGACTGGAAAGTCTTTTTTTTTTTTTTTGGACATCATAAAACATTTTTTTCTCTCGTTTATTCTATAGAAATAAAAACATTGAAAACACAACACACATATACCAAACAAATGGTGAAATAAAACATTTTACAAACCCATCAAACTACAGAATCCAAGATCACGACACATAATAAATTAAACGACACCCCTTTAAAAGGTGGGCATATTTCATCAAACTGTTGGCGCAAGTTAAGCAGCAGTAGAAACCATGAAATTGTGTGCGAAGGTTAATTGAAAGGAGGGCAGTAATCCACCAAAATAAGGGGACGATGTTCCTTTGTACACCTGTCTCACTTAACAACAGGACCAGTCCTGACCAGCAGACGCCGAGTGTCCAGTATCTCCAAACCACTTGTCACAACGGTCATGGGAAAATGGGGGGGGGGGGGTTGGGGGGCTTGTCATGGGAAAATGTGTGGGGGGGGGGGGTTGCTTATATTTTGGGAGGATCTGTCGCCCCTCTTGCTACAGGCGAAGAGAAACACTACCGCCTGCTTCTCACCTCGGTGAAATTGGAGGCCTGCCTGTCAGTCCTGTTGATTAGTCTGTCCAAACACACTGACTGCCTGGGACGGCTTTGCTGACTCGTCGTCCCTGAGCTGAGACCCTCCACTGCATGACTGTCCGCAACTCGGCCCCTTCTGCAACGCATGCGGCACAGAGGGCACCAGATATGGCGAGATGTTTATGTGGATCTGTAGGACTGCATAATCCGGGTAGTCCCACCCTGAACTGGTCTACAGCGTACGGCTTCATTCTGAGCCGGCATACATTCAATTACAAAAGAACATTCCTACACAAAATTCCACACAGGGAGTGGAAATGGTTTTGGTCTGCATGCGTATTTTGTGCCACATGATGAACTGATGCGCGCTACTTGCGTTACAGATACTTTAAGTCTTTTGTTTTTGGTCTTGAGAATATTTTAGGCCCTGAAACAAAATCACCCAACACTGAAAAATGTAATCCTGTCACACACACAGTGGGCCAGGGTAGCTTCCTGCCCTCTTATCTGGGACCAGAGACGCCGGTTCATTCAAGGTGCTGCAACCACGTCACTTGTCGCTGGCTGTGCACACGTAGCGCCGTGGCCCTGGAAATGTGCGGTTGAGTCACATGTCCTGCAGGAAGCCGAGTCACAGCGAGCATGCAGCACCTTGTACGCGGCAAGGACCCGCGCATGGAAACGCTGACAGTGCAGTCGAGTTCAGAACAGAAGGTTGTTTCAGCTGCACTCTTGTCTACTTCCACCCTCTCTGGGTGGCAACGTTCCAAGGATACTATTACCTCCAACAACATCCCTCTGCTCTACGTCTGTCCCAACACTTTGGACAAGAGTCCATGTGTGTGACTGTGCTTCAAACGCTGCAGCATTCAGAGATTATGACTCCCAGGCCGTACTGCGCTAAGAAGAACGTATATCCAGTATAGAGGACTATTAGCTACACACTTCTTCACATACTAAGAACTACATACTGTTGTATATCCAGTATAGAGGACTATTAGCTACACACTTCTTCACATACTAAGAACTACATACTGTTGTATATCCAGTATAAAGGACTATTAGCTACACACTTCTTCACATACTAAGAACTACATACTGTTGTATATCCAGTATAAAGGACTATTAGCTACACACTTCTTCACATACTAAGAACTACATACTGTTGTATATCCAATATAAAGGACTATTAGGTACAGACTTCTTCACATACTAAGAACTACATACTGTTGTATATCCAGTATAAAGGACTATTAGGTACACACTTCTTTACATTCTAAGAAATACATACTGTTGTATATCCAGTATAAAGGACTATTAGGTACAGACTTCTTCACATACTAAGAACTACATACTGTTGTATATCCAGTATAAAGGACTATTAGGTACACACTTCTTCACATACTAAGAACTACATACTGTTGTATATCCAGTATAAAGGACTATTAGCTACACACTTCTTCACATACTAAGAACTACATACTGTTGTATATCCAGTATAAAGGACCATTAAGTACAGACTTCTTCACATACTAAGACCTACATACTGTTGTATATCCAGTATAAAGGACTATTAGGTACACACTTCTTCACAAACTAAGAACTACATACTGTTGTATATCCAGTATAAAGGACTATTAGCTACACACTTCTTCACATACTAAGAACTACATACTGTTGTATATCCAGCATAAAGGACTATTAGGTACACACTTCTTTACATACTAAGAACTACATACTGTTGTATATCCAGTATAAAGGACTATTAGCTACACACTTCTTCACATACTAAGAACTACATACTGTTGTACATCCAGTATAAAGGACTATTAGGTACACACTTCTTCACATACTAAGAACTACATACTGTTGTACATCCAGTATAAAGGACTATTAGGTACAGACTTCTTTACATACTAAGAACTACATACTGTTGTATATCCAGTATAGAGGACTATTAGCTACACACTTCTTTACATACTAAGAACTACATACTGTTGTGTATCCAGTATAGAGGACTATTAGCTACACACTTCTTCACATACTAAGAACTACATACTGTTGTATATCCAATATGAAGAACTATTAGGTACACACTTCTTCACATACTAAGAACTACATACTGTTGTATATCCAGTATAAAGGACTATTAGCTACACACTTCTTCACATACTAAGAACTACATACTGTTGTATATTCAGTATAAAGGACTATTAGGTACACACTTCTTTACATACTAAGAACTACATACTGTTGTATATCCAGTATAAAGGACTATTAGCTACACACTTCTTTACATACTAAGAACTACATACTGTTGTATATCCAGTATAAAGGACTATTAGCTACACACTTCTTCACATACTAAGAACTACATACTGTTGTATATCCAGTATAAAGGACTATTAGCTACACGCTTCTTCACATACTAAGAACTACATACTGTTGTATATCCAATATGAAGAACTATTAGGTACACACTTCTTCACATACTAAGAACTACATACTGTTGTATATCCAGTATAAAGGACTATTAGCTACACACTTCTTCACATACTAAGAACTACATACTGTTGTATATTCAGTATAAAGGACTATTAGGTACACACTTCTTTACATACTAAGAACTACATACTGTTGTATATCCAGTATAAAGGACTATTAGCTACACACTTCTTTACATACTAAGAACTACATACTGTTGTATATCCAGTATAAAGGACTATTAGCTACACACTTCTTCACATACTAAGAACTACATACTGTTGTATATCCAGTATAAAGGACTATTAGCTACACACTTCTTCACATACTAAGAACTACATACTGTTGTATATCCAATATGAAGAACTATTAGGTACACACTTCTTCACATACTAAGAACTACATACTGTTGTATATCCAGTATAAAGGACCATTAAGTACAGACTTCTTCACAAACTAAGAACTACATACTGTTGTATATCCAGTATAAAGGACTATTAGCTACACACTTCTTCACATACTAAGAACTACATACTGTTGTATATCCAGCATAAAGGACTATTAGGTACACACTTCTTTACATACTAAGAACTACATACTGTTGTATATCCAGTATAAAGGACTATTAGCTACACACTTCTTCACATACTAAGAACTACATACTGTTGTACATCCAGTATAAAGGACTATTAGGTACACACTTCTTCACATACTAAGAACTACATACTGTTGTATATCCAGTATAAAGGACTATTAGGTACAGACTTCTTTACATACTAAGAACTACATACTGTTGTATATCCAGTATAGAGGACTATTAGCTACACACTTCTTTACATACTAAGAACTACATATTGTTGTATATCCAGTATAGAGGACTATTAGCTACACACTTCTTCACATACTAAGAACTACATACTGTTGTATATCCAGTATAAAGGACTATTAGCTACACACTTCTTTACATACTAAGAACTACATACTGTTGTATATCCAGTATAAAGGACTATTAGGTACAGACTTCTTTACATACTAAGAACTACATACTGTTGTATATCCAGTATAGAGGACTATTAGCTACACACTTCTTTACATACTAAGAACTACATACTGTTGTATATCCAGTATAAAGGACTATTAGGTACACACTTCTTTACATACTAAGAACTACATACTGTTGTACATCCAGTATAAAGGACTATTAGCTACACACTTCTTCACATACTAAGAACTACATACTGTTGTATATCCAATATGAAGAACTATTAGGTACACACTTCTTCACATACTAAGAACTACATACTGTTGTATATCCAGTATAAAGGACCATTAAGTACAGACTTCTTCACATACTAAGAACTACATACTGTTGTATATCCAGTATAAAGGACTATTAGGTACACACTTCTTCACATGCTAAGAACTACATACTGTTGTATATCCAATATAAAGAACTATTAGGTACACACTTCTTCACATACTAAGAACTACATGCTGTTGTATATCCAGTATAAAGGACTATTAGCTACACACTTCTTCACATACTAAGAACTACATACTGTTGTATATCCAATATAAAGGACTATTAGGTACAGACTTCTTCACATACTAAGAACTACATACTGTTGTATATCCAGTA
>NC_079217.1:1172601-1297601 GCF_029633865.1 Lampris incognitus
CAAGGCACCGCAGCGCTAAGCAAGAGCTCTCGTTTCCCGATTATCTTTAGATGAATGTAAAAATGGTTCCAACGGTATGAAGACGAACACACACAAGATGGGGAGAAGTTCAGATGGACAGGCAGAAGGGGGAAAATAATAGGTTGGGGTGGGAATGGGGGGGGGGGGGGGGGCTACTGACTGACCATAACCAGAGCTTCTTGTGTGAGATGCGGGGAGCTCGGTCTGAGCTCTGCAGCTGCTTAGGAGCTCCTTAAGAGACGCCACAGTCTTTCTGCAGAAGGACGTCTCTCCATAATGTGGAGAGGCAGCCAGTTATGTCCGGTTTCCCTGGCAACGCATTCCACAGCCATGTCGATAGAAGGGAAAGGCCTCAGTCATTCCTCGCCAACGCCGTCTCTGTATAGCTCTCAATGACGCTCGAGCTCAAAAATGGAAATGCACCAACATCGGCACAGACACCAGGCACGCTCGCTCGCACACATACGCCAGGCTACACTGCCTGCAAACACACATTCTTCTTCCACGCTGCACAGTAGGTGAGCGGGAAATAGTCGTGATTTTCAAACGATCTCTTCATACGCTGTTGACAGAATAACACTCAATGTGTAGCCATGATGCGGAGCAGTCACGGGGTTAGTGGTTGTGTCGGAGGGCATCCGACGTAATATGTTGCCAAATCGTTACGCGGACCGAGTAGACCACAGATTGACCGGTGCAGGCTCACTAGACCACTTGACCAGGTAAAGGCCCGGGTTAACGATGACCGCCATTGGTGCTGTGCCCTCACAGGTACCAATAGAAACTATAAAATCCGCTGTGTCAACCCCTGAGAAACAGGGAACAAGCTGAAAGAAGAAGAAGAAGAATACAGAGCAGTGTTGTGTCTCTCTGAAATGCTGCCAAAATTGTGCGGAAAATGTCCCGCCAAGGACATTGGTGGCAGACAATCCATGAATCACCATCATTTGATGGAGTTTGTGGCATTTGCTATGACAGCTATATGAAGCATTGTTATTTACATTTTCTTTAACGATGTAGCCCACCAAAGAGGTAGGGGCAGATCATGAAGTAAGTGTTGTCGTTTTCACATTATGGACTGTCACGGACATTTTTCCGTAAAATTTCGGCGGCGTTCCAAACAGAAGACTGTTCAGCATTATGACTGCTAATGAAGCATTATCTCACAACATATAGAGATAATGTTGAAATTGGAGTCGTTTCCCCATAGAGGGGTACGCAGTAGGCTTTGTCACACTGCCAACAGACACTGTATAATGAAGCCATGGGGAAAATGGTCGATCTGCATTCTGATGAATCTATTTAGGGGTCATCATCCATCTCACCCCACCGCGTGCAGGTGAACCCATTTGTTAGCAGATATCCACGCTTAGGCCAGTTTCCTTGAAGGAATAACAGACAAAGGGGGGGGGGGGCTTTGCAGCTGTGTTTGATCCAGGAGTAACCTTCTAATGGTCCGCAGATGTACTCCGCATACACATGTGAACGAATGAGTATACATACACACACGTATATGCTGCTAGGAAGACAGAGAAGGACGGCTGTGAAAAGACAGATGTTGAACATAACAACCGTTTCATAAATGAGCGATGGAAGAAGTGGGCGGGAAATGTGTCTGCACAGAGGGACATGATGCAGGTTGCAACAAAATTATGCTCAGGCTCATAGGCATCCAAACACATGAGAAGCATTAACGTGCAAAGCGTGGTGCCAGTGTGGATGCACAGGGATGATCTGTAAAAAGCAGACTGTAATGATTTTTCCTATTACGACAACCATACCGTAATCCACTTCTTACAGAATCCCAATTCCAATCGCTAATGTTTGAGGAACAAACCAAGACTTTTCAAAATTAAAACTCAGTGTAGTATTAGGAATTGAGGATGTTGGTCCCCTATAGCGTCATTCTTTAGAAGTCTGATTTTACCATGATAAAATATACCAAATTACACATAGTCAATTTCAACATGAAAAATAGCTACTCATGCACTCATTCTCCATACTCCTCCACCCCTCATTGCAAATCATCAATGGAATTTCCCTTCCATGAGCTTTCTGGAGGGGTCATATTACTCTGAACTAGCATCTTGGAGAAATATAAAATATAAATACACTTCCCTAACTTGACATATAAAAGGTGGATTTTCATATGTTGTTGTACCCGAGTCCCAAGCGAGAGCGCTTTACAGCAGTAGCGCTAGCTGTATGTGGAGCATAATGAATGAATCAGACATAAAACATGGGGCATTCTTTTAGGTTTACATCTAGGGCTGAGCAATATATCGATAGTATATCAATATCGTGACATTAGTGTTGTCATTTCCCAGTTTTAAAAGCTGTATTACAGTAAAGAGATGCAATTTTCTGAACATATTAGGCTGTTTTAGCGGTTATATTATGTGTCTTCACCTGTTTGGAGGACATCATCTCTACAACAGGAAGGTCTGAAAGTAGAACGAACAGCCTTCCTTTCAGCTACTGTAATATTCATAGCTGTCACATTTCACTTAATGGTCAGGGGATTTCTGCCGCTCTCACACCAGTTAAAATTTAATACCGTCTTCCACAATGATAATTCACCTCCAAAATAGCACATTTGCTCGACTGCAGTGACCAGCGAAATGGTTATGTCTATATTCTTCAACATAAGCACGCCAAGGCCAAATGGAAAAGGCTCATATATCTTGGAGACGAATATTAGCCTCGGGGAAACTGTATCGTATGTGTCCACACTCAGACTCTTTGTCTTCATCAGTGTCAAGATAAGAGCTGAGGACTCAACTGTCATTACCAACACCACCTCTGAGGACATGTCTGATTACCTGCCAATACTGGAAAACTAATGTGGACTTCTTTTAATCACAGGCCTTTCTGATGACATAAGCTTCATTGTTGGCATGCATGTCAAGACAACAACACCATTACCCATAATGCATTTATACAGCTAACTTGTCTCATTTCAACATGACAGCTGGCCATATAAAAAATAAACAACAGCGAGTAGTTGTCCAACTCTCGGTTGTAATTTATATGAAGAGCACGACACGAGCCACCTGGTATAAAAACACATGCAAGTTTCCATCTCTGGTCAGACACGCGCCCCTCGCCTCTTACACACCAGAATGCTTTCCATTTGAATCATAGCAGTCCACAACATGAAGAACTGCACCAGCCTCCTAAGATTTCCTTTCCTTCTCCTCCACTTCTGATTGGCTCCCTTCAAACAAATGGAAAAACAATTTGAACGCCTCGGAAAAACAAACGGGTGAAAGACAAGACCACCAAGTACTACTATAGGTATGCATCGCAAATAGGAGAAAGTTCAACTGCAGGACTCGCTCTCGGATCTCAAACTGGCCAGGCATCACAAAACTCAAGCTTAAAACCAAAACTTAGGAAACAAACTGAAAACATTTACTCCTTCCCAGGGCTTCATTTGTCCCAGATCCTGTTCTGGCAGGATCCGGGACCGGCATCTATTTGATTGGATCCAGCACCTCCTTTGTCACTATCAAAATCTGTGAATAAATGTTGTGTATTATTCAACGTCATCTGTTCTGTCACTTTTATTTCCCGTTGAATGTACTCATAAATCGCTTGTTTGCCTACTTTGGATGCATTTTAAATCTGATTTAGAGAGAGAGAGAAACAGAGAGAGAGAGACAGAGAGGTCAGATTACTCAGTGATACCAGAAGCATGTGAGTTTTGTGCACGTCACTTGAAGAATGTTACTGTGATTTGAATTAAGACACCCTCAGCAACAAGGAGGAAACTCACAGGAAGGTGACTCAGTTCATCTGGACACAACGTTTAGGGACAGAAACGTTCCATCATCATCTAAGTGACCTCTTCAGTCTCACCTGACTGCAGGTGCCCCCACCCTTATAAACAATACAGTGACTGCAGGTCTCCCCACCCTTATAAACAATACAGTGACATAACCACCCAAACCCAGCCATCGATTTCATATGCAAATTGGTGTGACCATTAACTAGAGTTACCGTGGTCATGTGTACTATTCACAGAGGGTTGGGGAATAGTTACAGCATTGTAAGATAGCGACAGATGTACTCTTACCCCCCCCCCCTGTTCAGGGAACATAGATGGCCTCTTTGACTCCCCGATCAAACCAGTGTCCCTCCCTATCAAGGCTGTGCAGCGATGTGCAAGATTGTGTTGTTGAGACTGAAGAGGTCACTTAGATGATGATGATGAAACGTTTCTGTTGTGACCAGAGGAGCTGATTCAACTTCCTGTGAGGTTCTGAGCTAGATTACTGAGCATGCATAAAGGAGGAAACTAGTAAAATGTCAAATTTGTTGAGTTTCTTCAGACCAGTAGGTCAGTCAGACCTGAAGCTGGGCAAAATTGTTTCAGAGGATCGACAGGGTGGCGATAATGGCGCTGTCGATTGTACTGAAACGGAGCAGAGATCGACAGAGACAGACAGACAGACAGACAGAGAACACATCACTTAGCTTGGTTTCTTAGCCTGCTTGCTTTTCGTGATTGTAAACAGAATTTTCAGTCCTAATTCCCCACCCCACCATCGCAGCACACAGAAGGAAAACAGCAGGGAAGTGAAGGGACAGCCAATGAGAGAGAGAGAGAGACAGACAGACAGACAGACAGAGAGACAGAGAGATGCAAACCCTCAACAGCTGCCTCCCCCCCACTAACTTTGAGTGACTATTGTGAATGCTCAGATTAATAATGCAGATAAATAAATGTTGTTTGTGAGGGCGATTTTGTTTAGTTTGAACAGCGAGCACCAAGGTGTTGTGCTCCAGGCATGTGGATTTTTTTTTTTTTATGCATTCTGTGACTTTTTCTCCCCCTGATCTGCAGGCACGGCAGCTCTCTGTGTTGCAGAACCTCCTGGTTTACTCATTAACCACTGTCCTTCCCAATTAGCATAAGAGGCGATGGAACTAAAAGTGTATGACTAAGCACTGAAACGCCATATTTATGGTTTGCCTGATATTTCACCGTCTGACTGGGCCATTTAAACGTCTCTGAGTAGTCAGATAAATCTCCCCGGGTGTCGTGTAATGAGGCTGATGTACCATTAATTCCTTTATGTGACCAGAGAAAAAGTCCCGTTTAAATTGAAAATGGCTAAAGATGGAGCTGAACACACAAGCATCGCTTCATGAATAAGAGGCCATGTTGAAGGGAGGGCTTCCAGCCCCGTGGCCCCTGGCCCCGTGGCCCCTGGCTGTGACACTCGCACACAAAGACAACAAAACACCATGTCATGCCCTCAGTAACTAAAGAGACTGATAAAGAAACGCTGAAATTAAAAGGTATAATGTAGAAGGATTTTGTTAAATTATACACTGTCCAGATACCTCGAGAAGGTTCCCTGCTCCGTGTCTGGGAGCAGTACAGCTGGCTAAATCAGTTAGGGCACAAGTCAGAGAGAGTGAAGTCAAGCATGGAGGTCAGATGCAAACATGCCAGATGAAAAACCAGCCTCAAAGTAAAAAAAAAAAAAAAAAATCAATTCAACTCCTTGCTTCAACTCACCAGGCCCAGATCCAGGCCTGACGGTGTTGGTGTGTGACTGTCCTGCTTTTAGGCCTAAACTGTGACGATAAAGATAAACTTCTGAAATACCTCAACACAGGCAACTCAGAGAACAGGGCCCGCAAGCACGTCACCTGATCACAGCCGGGAGGGAAGCATTTAATTAAACATGTCTTCCTCCAAATATAGCACCTGCCTTCCAGAGGTCTGGGATGGGCTGGTGTTCAGCAAGGACATGAGCTGTGGCGTTTAGCAGCCCATGAGCACAAAGACCCATAAATAAAAGGTGTGTAAGAAAGCTCACCAGCCACTCTATTCATCTATTCATCTCATATTCATCTATTCATATCATATTCACCTATTCATCTTATTCATCTATTCATATCATATTCACCTATTCATCTATTCATCTCATATTCATCTATTCATATCATATTCACCTATTCATCTATTCATCTCATATTCATCTATTCATCTCATATTCATCTATTCATATCATATTCAGCTATTCATCTATTCATCTCATATTCATCTATTCATATCATATTCATCTGTTCATATCATATTCATCTTTCCTGATGTGATATACGATTGATATGATTTTGCCAAGCCAATAACAAAAGGCAAGATTCAGATTAAAGGTGTTATAAGGTTAAAAAAACATTCTAATTTCTGGGTGTCCAGGTCGCATGGTGGTCTATAGCATTGCCTACCAACACGGGGATCGCTGGTTCGAATCCCTGTGTTACCTCCGGCTTGGTCGGGCATCCCTACAGACACAACTGGTTGTGTCTGCAGGTGGGAGGTCGGATGTGGGTATGTGTCCTGGTCGCTGCACTAGCGCCTCCTCTGGTCGGTCAGGCAACCTGTTCGGGGGGGGGGGGGGGACTGGGGGGAATACTGTGATCCTCCCACATGCTACATCCCCCTGGTGAAACTCCTCACTGTCAGGTGAAAAGAAG
The DNA here is from genome assembly GCF_029633865.1 of Lampris incognitus. Lineage (NCBI taxonomy): Eukaryota > Metazoa > Chordata > Actinopteri > Lampriformes > Lampridae > Lampris > Lampris incognitus. The sequence goes on from NC_079217.1 coordinate 1,179,115, forward strand.
CGGCTGGTGACTCCACATGTATGGGAGGAGGCATGTGGTAGTCCGCAGCACTCCTGGATCAGCAGAGGGGGTGCAGCAGAGTCCGGGACAGCTCAGAAGAGGGGGGTAATTGGCCGGATACAATTGGGGAGAAAGAAAAAAAAATGTCTAATCTCTCTAAAAACTCGGCATGTGCTCCTTCTTTGAATCATCGGTCTATGGCACATCGGCTCTTCCACTATTTCCTGCCATCAGTGCCTGATCTCGACAGCGACAGTCCTCCGACCGGATGTCTAATTATTTTCCTCACCTGTTCTTATAATTGTTTTTAACGGCTTATTGCACAACACCATAAAATGTAAATTCCTACTTGAAAGCCTGTCTGAAAACGAGCTGTGAACAAGCTGCTCGGCACTGCAAGCTGAGCATCGGCATGGTAATCAGATGCATTCAGCATACGCAATGTCAGCAGCTGCAGTTTTAACTATAAACCAGTGAACAACTTACATCAACTTCTATCACAACTGATGGGTGGAAAAGACAAATGGAGAGAGGCACATTAATGAGATGTCCATGTTTTGAGAAGCACCATGGTAAGAGATTTTTTTGCAACTTGTGTAAGGTTGGTTGGGAGTCTTTGCAAAGTCAAACATTTTTCTTGCACCGCCAATATCTATTTCACGTTTCACATCTCCTTAAAACATGTTTCTACTGTTCAAACTACATCCAGGTGACCACGTCTGGTCACCTTGTGCATGCGCAGTTCAAGAAGCCAGCCATATGCAGACAACGCCATGTCATCCTTCACTGACTGACCGTCCCCAGATGCCACGACTGTTTCTACAGTCAGAGCAATGCCTTCATCAGGTCACGATGAGGTGACTCGTCTGCATGTAAACTTGCTCAACAGGAACGTAGTGGCGTACATCAGCTTTAACAATCTACTACTACTACACAGCACAGTCATTTTAAAGATTTTTTTATGTGGGTCTGCTATTCAGGGATGTATAACAAAAAAGACCATTAAGGAATGTTTTTCACTGTGGCATCAGTCTTGTCAATACTCACCCTTCTTGTATTGTCCAACACCTTGGGGTCTGGCCGGCCATAGTTAGGGGGGTTGGCGTGGGGGTCATAGCCCAGTCGGGACAGCATCGGTGCAATGACAGGCATGTCTCTCAGCACATCTTGTGGGATCTTGCCCACCCACTTGGATAAGGCCTCCACATTGACTGGTTTGATGACCTGGTCTGTAGACCTCTCTACCCTGCAGGACAATAACCAAACATTGAAGTATCTGTAATAAGGTTTTTCACTGCGGTAGCATCATTAGCACAGCTGGTCCCCAACTTGCCCAGTTTACGGCGGCCTAGCTTTCCATTAGATTGCCTCACTGTAGGACTCTAATTGGCTGTAATTGGATCATCAGACACAATTAAAGATGGCCTCTGCCGGCACGTCCCCACTGAAATGACCTCGGCTGTATCCGTTCCTTCCCCTGTCAGCGCGCATCACAATTTATATGACTTTGTCCCCTCCATGAAAATCTGTCGGTGCTCTTGCCCTCCTCTTCCCTCAGACAGTTTACAGTCAAAACACAACGGGCCTCGTTCATCAATCATGCATACATACAAATGTGTTCTTACACACCCATGTGACATTTTAGCCCTGAACTTTGTCTCAGAGACCAGTGTAGAACCTGGGATGCCCCTGAACGTAGACACCAGTCGGCTCACACTGATGTGTTTGCAGGCCTGGGTGACTGCTCGTTACAAGAGGGAGACAATAAATGTTAGGAGGAAGGAATTACAAATAACCATCATGCTTTGCTGCTGCCTGCCAGACAATCTTGAGAGCTGAAAAAAATTCCATGGATGTGTAAGAACAAATTTGTATGTTCGAATGATTGATGAATAAGGCCCAATGTTTACAATCTTTGAGTCAATTACTCACCTGAAAATCACTGGCTATTTGAAATAAAGGTGGAATTACTGTTAAGCATTGAGAAATGTAAAAAATACAAGATGTAATCTGCAGCACTAAGCATTAAATGCAGGAAGAAAAGTAATTTCAGATTTGTGTAGTGTGTAACGTGAATGTATAAAACATTGGGAATTTTTGCCCAATATTGTACTGGACCTTTGTTTGCTGAGAACAGCGTCAGTTAGGTGGGGCATAAATTGAGCAAGTTACTAAACTAATTTCACAGGTATGCTGGCCCATACTATCTCCAGTGGTTCCCAGAGTTAAGCTGAGTTGGGTGGTCCAAATAGTTTGCTCCATTTCAGTTTACAGATGTTGACATGGATTGGGCGAGCCACTGTGTTGAGATGAATTCCTTCTTACCACTGCAGCAATGGAGAGGAACCATCCCTGGACATGTTTACACTGTGAAATGGAGGACTAACCTGCTGGTGAAAGTCCCTTTACAGATGGATATACCGCCATGTAGGGCTGGACCTGATTTACAGATGGACACACTGCCATGTAGGGCTGGACCAGATTTACAGAGGGACACACTGCCATGTAGGGCTGGACCAGATTTACAGATAGACACACTGCCGTGTAGGGCTGGACCAGATTTACAGATGGACACACTGCCGTGTAGGGCTGGACCTGATTTACAGACAGACACACTGCCATGTAGGGCTGGACCAGATTTACAGATGGACACACTGCCGTGTAGGGCGGGACCTGATTTACAGATGGACACACTGCCATGTAGGGCTGGACCAGATTTACAGATGGACACACTGCCATGTAGGGCTGGACCAGATTTACAGATGGACACACTGCCGTGTAGGGCTGGACCAGATTTACAGATGGACACACTGCCATGTAGGGCTGGACCAGATTTACAGATGGACACACTGCCGTGTAGGGCGGGACCAGATTTACAGAGGGACACACTGCCATGTAGGGCTGGACCAGATTTACAGATAGACACACTGCCGTGTAGGGCGGGACCAGATTTACAGATAGACACACTGCCGTGTAGGGCTGGACCAGATTTACAGATAGACACACTGCCGTGTAGGGCGGGACCAGATTTACAGAGGGACACACTGCCGTGTAGGGCTGGACCAGATTTACAGATGGACACACTGCCATGTAGGGCTGGACCAGATTTACAGAGGGACACACTGCCGTGTAGGGCAGGACCAGATTTACAGAGGGACACACTGCCATGTAGGGCTGTACCAGATTTACAGAGGGACACACTGCCATGTAGGGCTGGACCAGATTTACAGAGGGACACACTGCCGTGTAGGGCTGGACCAGATTTACAGAGGGACACACTGCCGTGTAGGCCTGGACCAGATTTACAGAGGGACACACTGCCATGTAGGGCTGGACCAGATTTACAGAGGGACACACTGCCGTGTAGGGCTGGACCAGATTTACAGAGGGACCCACTGCCGTGTAGGGCTGGACCAGATTTACAGATGGACACACTGCCATGTAGGGCTGGACCAGATTTACAGATGGACACACTGCCGTGTAGGGCTGGACCAGATTTACAGATGGACACACTGCCGTGTAGGGCTGGACCAGATTTACAGAGGGACACACTGCCATGTAGGGCTGGACCAGATTTACAGAGGGACACACTGCCATGTAGGGCTGTACCAGATTTACAGATGGACACACTGCCGTGTAGGGCTGGACCAGATTTACAGAGGGACACACTGCCATGTAGGGCTGTACCAGATTTACAGAGGGACCCACTGCCGTGTAGGGCTGGACCAGATTTACAGAGGGACACACTGCCATGTAGGGCTGGACCAGATTTACAGAGGGACACACTGCCATGTAGGGCTGGACCAGATTTACAGAGGGACACACTGCCGTGTAGGCCTGGACCAGATTTACAGAGGGACACACTGCCGTGTAGGGCTGGACCAGATTTACAGAGGGACCCACTGCCGTGTAGGGCTGGACCAGATTTACAGAGGGACACACTGCCATGTAGGGCTGGACCAGATTTACAGAGGGACACACTGCCATGTAGGGCTGTACCAGATTTACAGAGGGACCCACTGCCGTGTAGGGCTGGACCAGATTTACAGAGGGACACACTGCCATGTAGGGCTGGACCAGATTTACAGAGGGACACACTGCCATGTAGGGCTGGACCAGATTTACAGAGGGACACACTGCCGTGTAGGCCTGGACCAGATTTACAGAGGGACACACTGCCGTGTAGGGCTGGACCAGATTTACAGAGGGACCCACTGCCGTGTAGGGCTGGACCAGATTTACAGAGGGACACACTGCCATGTAGGGCTGGACCAGATTTACAGAGGGACACACTGCCATGTAGGGCTGGACCAGATTTACAGAGGGACACACTGCCGTGTAGGCCTGGACCAGATTTACAGAGGGACACACTGCCGTGTAGGGCTGTACCAGATTTACAGAGGGACACACTGCCGTGTAGGGCTGTACCAGATTTATAGATGGACACACTGCCATGTAGGGCTGGACCAGATTTACAGAGGGACACACTGCCGTGTAGGGCTGGACCAGATTTACAGAGGGACACACTGCCATGTAGGGCTGTACCAGATTTACAGACGGACACACTGCCGTGTAGGGCTGGACCAGATTTACAGAGGGACACACTGCCATGTAGGGCTGGACCAGATTTACAGAGGGACACACTGCCGTGTAGGGCTGGACCAGATTTACAGAGGGACACACTGCCGTGTAGGGCTGGACCAGATTTACAGAGGGACACACTGCCGTGTAGGGCTGGACCAGATTTATAGATGGACACACTGCCATGTAGGGCTGGACCAGATTTATAGATGGACACACTGCCATGTAGGGCTGTACCAGATTTACAGAGGGACACACTGCCATGTAGGGCTGGACCAGATTTACAGAGGGACACACTGCCGTGTAGGGCTGGACCAGATTTACAGATGGACACACTGCCATGTAGGGCTGTACCAGATTTATAGATGGACACACTGCCATGTAGGGCTGTACCAGATTTACAGACGGACACACTGCCATGTAGGGCAGGACCAGATTTACAGACAGACACACTGCCATGTAGGGCTGGACCAGATTTACAGAGGGACACACTGCCGTGTAGGGCTGGACCAGATTTACAGAGGGACACACTGCCGTGTAGGGCTGGACCAGATTTACAGAGGGACACACTGCCATGTAGGGCTGGACCAGATTTACAGAGGGACACACTGCCATGTAGGGCTGGACCAGATTTACAGAGGGACACACTGCCGTGTAGGGCTGGACCAGATTTACAGAGGGACACACTGCCGTGTAGGGCTGGACCAGATTTACAGAGGGACACACTGCCGTGTAGGGCTGGACCAGATTTACAGAGGGACAAACTGCCGTGTAGGGCTGGACCAGATTTACAGAGGGACAAACTGCCGTGTAGGGCTGGACCAGATTTACAGAGGGACACACTGCCGTGTAGGGCTGGACCAGATTTACAGAGGGACACACTGCCGTGTAGGGCTGGACCAGATTTACAGAGGGACACACTGCCATGTAGGCCTGGACCAGATTTACAGAGGGACACACTGCCATGTAGGGCTGGACCAGATTTACAGAGGGACACACTGCCGTGTAGGGCTGGGCCAGATTGGCAATGGTGTTTAAACAGCCTATGGTAAACAGGATATTTGGTAAATGAAAAAAAAAAAACCCAGTCCAAACAGTCTTTTTTTTGGGGGGGGGGGGATTCCCCCCCCTTTTCTCCCCAATTGTACTTGGCCAATTACCCCATTCTTCCGAGCCGTCCCGGTCTCTGCCCCGGTCTCTGCTCCACCCCCTCTGCTGATCCGGGGAGGGCTGCAGACTACCACATGCCTCCCCCAATACATGTGGAGTCACCAGCCGCTTCTTTTCACCTGACAGGGAGGAGTTTCACCTGACAGTGAGGAGTTTCACCAGGGGGACGTAGCATGTGGGAGGATCACGCTATCCCCCCAGTTCCCCCCCACCCGAACAGGCACCCTGGCCAACCAGAGGAGGCGCTAGTGCAGTGACCAGGACACACACCCACATCTGCCTTCCCACCCGCAGACACAGCCAATTGTGTCTGGAGGGACGCCTGATCAGCTGGAGGTAACATGGGGATTCGAACCGGCGATCCGTGTTGGTAGGCAATGGAATAGACCGCTACGCCACCTGGACACTCCCAAACCGTCATTTTTGACACATGGCATGGACAAATGTGATCTTTGCCAACTTTAGTCATCTCATCAGCATGAAACAGCAGAAGGCAGTATTTTTAAGACAGAACATGCGCCTCCTATCCAGCCGTGCCCAGTGTTGACTTTCTTAAACAACACATTCTCCAGAAACTGCAAGCATATTTTTTTCTCTTTCCTGTTCTCTCTCACATGCAAAGTCCATGCTTCAATTGTCTCTGCCTTAGCAAATTAAAAAAAAAATCCTCTTAAATCTGTCTGTTAAAATGCATTTGCTTTTGTAAGGTCTCGCAATGACCAGCGCCATCTCTCACAATACTGTCTATGGCTCTGCAACAGGATGCAATACCAAGTGTGAGGTCTTGTGAAAACCACTTCCCTTATTTATGGCAAGCACATCTTGTTTTCAATTTCCTGGTCCGTGGAGTACAAAGATATGTGGAGGAAATGCGATGACTGAATTTCAGTTTGAGTTGGGTCTGGAATACAAAGACTTTAGGCCAGTGCAACAGTAAGATAAAAGGAGTATGGTTTTAAGGAATTTAGACTTCTTTCACATCTGTAGTGTTCACTGGAACAGTTGCCTCCATGGTGCAGTTCCTTTGGGTAGGTGAGAACGCCCTGACTGAGGTACGCCCAAATATCTGCCCCCTGGCCTGCATTACAGAAATGGTCTCGGAGCACTTCTTCGGAGCAGTTCATTTGAAGTGTGAAAGACATTCACAACAAGTCGGTGCATTACAGGACGTAAATGTTGAGGTATCTTCTGAGATGTTAATGTCCTATAATGAGGTATCTTCTGAGATGTTAATATCCTATATGAGGTATCTTCTGAGATGTTAATATCCTATATGAGGTATCTTCTGAGACGTTAATATGCTATATGAGGTATCTTCTGAGATGTTAATATCCTATATGAGGTATCTTCTGAGACATTAATATCCTATATGAGGTATCTTCTGAGACGTTAATATGCTATATGAGGTATCTTCTGAGACGTTAATATCCTATGAGGATTCTTCTGAGACATTAATATCCTATATGAGGTATCTTCTGAGATGTTAATATCCTATATGAGGCATCTTCTGACACATTAATATCCTATGAGGATTCTTCTGAGACATTAATATCCTATATGAGGTATCTTCTGAGATGTTAATATCCTATATGAGGCATCTTCTGACACATTAATATCCTATATGAGGCATCTTCTGAGACCTTAATATCCTATATGAGGTATCTTCTGAGATGTTAATATCCTATATGAGGTATCTTCTGAGATGTTAATATCCTATATGAGGTATCTTCTGAGATGTTAATATCCTATATGAGGTATCTTCTGAGACTTTAATATCCTATATGAGGTTTCTTCTGAGACCTTAATATCCTATATGAGGTATCTTCTGAGACGTTAATATGCTATATGAGGTATCTTCTGAGATGTTAATATCCTATATGAGGTATCTTCTGAGACATTAATATCCTATATGAGGTATCTTCTGAGACATTAATATTCTATATGAGGTATCTTCTGAGGTGTTAATATCCTATATGAGGTATCTCCTGAGACGTTAATATCCTATACGAGGTAGGCCCCGTTACTGTTACGTCTTCAGGAACACCAGCCATGTTTCCATCGCAATGTTATGCGACTGAATTTAAGTGAACTTCTGAAGACTAAATGTAAAACTGAAGAATAAAACGGCCATCTTCATTAACTCGTTTGAAGCGATGAAATAATGTCCTTGTGCAGAGGGCTTGGTCAGTTCATGTAAACATGACTTTTACCATCAAGTGGAGCTCTGACACAGCACTCCCAGGGTCTCATGCAAACCAAGCCACTAATTTTCATAAAAAGACAGTTGGACATCTTTAAATTGTTAAAAAGTCATGCATAAATATAACAACAGCCCCCCCCCCACATAGACACACACTGTCTCTCTATCGTCACATTACAGTATAAGTATTTATTCACCGACTTTTTTTTAAAATTTAGATCTACTACTACTACTACTTTTAGCTGCTCCCGTTAGGTGTCACCACAGCGGATCATCCGTTTCCATTTCTTGCTGTCTTCTGCGTCTTCCTCTGTCACACCAGCCACCTGCATGTCTTCCCTCACCACATCCATAAACCTCCTCTTTGGCCTTCCACTTTTCCTCTTTCCTGGCAGCTCCATATTCAGCATCCTTCTCCCAGTATACCCAGCATCTCTCCTCCACACATGTCCAAACCATCTCAATCTTGCCTCTCTTGCTTTGTCTCCAAACCGTCCAACCTGAGCGGTCCCTCTAATATAATCATTCCTAATCCTGTCCTCCTTCGTTACTCCCAGCGAAAATCTTATCATCTTCATCTCTGCCACCTCCAACTCCATCTCCTGTCTTTTCATCAGTGCCACTGTCTCCAAACCATACAACATAGCTGGTCTCACAACCATCTTGTAAACCTTCCCTTTAACTCTTGCTGGTACCCTTCTGTCGCAAATCACCCCTGACACTCTTCTCCACCCACTCCACCCTGCCTGCACTCTCTTCTTCACCTCTCTCCTGCACTCCCCGTTACTTTGGACAGTTGACCCCAAGTATTTAAATTCATATGCCTTCGTCACCTCTACTCCTTGCATCCTGACCATTCCACTGTCCTCCCTCTCATTCACACATAGGTATTCCGTCTTGCTCCTACTGACTTTCATTCCTCTTCTATCCAGTGCATACCTCCACCTGCACCCTACTCTCACTATAGATCACAATGTCATCCGCAAACATCATTGTCCATGGAGACTCCTGCCTGATCTTGTCCGTCAACCTGCCCATCATCATTGCAAACTTTTTTTTAATTTAGGCCATCCAAAGGAGTTTAATCAAGTGCAACTGGACTTGGTATATATCCGTGAAGACGTTTCGCCTCTTATCCAAGAGGCTTCATCAGTTCGTGCCTTTCTGACAAGACCAAGCTAGTCTGACTGGCTGGTGATGAAACTCAAGATATTTATCCTCTTTGGAGTCGTTATCAGAGCTATTTAGGTCCATGGCTCTTTGTGTTCTGATGTTTAGCAACGCCCGTCGTTATCAGAGGTATTGATATGCGTGGCTCTTTTGTGTTCTGATGTTTAGCCACGCCCGTCGTTAACAGAGCTATTGATGTGCATGGCTCTTTGTGATCCGATGTTAAGCAGTGACGGTCATTGGGCTGTTAGTTTCGACTTCGTTAGTGCTCCATTCAGTGGTCATGAGAGTGGTTGGAGCCGTTAGTGAGCGACTGTTGTTCTTGGAGGCTAGGCTTCTTGAGTCTCCTGGGTAGAGATGAAAGGATGGCATTGTAAGTGGGAGATAGGTGGTGTGGCAGACCTCCTCCTCTGTTGAGGGATGGTTTTTCCAGTTTCGCATAGATGGCTTCCTTCATCCCTCTTTCAAACCATCCATCTTCCCTGTCCAAAATGTGTACGTTGCTGTCCTGGAAGGAGTGTGTCTTCTCCTTTAGGTGTAGATAGACTGCTGAGTCTTGTCCTGAGGAGTTTGGCCTCCTGTGTTGGGCCATCCGTTTGTGTAGTGGTTGTTTGGTTTCTCCTATGTATAGGTCAGTACAATCCTCACTGCATTGTACAGCATACACCAGATTGCTTTTCCGGGTGTGTGGTACACGGTCTTTGGGATGAACCAGTCTTTGTTGGAGTGTGTTGCTGGGTTTGAAGTATACCGGGATGCGGTGTTTGTTGAAAATTCTCCTGAGTTTCTCGGAGATCCCAGAAACATACGGGATGACTGTGCTATTCCTTCTGTTCCTTTTCTCCTCGTCGCTCACCTGGTTGGTCTTTTTGGAGTGAGCGTGTTGCAGTTTTCACAAAGGTCCAACTGGGGTAGCCGCAGGTTTTTAAAGCTCCCCTCAGGTGTTTGTGTTCTTCTCGTTGGGCCTGAGTGCTGCTGGGCACATTGTCAGCTCTGTGTTGCAGAGTTCTGATGATGCCCAGTTTGTGTTCCAGAGGGTGGTGTGAGTCGAAAAGTAGATATTGGTCTGTGTGTGTAGGTTTCCTGTAAACCCCAATGTGGAGGCTCCTGTCTTCCCCAATGTGGACGTCACAGTCCAAGAAGGGCAAACTGTTGTTCTTTACATCTTCCCTTGTGAACTTAATGTTCTTGTCCACTGAGTTGATGTGTTTGGTAAACGCTTTAATTTAGGCCATTTTTTAAAAACTGTTTGGGAATCAATTTTGCATTGCCATTTATTAGTGCGGAGCCATACAAATCTATTGACAGTTGATGCAAAAGCCATTTCTTAATAATCTAATCCACTCAGGCTTTCCGTACTTTCCCCTTCATCAACATACAACACATTAATGTGTCTTTCACGGGGGTAATAAACTAGGGATTAAAGCTTTGACCTTGATTCACTGAGGACCCTATTTCAAGGAAACAGCATCACTAATGTGTCACACACTCGGTGTAAGTGCTTCCTAGAGCCCTCTACTAGGGCAAGGCTCGGGCATTTAACTGGGGACATACTGTATATTTTAGAGCAATGAAGACACCATCTATCTTCACTATGCAAGCAAGGTTGAACTGCTGTGCTGCAGCTTTTGTTTTGGGGAAAGAGGAACGTTTACCATTTATGAGCTTTGAGGGAAATTTCAAGTCCGACGATGATAACAAGAGACGAGCTGATAAGAGCCATGTGTGTGTTAAACTGTCTTCTTTTTCCGCATTTCCCCCCCTTTTCTCCCCAATTGTACTTGGCCAATTACCCCACTCTTCCGAGCTGTCCCGGTCTCTGCTCCACCCCCTCTGCTGACCCGGGGAGGGCTGCAGGCTACCACATGTCTCCTCCCATACATGTGGAGTCGCCAGCCGCTTCTTTTCACCTGACAGTGAGGAGTTTCACCAGGGGGATGTAGCACGTGGGAGGGTCACGCTACTCCCCCCAGTTCCCCCTCCCCCCTGAACAGGTGCCCTGACTGACCACAGAAGGCACTAGTGCAGCGACCAGGACACACACCCACATCCAGCTTCCCACCTGCAGACACGGCCAATTGTGTCTGTAGGGATGCCCGACCAAGCCGGAGGTAACACGGGGATTCGAACCGGTGATCCCCATGTTGGTAGGCAACGGAATAGACCTGCTACGCTACCCAGACGCCCCTTAAATTCTCTTTTTTTTATATTTCAAATTAGGGTTAAATTTTAAAAATTAGGCTATATTTTCTTCATATACTTGTTTGGCTTTACATTTAAAGAATATCTGCAAAGTAATTAAAATTAGTATCTCATCAAAATGGGATATTTGGAGACAATACTACTACTACTACCACTTTCGGCTGCTCCTGTTAGGGGTCACCACAGCGGATCATCCGTCTCCATCTCTTCCTGTCTTCTGCATCTTCCTCTGTCACACCAGCCACCTGCATGTCCTCCCTCACCACATCCATAAACCTCCTTTTTGGCCTTCCTCTTCTCCTCTTCCCTGGCAGCTCCATATTTAGCATCCTTCTCCCAATATACCCAGAATCTCTCCTCCACACATGTCCAAACCATCTCAATCTTGCCTCTCTTGCTTTGTCTCCAAACCGTCCAACCTGAGCTGTCCCTCTAATATACTCGTTCCTTATCCTGTCCTTCTTCGTTACTCCTGCTGAAAACCTTAGCATCTTCAACTCTGCCACCTCCAGCTCCTCCTCCTGTCTTTTCATCAGTGCCACTGTCTCCAAACCATACAACATAGCTGGTCTCAGAACCATCTTGTAAACCTTCCCTTTAACTCTTGCTGGTACCCTTCTGTCGCAAATCAGTCCTGACACTCTTCTCCACCCACTCCACCCTGCCTGCACTCTCTTCTTCACCTCTCTACTGCACTCCCCGTTACTTTGGACAGTTGACCCCAAGTATTTAAACTCATACGCCTTCATCACCTCCACTCCTTGCATCTTCACCATTCCACTGTCCTCCCTCTCATTCACACATAGGTATTCCATCTTGCTCCTACTGACTTTCATTCCTCTTCTCTCCAGTGCATACCTCCACCTCTCCAGGCTCTCCTCCACCTGCACCCTACTCTCGCTACAGATCACAATGTCATCTGCAAACATCATCGTCCATGGAGACTCCTGCCTGATCGTGTATGTCAACCTGTCCATCACCACTGCAAACAAGAAAGAGCTCAGAGCCGATCCTTGATGTAATCCCACCTCCATCTTGAACCCATCTGTCATTCCAACCACACACCTCACCACTCTCACACCTCCCTCATATATATCCTGCACCACTCCTACATACTTCTCTGCAACTCCCGACTTCCTCATACAATACCACACCTCCTCTCTCGACACCCTGTCGTATGCTTTCTCTAAATTCTGCAAAGACACAATGTAACTCCTTCTGGCCTTCTCTATACTTCTCCATCAACATTCTCAAAGTAAACATCACATCTGTGGTGCTCTTTCCTGGCATGAAACCATACTGCTGCTCACTGATCACCACCTCTCCTCCTCTTGACCTAGCTTCTATTACTCTTTCCCATATCTTCATGCTGTGGCTGATCAACTTTATACCTCTGTAGCTGCTACAGTTCTGCACATCACCCTTGTTCTTGAAAATCGGTACCAGTATGCTTCTTCTCCACTCCTCAGGCATCCTCTCACTTTCCAAGATTGTGTTAAACAATCTAGTTAAAAACTCCACTGCCATCTCTCCTAAACATCTCCATGCCTCCACAGGTATGTCATCAGGAACAACTGCCATTCCACTCTTCATCCTCTTCATAGCTGCCCTCACTTCCTCCTTGCTAATCCACTGAACTTCCTGATTCACTATCCCCACATCATCCAACCTTCTCTCTCTCTCATTTTCTTCATTCATCAGCCCCTCAAAGTACTCCTTCCACCTTCTTAGCACACTCTCCTCGCTTGTCAGCACATTTCCATCTCTATCCTTGATCACCCTAACCTGCTGCACATCCTTCGCAGCTCAGTCCCTCTGTCTAGCCAATCGGTACAAGTTCTTTTCTCCTTCCTTCTTTTTTTTCTTTTTATAAATTTATTTCTGATTTCTCCCAATTTAGTGGCCAATCGATCCCTATTTTAATTCAAACACCCACCCTCGTACCGCATGCGTTTGCCAACTGCATCTCTCCGGCCGGCAGTCTCGAAGGCGACGCCTCCCCACTTTCGTGACAAGGCGACTCCAGGCTGAACCGCTGTTTTTTCCGACACACACAGAGACGCATTCACGTGACAAACACAAGCCGGGGCGCGAACCCCGGTCCCCAGTGGGCAACTGCATGGGCACAAAGCCGATGCTTAGACCGCTACACCACCGCGGACCTCTTTTCTCCTTCCTTAGTCTCTAACCTGTCATACAACTCACCATACGCCTTTTCCTTTGCCACCTCTCTCTTGGCTTTACGCTGCATCTCCTTGTACTCCTGTCTACTTTCTTCATCTCTCTGACTCTCCCACTTCTTCTTATTTGAAGACAATAATTATCTAGTTAAATTATTATGCATTTCTATTCTAAACCCATCCATCCAGACATTATCCGAACCACTTACCCTGCTCTCAGGGTCGCAGGAGCCTATCCCAGCAGTCATTGAGCAGCAGGCGGGGAGACACCCTGGACAGGTCGCCAGGCCATCACAGGGCACACACACACACACACACACACACACACACACACACACACACACACACACACACACAATTCACCTGACCCACATGTCTTTGGAGTGTGGGAGGAAACCCACACAGACACGGGGAGAACATGCAAACTCCACACACAGGACGACCTGGGACGACCCCCAAGGTTGGACTACCCCGGGGCTCGAACCCAGGACCATCAGTCTCTCCTTGTGCCCCTGGCTCACAGTAACTCTCATTCTACTGGTGTAGCTTTCTCTCACACAGACACATGCACTCCGGGCTCTCTGTGGCTGGGCTGCCTGCCGGACTGTACACCTCAGTATGGGCAGTTCAGTTTCCTCTAATCCATTTACTCTGATACTGAACCCTGACACTGTATGGTATAGTCTCCTGCATGATTAATAGGGCAAACTGGTTTACTCATCTCAGGAGGACGGTGAGAAGTGTTTCTACAAGACGAGCCATTAGCCAAGTACCCGCTAGCAGGCAGGTGCAGAGGGAATCGTTTTAACTTCATAAACGAGCCAAACGGCTGCAAAGTGTTGAAATGTAACACAGCCCAGTGAACGGCCTTAACTGTGGTGATGGCAATTTCTAGCCTAAATGGATATTGTAGCTTCTTCCCTAACACACACACATGTGCACAAACACATGCATCAAACACACAAACGTGCACACAAATTACAAACCACATCACATAAAATAATGAGAAAAAACCAGTAATTGTTTAACCAGCACTGGCCAAAGAACAGTCAGCTCATTTGCAATTTTTTCGTTTCCACAATCAAATACAAATCGCAAAAATGAGCAAACGTCAACAGGTACAATAAAAAGGGCAGGGATATGATGGCTTGTCGTTAAAGTGGCGGGTAACTGAGCTCAAATCTGTGTTTTGGGATACCCATAGCCCAGGAAAACATATCAGTAACCACCCAGCCAATTCTGTATGATTAAAAATGTTGCCAAGTATATAAAACAAAGCTTCAAAAACGTGTAAAAATCTGCAGCGTCCACTGGTTTCAGACTCTGGGGGCGTGGCACCGAAAGGAAGACGGCAACGTCACCAAGGAAGCCGGCCACAAAAACAAATCAAGAAAGGAAAACGGGAAAAATACCCAAAAACGGTGTAACTCCGCAAATCAGTTGTATACATGGTTCAACACATTTTAACATGTCGACAGCAATACATCTCCCCCATTTACAAAGTATTTTGAAGCAAATCTGTCAATTTGGTTACCCTGCTCTTTAACAGGACAGCTGTGCCTGCTGACAACTGCTAACTCGCATAATTTTTTTTTTTATTGACGCCTTTTTCTTGAGCAGCTTGCAAAGAGCAAGAACACGCACAGATACAGCAAAGGGCAACGTATTTTTGTCTCAGAAAAGCCAGAGTTGTCATGTTACTGCAAATGAAATTAATAAGTTTGTCTTAATGTGTCTATGTGTGGTGAAGCATAGAGCATGAGACCACACAAGCTATTGGTTTGGTAAGACACAATTTTAACCAAATCAAGATTCAGCACAAAAAGTACTGAAGTTAATGTTAGCCGGACAAAAACACACAGCTCGCATACCAGCGGAGATATCCAGCTGAAGTGTTGATGTAATGGAATGTTACTGGAATATTTCACTATCATGTTGCACTTTTTTATCAGTTACACTGAAGATACGAGATGCGCAAAAGCCGTATAGCAGAGAAAAAGCTCACTGCCCCCCATGCAGTCAGGCCAAGCAATCCAGCCCACAAGTTGCTGTTGATGTTAAGTCACTACGGCGTGCTGCTTTGGAAACGTGTCACACCGTCAGTCATCAGGTTGTCTCAATGTTCATCCAATCAGTAACGGTCAGTACCCGTAACTCATTGCACAATATAGTGATTCACTACCTACTGGAACAGAGAGCGGAGTTTCAGACAAACAGTGTTTGGTTTTGTGGGGCCAGCCAACGCAAAGATATCCTGCTGAACTTCCTTTGTGAGACAAGACCCCGGAGATTGCATCTGCCATGTTTTTCTTAATACACATCCCTTGCCGGTAGCTCCCCTACTCACCTCCTTTGCACAGCAAGCAAAATTTGAGATCCAATCACAACGCAGACAGGAAAACCCTTATAAATACAACATGTAAATGCAAAGTTCACGATCAGATCCTTCATTACGTGGACAGAATATCCAGACGCAAATGTAATTTAATACTATATGTAATTGGGCCTCTGGCCTTCATTGTCATAATGTAAAGACTTCATTACCATGTAAATTTGACCATGCCATGTTGACAAGAATTGAAAGTACAGTTAAGGTGCCAAGGGTTACTTATTCTATACTCATGTATAGAATAACAACTCTAAGGCACATATTAAAGTTGGTTTTCATTAATAATTTAAGTTCTCTGATATAAATATAACAGAATTGGAGCAAACAGACAGCTCTAAAAACTATTTAATGATGAGGAAGCATATAGAGAAGCTCCCTGGTATATATAAAATTAAGTTTTGAGACAACGCATAACTTTCCAGTGTTATATTAACAAAATCATCCAAATTTTTGATATCCCCATAAATACATGTTCTGTGCTGATAGATGAAAAACTATTGCAGAGGTTAGATATGAAAGAAAAAGTACAAAGTTAATGTTAATTTAAATTTCATGTTCATGCGAACACTTAGAAATGTTAAGAGCTCATGAGAACTCTAACATTGACTTGGCTGTCTCAAGCAATGGTAATAATGAGCACTTTTAATTCTACCAGTACTCCATCTTAAACTCATACCAAATGCTCAAGGCCAAACACAAAGGTACAATATTGAGTACGCTGTATGGCAGACGAGACATGAATATTTATTGTTCTAGAATTTCTAGCGTTATCGCACAAGGAATCATTTGTAATCACAGCTGCTGCACGCGTTCGAGTAAGAGAAGAAACCCTCGTCTACTCAGCTTTGAACTGCATGTGGCAAAAAGCTCCCCGCTGGTCATGCAATCATTTCCCTTCATGCTCCTAATGGCTTCTGGCTTGTCAATTATTCATCGCTGGACCTAGTGCTCCTCTACCCAAGCTGGTGTTCTGTATCACCAAGGCTTGATAAGAGTGAACTGGATAGAGACATCAAGTTGCATACGGGAGAGCGAGGGAGGCGAGGAGGAGGAGGAGCGGTTGGCAAGGGCTTGCGATATAGGCTAAGTAATGGAGCGGGTCTGTCGGCTTGGCGGGCTCCCCCACTAAATCAAGTCCAGGTTATTGATGTTAATGCTGAGAAGAGGTCCCGCTCTGGGGCCTGGCTGCACTCTGATTGAGATTACCATGCAGATAGGGACCTGCAAACCACAGTATGAGAGGGAGGGTGTGGTAGGTGGTTTTAGTGGGCACTCTCTGCCAGTTGTCATGGGGGTTAACTTTAATGCACTGGAGCCAAAGTACTTGACAGGAGATGGGGTGCTGGCGTTTGGAGTGGTAAAATCTAGCCGCAGTGCCCTGAAGGACCAATGTAACTGTCCTGCTCTCATAGCATGAGCAATTTAGCAAAGTGGTATGACTGTGGACAAAAGGTTGTTAGGACTGAGGAGCGAGTGATGAGCAGAAACTGTTTGTGCTTGTCAGCCCTGATCTATAAACATAGTTTGCCATATGCCATTTATTTTGAGTTCACAAAGTACCAGGCTGCATAAAGGGTAAAAACCCCAAACCAGCACTGTGCCGACACAAGTTCTTCCTTTAACCACAGAAGTAGTCTGGGACAGGCGACTAAGTGTGTTATGGTATTCTGACAAAAACCCTGCCATGAACTCAAGTACCAGTGACAAATCTTTTCCGCTGCTTCTGAATTTTTAACAGACAGAAAAACAGGAGGTAAATCCCTGGCTGTCCATCACTGGTAGCAGTATGATTGTTAACTTCTAGACTTGGAAGTTAACTAGAAATTTTCTTCTCTTAAAACAATCCATTTTCAGAGAAAATTCTGGCTTCCAATAGAAAATAAAAATTACACACCCAATTAATTCAAAGGTCATGTCCTTCACAATTTATCCAGGTCCCTAATACAGTGAACCTTCTTTTATGACACATAGGGCCAGTTCCCAGGACACAGATTAAGCCTAGTCGTGGATTACACTGAATTTTGAAAGGAGATTCTCCATACAAAAGTCAGTATAGTCCAGAAGTAGGCTTAATCCATGCCCAGGAAACCAGCCCATATAGTCCTAATGAGATATATCTTTATGTCTGACATCCTTTCTAGAAGCTTCATCTGTTCATAAGACATCAATACAGTACATAGAACAACCATCTTTGATCATCTCAACCAGTTCCCAATTCTGCTTTGGCCTAATGGTTGCCGAAGTTTCTTGGTCGTTGCTCTTATGACGTCTGTGCCTGGCAGTAAATTGTCTGATGTAAATGTGAAGAACAATACAATATCATCATTGACTTCCATCTTCAGCTAAGCTTTGGGGGTCTGATTCATGTCCCTCTTTATCAATATTTAATGAAAATCAATGAGCTAAGAGGTGATATGTGTGCCAAATAGCCACAGGGCTCTGTCTAGACTGTAAACTGGATGTTGAAAAGTTACGTTTCAATTCCTTTGGTGCTGGGTATACGTTTAGCCTCTCAGAGACTTCTCTCTCTCTCTCTCTCTCTCTCTCTCTCTCTCTCTCTCTCTCTCTCTCTCTCTCTCTCTCTCTCTCTCTCTCTCTCTCTCTCTCTCTCTCTCTCTCTCTCTCTCTCTCTCTCTCTCTCTCTCTCTCTCTCTCTCTCTCTCTCTCTCTCTCTCTCTCTCTCTCTCTCTCTCTCTCTCTCTCTCTCTCTGTGATGTTCTAGCTTTCTGCAGCCGTGCTATGTAGGAGGTTGGGCATTTGATACAACCCATTGTGCTTGAGTGTTGTAAGAGATGGTGGCAAGGACATCTTGGCCCTCCTGTCTGTGAATGTTCTCATTCATCCAGGTCATGGTTATCCAAAGGAGTTGAATCAAGTGCAATGAGAGGCGAAACGTCTTCACGAATATATACCAAGTCCAGTTGCACTTGATTCAACTCCTTTGGATACTTGGCCCTCCTGGTAATCTCAAGGGCTCTTGCAGTTTAGTGGTGGCCCCAGAAAGAAGCCCTTCAGTGTTCAAACTCCATATTTGAAGAGCACTTAGCGCATCTCAATGTCCAGACTTGAACGACGAGCTTGAGCGCATCTTAAATTGTTCATGTGTGTTCTCGCTTTTATTTTACAGAACTGACCCTTTCTCCTCCTTACCTCTTATGTTTACATTTCAAAGCCGTTGTTGGTTCTGCATGTTGTACATTTATGAAATGACAGAATCCTTTTAAGGTAGTGGAAAAAAAAATCTGAATGTCTGAGGGAAAAAACTTACTAGATGGGGCCTTCATGTATAAATTCCTTGGGTACCTCTCCACAGGGTAGAAAAGATTTAAGTCATGGAAAAGGGAAAATAAACAGGTCTAAGTTTGATTTGGTACAAGGTGTCTGCAAGTATCAGAGAGTTAAACACCTTTTAAGACCAGATACGGAGAAATTTAAGACCGATTTTTAGAACAAATCATGCAGCGTTTAAGTCAACAGGTAGTTGAAATTCTAGGATTTTTATAAATGAGGGGGAACAAGGAGTCCATAATTTGTTGAGAGGGGTCAAGTTAATGTCTTATATATATTTGTGCTAGTGCAGCCAGCTCCATAAAATTATATTGGTGAAAATGTCCTTTGACACGTGGGCTCATTAGTTTTTGAACATTGTACAGCCCAACAATGAAGTCTGGAATTTGACGTCAATTTCACCGTGATGATGCATACCAAAAGTACACAGGCTTGATGAACAAGAGACATCATTGATTGCAGTACAGTGTTTTCACTGTAGTCAGAGTCAAATGACCCCAACAGATAAGTGTAGCAGGGAAGTTTAGGTTCAGTGTAGAGGTAAGTACCAGGTAGGTTTAGGGTGAGCGAGAGAGAGAAAGACTTTCCATTGCCTTGCTCAGAGGCACAGACAGGAGTATTAACCCTAACATCAACAAGATCATCTCCGACCCTGCTCATCACCTCTTCCTGCTCTTTCCCTCAGGGAGGCGTCTGCTAAGACTAAATGCTTCACAAACAGTTTTTCCCCCTAGCCATCAGGACTCTGAATTGCTCCCTATAGTCCCTCCTCACACACCACTGGCATAAACACCACCGTTCACCTGACTGTTATGCCTGATATGTTTATTCTGTTATTGTGTAGCTGGATTGTTTGTGATAATAAGTGGAGTGTCTGTTGTTGTCCATGTATGTATTGTGCTGCAGAGTTTAAAGTGGACCAAAAACAAATTCCACCTGCCTTGGTCGTGTGGCTGATAAATCTATCTATCTATCTATCTATCTATCTATCTATCTACCTACCTACCTATCTAGCTATCTATCTAACATGCACGTCTTTTTGATGGCTATCAAAAAATTTGATTTTGCTGTAGAAGAATTCAACCAATTCTGACCAAAATCATATTAAATGTTAATGTAGAAATTCAGACTTCATGGAATACATTTAAGACAAATTAATTACTTTTGAGGCAAAACTGAATTGGAGATATTTTAATGCTTTTTAAAGGACCCACCCCCTGGTGATGTTACCACTGCTGTAAGACACTACTGGATTTGATGGTGCTTTGCCACCACTGTGTGGATTATAAATGCTGACATGGAAAAAATCCATTTACACAGGTTTTTGTAACGCATCGTTTTTAGATCTAAGTCTCCTGACAATTGTGAAATTTACCAGAATGATTACACTGTGCCATTTGAACCAAAGTCAGTATAGAGCACAAGGAGGACAGACAGGCAGCTGCAGTAAACAACAGGCGAGAACAACCAAAAGTGAGGTGGTGAGTAAAAAAAAAAAAGTTCAATGTGCCACACACAAGCATCTCTCATCCTCCTTATCCTGTCTCAACAGTGTGTTTATAAAAATAATAAATTGAAACATCCATCCATTATCCCAACCGCTTATCCTGCTCTCAGGGTCACAGGGATGCTGGAGCCTATCCCAGCAGTCATTGGGCGGCAGGCGGGAGACACCCTGGACAGGCCGCCAGGCCATCATAGGGCCCACACACACACCTAAGGACAATTTAGTACGGCCAATTCACCTGACCTACATGACTTTGGACTGTGAGAGGAAACCAGAGCACCCAGAGGAAACCCACACAGACACGGGGAGAACATGCAAACTCCACACAGAGGACGACCCGAGACGACCCCCAAGGTTGGACTACCCCGCAGCTTGAACTTAGGACCTTCTTGCTGTGAGGCGACCGTGCTAACCACTGCGCCACCAATTGTTAAAACAATCTTTACAAATAAATAAAGCCGTCTGAGTGAACTCCTCCATTGTTAATTCCCCTTGTAGTGGATTCCTTGGAGGAGGCAGTTGAGAGGTTTAAAAGCTTTATGGATGACTATTGTTTACAGTGCTGGTGCACCAGTCAATACAAATTATTTGGTCAAATCCCTCTTCATCCACTTGAGGATCACTTTCCTTATTCAGTGGTTTGGTATAAATTACCAGCAGATGAATGTGAAAGCTGTTCATATAGTTTCCCCAAATTAACTGGATCATGCCCAGACATCTGACGGCCATAACAACTGGACACCTGCAGCATATGGGAGGAAGGGGGAGGCTGGTTAAGCTCAATATTATAACTGCCAAATGTTTGGAAACTAAATTCCTTGTGGAATGCAGTTGCGCAAATAAGTGAATAATAAGGTTTAAAATCACAAAACAGCAGTCAAGCACGCATAGTTGTCTAAGTACGTTTTTTTTAATAAACGTTCGTAAGACTAGCGAGCAATAGTGAATTTGGCTTCAGTTGCCAGATTTATCTCATTCTCTGGTGCTTTGCCATTCCCATGACCTCATCTGCACTATAAAGTGAACCACAAGTCTACGGCCTGGCAAAGTTTAAATAAATACTTAATTACATGGGGTCCCCTTTATCATTATCATGCTAAACTTGGGTGATCTATAAATGCTATAGGAATCCATTTTCTGCCCGACAGATGGCATGCCTGCAATTGCCATTCTACAGATGTCAGCTACCTCACTGCTGTAGCCTTTATTGGATGCAAGATCCTGGAACACGCTACAACACTGTCCCAAGTCTGACTCAAGTCACAACCTAATGTACTGTAAGATTTATAGCCTGCTGCTGTATAGGCTTATTATGACCAAGTTTAAACCTAGCTTTATAAGGCAGCAGCCTCACTGAAGCACTGAAAAAATAATCAGATAATCAGGGCAGTGGCAGAATGGTGAAGTAAATGATGCTAAAAAGATAAGCTCTACGACAAACCAGGAAATTATTATAGAATACTCATTTAACTACGTTTTGGCATGTAGAGCAAAAGCTTCTGCATCCATGAAGAGATCTTGTGATAAGTGTTTAAAGGACATTTCATCCCCAAATGAAAATTCTGTTATTATCTATTCACCCTCATGTCAGCTGAAACCTGGATTAGTGTTCCATTTCTATGCAAGACCAAAGAATTATCCAACAAAATGCCAGAGCGGCTTTCTTCCAAACAATTGCAGCTGATGGTGACCAGTTTGTTAGAGTTCCAGGTGGGGACACCATTTACAGGCCAGGACTCCAGTCTACACCATCTACAGGCCAGTGGCCACTCTTTCAAGGATGAGGATGTGCACATCCTTGATAGGGAGGAACGCTGGTTTGAACAGGGAGTCAAAGAGGCCATCTATGTGAAGAGGGAACGACCATGCCTGAACCGGAGGGGGGGGGGGGAGACTAAGAGTACATCTGTCTCCATCTTACAATGCTGTGATTGCAAACATTCCCAAACCTCTGTGAATAGTACACAGGACCATTGTAACTCTAGTTAATGGTCACACCATATTTGCATATGAAACTTATCGCTGGTTTTGGTCGTTATGTCACTGTATTGTTTATAAGGGTGGGGACACCTACAGTCACTGTATTGTTTATAAGGGTGGGGTACCTGCAGTCACTGTATTGTGTATAAGGGTGGGGACACCTGCAGTCACTGTATTGTTTATAAGGGTGGGGAGACCTGCAGTCAGTTGAGACTGAAGAGGTCACTTAGATGATGATGAAAGCTATCTGTCAAAAAACTGATGAACTGATTCAACCTTCTTTGATTCTCACGAGAGTATCTCTAGCTCGTCTCTGAACGTTTCTAAATGTCTCTGAACTTGGACATGCCAATGGAAGTGACAGAACGTTGAATGAGTCCAGATGAAGTGATTCAACTTTCTGTAATTTTCTTACCTGGATTAGTGAGCACACATAAAGATATGCCAATGGAAGGTTTGTTGAAGGTGAGAGAATAAAGGAAGACTTGCGGTAAATAATGGTTTAAATTTTGGTCTTTTCCTCTCACAAAGCTATTGTATGGCTTGGACCCAATGAGTCAGTCCCATGATGCGGAAAACAGACGGAATCACAGAATGGAGAGGCAGAAACGAATTTCAGATATGAACACAGAAGTGCACGGAACATGGAAATTTTGGGGAGATAACAAAATGTGTGTATTAAGGGTAATAATTTACAATAAGGGTACATTAATAAGCACTAACCAACAGTTCATTAACAGTTAACCAGTGTCTCAAGTAATCATTTACTAATGTGTTCATTATTTACTATTAGTTGGTACGTTAATTAACCTGTAAAGCCTTAATAGATGTTAACAAGTGAAATTTGCTAACAGTTAATTAATGATTATAATATTATAGGGCTGGGGTTAGTTAATGCTTATTACTGTATTAACTAATGTTAATAGGGTTAGGTAACTGTTCGTTAATGCCTATCACTGCATTAACTCGTGTTAATTAATGTACCCTTATTGTAAAATGTTACTGTATTAAGTATTAGGAATGTCAAGTAACTTGTCCTAAGTGCATCCGTCGCTGTCCCTTGCAGAAACCCTGTGGTACGTCTGTGTCTTTCTGCACTGAGTGTGCACATCACAGCGCACACGTCACGAAACGCTTGTGGGTTTGTTATCTGGAAGAGAGAAGAGAATTTCAAAGCACCACAGAAGATGTTTTCCCCCTTGAAATTCTTGCAGCAGTGTTCAGTTAAGGATTACAGGAGAGCGTGTGCTTTATTGTCATCACTGGCACTTCAGCGAGGCATCAAGCACACACACACCCAGTGTAATATTGTGATTATACAACTGTTGCCAACAAAATAAAAGATACAATTAACATGTATTCATATTATGGGGCAACTCCCTCTCAAAATAAAAACATGTTTTGCTAGTGTTATCTCCGTTTCCCTGGAAAGACATGGGGTATGACTAATACCTGGAAAACAATCAGTCCCGCCAGTAGACTCCTACGTAATGAAACCTAGAAACGGAGGATTTCTGGTCCCTGTTCAGTCAGCCAGTCAGCTCGAGATAATGCTTTCTAGAGATATTGGGATTTCCCAAACTAAATACATACCACATATATAACAAAACTACCTTGCTAGCTCAATCTTGTTGTAACTAAGATCTACCACCATCACTACTACTACTTCTACTACCACTACTAATACTAATACTACTTTCAGCTGCTCCCATTAGGGGTCGCCACAGCAAATCATCCATTGTTGTAACCAAGATATCTGGTGAGAAACAAGTTTTTCCATGAACAGCTTTAGCTACTACTCTCACAAACTTCACATGCAGTAGCACCAACGGCAGAACAACATTTATAGCGGTGAGGAAGTTTTCATCTGAGCATGGCCATGTGTGCTGTCATGCTCATTTGGTCAAGTACACCTTGACTATACATACATAACGTTTGATCCCACCCGCTGTTTGATTTGACTGGTTTAACTGTCGATTTTGGGCAGGGTTAAACATTGATTACATTGGTTTGGACTTGGGTTTGGGCGTGGTTAAACAAGGTTGTGGTTAGGGTTAGGGATGGGTGGGTGGGATTAAACAGTCGCTGTTGAACCCCGCCCCATTCTGCATGCTGCAGCCGGGTGCTCCTTGATTTGATCACGTTCTAAATGTCTAGTTGGCCAATCAGATTGCTTGGTGGGAACTACTTGTTGTATAATGCCAATTTCCACTGACAATTTTTCTGCTAGGATGATTCAGCTTATCACGTACATATGAATAAAATACAGGTTATGTGGTGGTTAAGGTTAGATAGCAGTTAAATTGAGGATTAAGGTTCAGTGCGCTGATAAAGCTTGTTACCCGGCACATCCCTATGCTGAGGCAGAGGGATACTTTGCATGTCATAATTCAATGCTTTTGCAAGACTGTCAATATATGACAATGCAGAACGAGAATGAGCTTGCTGGTAATGAAAAGACACTGATTCATGCTTTCATTTGTACAGTGAATCTTTTATGCAACCACTTCAATTGAAATTAGCTCAGCTCCATTTTTTTTATTACTGTCATTGATGACACAAACATTCTTAAAATAAAAAATGGTTAAAAGACAGAAAACCTAATTTAGATGACCTAAAATAGGAAAAAACAAAACAGAATTTGGGGGAAAATAAAACAATTTTCAAAGTGCCCTGTATGGCTTCAGGAGAACTGGATTGTGCTGCAAGAGCTATTTTGAGTACTTTTATGATAATTTTTGCCATTTTTGAAACTAATGAACTGGCCACCATCCACTGTAGTTGTTTGGAGGTAGGCTACTCTGGCATTTTGTTGGACAACTCCTTTGTTGTATGGAAATACCACACTAGTCCAGGTTTCTACTGGCACGAGGGTGAGTAGTTAATGAAAGATTTTCATTTTGAGGGATTTAAATTCCCTTAAAAATTATACATGAATTTTAATCTCGATGAAATGTGCTTTCCACAGAAGTGTAAAAATGCTGACATATGCAAAGGCAAATTATAATATGAGAACTGAAACATAAATATCAATTGGGAAGTGCTGGTGGCCATGAAACAGAAATCTTTTCAAAATGGCGCTCACTGTTTCTTTTTACCCAAAATCCATCTGTGGACCCAAAACTGCCATATAGCAGCAATTCAAAATGTCTGCCACCTGCCCCTCCAATTAGCACTTCAGCATAGCAAAGCAGAAGTCTAACAGCAATGAATGGGTGGAAATTTGGTTGTGGCATCCAGTTTTTATTACCTTGCCCTGCTCTAGTCCTTATTCTTTGTAACCCTCTTTTTGTTTTTTCCTTCTCCCGCCCCTGGTAACCCTTTGTTCTTGGGATGAGTTCAGCGCAGCTTCCGATACGATGATTAAGAAAATGCTTTGGAGGAAGCCAAAGGACACGATTTATAAAAAAAAAAAAAGGAAGGAAACAGAAATGAAATACTTAATATGTTACCAGTTATAATACTCAACCAGATTTCCATCCCACAGTGGAAGTAAAGAATAGCGGGACGTGGGAAGAAGTAAAGAAGAAAGGGACACGGGAAGAAGTAAAGAAGAGCGGGACACGGGAAGAAGTAAAGAAGAGCGGGACATGGGAAGAAGGAAAGAAGAGCGGGACATGGGAAGAAGAAAAGAAGAGCGGGACATGGGAAGAAGAAAAGAAGAAAGGGACACGGGAAGAAGTAAAGAAGAGCGGGACACGGGAAGAAGAAAAGAAGAGCGGGACACGGGAAGAAGAAAAGAAGAGCGGGACATGGGAAGAAGTAAAGAAGAGCGGGACATGGGAAGAAGTAAAGAAGAGCGGGACATGGGAAGAAGTAAAGAAGGGAGGGACATGGGAAGAAGAGGGACATGGGAAGAAGTAAAGAAGAGCGAGACATGGGAAGAAGAAAAGAAGAGCGGGACATGGGAAGAAGAAAAGAAGAGCGGGACATGGGAAGAAGTAAAGAAGGGAGGGACATGGGAAGAAGTAAAGAAGGGCGGGACATGGGAAGAAGTAAAGAAGGGCGGGACATGGGAAGAAGAGGGACATGGGAAGAAGTAAAGAAGGGAGAGACATGGGAAGAAGTAAAGAAGGGAGAGACATGGGAAGAAGTAAAGAAGACCGGGACATGGGAAGAAGAAAAGAAGAGCGGGACATGGGAAGAAGAAAAGAAGAGCGGGACATGGGAAGAAGTAAAGAAGAGCGAGACATGGGAAGAAGTAAAGAAGAGCGAGACATGGGAAGAAGGAAAGAAGAGAGGGACATGGGAAGAAGAAAAGAAGAGCGGGACATGGGAAGAAGAAAAGAAGAGTGGGGCATGGGAAGAAGTAAAGAAGAGCGGGGCATGGGAAGAAGTAAAGAAGAGCGGGGCATGGGAAGAAGTAAAGAAGAGCGAGACATGGAAGAAGTAAAGAAGGGAGGGACATGTGAAGAAGAAAAGAAGAGCGGGACATGGGGAAGAAGTAAAGAAGAGAGAGACATGGGAAGAAGTAAAGAAGAGCGAGCCATGGGAAGAAGTAAAGAAGAGTGAGACATGGGAAGAAGAAAAGAGCGGGACATGGGAAGAAGTAAAGAAGAGAGAGACATGGGAAGAAGTAAAGAAGAGCGAGACATAGGAAGACGAAAAGAAGAGCGGGACATGGGAAGAAGTAAAGAAGAGCGAGACATGGGAAGAAGTAAAGAAGAGCGAGACATGGGAAGAAGTAAAGAAGAGCGAGACATGAGAAGAAGTAAAGAAGAGAGAGACATGGGAAGAAGTAAAGAAGAGCGAGACATGAGAAGAAGTAAAGAAGAGAGAGACATGAGAAGAAGTAAAGAAGACCGGGAAATGGGAAGAAGTAAAGAAGGGAGGTACATGGGAAGAAGAAAAGAAGAGCGGGACATGGGGAAGAAGTAAAGAAGAGAGAGACATGGGAAGAAGTAAAGAAGAGCGAGACATAGGAAGAAGTAAAGAAGAGCGAGACATGGGAAGAAGTAAAGAAGAGCGAGACATGGGAAGAAGTAAAGAAGAGCAGGACATGGGGAAGAAGTAAAGAAGAGAGAGACATGGGAAGAAGTAAAGAAGAGAGAGAGATGGGAAGAAGTAAAGAAGAGAGGGACATGGAAGGTGTTCAGTAGGAGAGGCAGAGTGAAGAGAGAGAGAGAAAGCCGGAGGAGAGAGAGAGAAGGCTGGAGGAGAGCGAGAAGGCTGGAGGAGAGAGCGAGAAGGCTGGAGGAGAGAGAGAAGGCTGGAGGAGAGAGAGAAGGCTGGAGGAGAGAGAGAAGGCTGGAGGAGAGAGAGAAGGCTGGAGGAGAGAGAGAGAGCAGGATGGAGGAGAGAGAGAGAGCAGGATGGAGGAGAGAGCGAGAAGGCTGGAGGAGAGAGAGAAGGCTGGAGGAGAGAGAGAGAGCAGGATGGAGGAGAGAGCGAGAAGGCTGGAGGAGAGAGAGAAGGCTGGAGGAGAGAGAGAGAGCAGGATGGAGGAGAGAGCGAGAAGGCTGGAGGAGAGAGAGAGAGCAGGATGGAGGAGCGAGAGAGAAGGCTGGAGGAGAGAGACAGAAGGCTGGAGGAGGGGAATCTATGCTCAATGGTTGCTGGTTATAAGCGTTTTAATAAAAACCATGAGTGTTCTCGTGTGTGGACAATAACAAAACCTGAGCCAGATGTCCACAGGGGATGAGGAGTATGCTCAGCTGCTACGTGGCAGGAAGAGGGTGGTAGCAATGGGGGAAGAGGCAGCAAGTTATGAGGTTGCACCCCCCCTTTCTTTTTTCTTTTTTTTTTGTTTCCAGAGGCCAACTTCCCAAGTTACAGAAAGCAGAGTAACCCTTGCATAAGTTATTGCCCTGAGGAAAAACTCAGTAGTAGCTACTTAGTAAAAATGGGTTCTGGTGGGGAGATTGATTCTGTCTTTTCTGTCTTAAGTGATTCATGTTTGGGCTTCTCAACCTTTCACAGCACAGCACCGGGCCATTTCATTCCCTACTGATGTATAACCATGGCAAATGTGGAAGCTTGAAAAACACAAGTGGAGAAGGGTACAGTTCAAGACCAAGAGTTGTCCACCTAAGTTTCAGGCCTCTGGAAATGTCTTCTATCTCTGTGATTCATCTAGCGCTG
The DNA here is from genome assembly GCF_029633865.1 of Lampris incognitus. Lineage (NCBI taxonomy): Eukaryota > Metazoa > Chordata > Actinopteri > Lampriformes > Lampridae > Lampris > Lampris incognitus. Next base: position 1,207,863 of record NC_079217.1, read on the forward strand.
CAGAAACTACATAACTACATTACAACTACATGTCCCTCTTTGCTGTGCCAACAGCTTATCCTCTCTTTCTCCTCCTTTAAGGCCTACTTGTGACGCACCAGACTGACACGGGCAAGCCCAGGCTCATTTCCTCGACTGTAGGAATGTGATATAGCCCCGCCGGTTCACCATGCATCTCTTGTGAACCTGGCACAGATCACAAGCATTTATTCAACCGCTGTTACATCAGAGGTAAGCTATTTAGCAAATAAGCAATCCAGATGTTGAAGAAAGACCTTGTAAAAGGGAAGCCTCACTTTAAATCATTGCCTTGTTATCAGGTCAACAGGGATGCATCCACTGTCACTCAGCAAAACAACATCCAGAAAACAAACAGAAAAAAGAAAAAGAAAACATGTTCTCTGAAGTAACTCATATACGCTTAAGCCTTTAATTTGGCCAGGGGCAAGCACCCAAACCTCTTCTAAAGATGGGGTGTTGCGTGTTTTTTTTTGTTTTTTTTTACATATTACACACCACAGTATAAAGCCTAAACAGCACTGAGCTCTGGCTGACTGCTCTGCTTCTGCCAGAAGCAACTGCTGCAGGCTTAGTCAGACTCTGGAGAAGGGCTTCTTTGGGCTAGCTCTTCAACCGTCATCCTCCTGAGCATACTAGATTTTTTCATCCATCTGTGAAGAGAATTACACAGAACCTTTACCTGTTCACGTTAGGGTGTATGACCCAGAGCCGCCCTACAATGGAGACCACTTCTTTATGTCTTTGTTGGTAGTAATAATTTTACAACACTTACTGCGTAGTACAAAAGGTTTCTTCTAGGGTACTTTACTCATCCATAAAACAAACAACTAGAATAAATAAAATCTATTTTCCGACAAGTATCAATTCTGAATTTTTGTGATATCCGTCTCCAGTGTGCCAGACATTCGATACAAGCCTCAGCCTGGCTACCCAGACTGATCTGACTGGCTGCTCGGCCAAGTTTTCACTCCCACCAGAGTCGACCGGCGGGCCAGGCCACAACAGTCTTGCTATTCAACAGACTGCATGCCATTGACCCAAAGTCAGTTTGACAAAACGACTAAGAAAGAAAAACACACACACACACACATGCACAGGGGAGAGAGGGACATAAAGAGACATAGATGTCTCGCTTGTCTCAGATTATACGGAGCCATACTTTTGTCCAAGTAATAACTGTTACCATTTCACCATTTAATCTTCAATTGGATGGAAATATAGTTTGGTTACATCGAAGGTATATGGCTTTATAGCTCACTAAAAGACTTTTTGCTTTGTTTTGGTCAATAAAAACTGTTCGATATATTTATTTTAATACTTCGTGGGTACTTTTTTGCTGAGTACTGAAACTTGTATCAAATACTGAAATCATTAGTAGTGTTCCAAAGTCCTGACTGATGAAAATGCTGTGATTCGTGGTATTTTCATTTGTCATCTGCACTACGAGATGTGGACAAGGTGCGATTATAACCATCAAACTCTGTGAGAACAGGATATCAGTGTGTGGACTTGGGGCTACAGCTAAGGGAATCATGAGTATTACTTACTTTGAGAGGGATACTCCACCAGCTTTACCAATGAGCTCCTCATGGTGGAGCACCGCATCATTCCAAGGAATGTCAAGGAATTTCAATACTGTCCTCATCCACTTCTCAGGATGAAGAACCAGCTGTTCGTAGTGCATGGGCAGGCACTTATCAGCTGCCTCCAAGCACTGAGTGTACATGGTCTCTATGGCCCGATTCCACTTGGTCAGGCAGTCCCGGTAGCTGCCAAGATCAAAGCCGGCAATAGTCACTTTCCGTGAAATCATGGAGTGTACTGAGGCACGTCCATCACGAATCATGAGTACAAACTTGGCATGGGGAAATATCTTGGCCAGGTAAGAAAGGGACTTGAGCGCGAAGGGGTCCTTGTTGCAGAGGAAGTTGGCTGGCTCGCCATGTTTGACGATGACTTCCAGCAGGAAGGCCTGCATGGCCGCATCCAGCACTTCGTCTGTCACACCGGCCTCATCCAGGCGCATTTTCTCCCGGCCTGAGCGGCTCCACATCTGCTTCATGGCCAGGATGCGAGGGATGACTCGAGTCTCCTCACCGCAGCGCACCTCTGGATGGGCATCCAGCATGGCCCGCATGAGTGTGGTCCCGCTGCGGGGAACCCCACCGATGAAAATGAGCGGCATGTCCTTGTTGTATACAAAAGGGGTACTAAGGTTCTGTCCCGTCCGCAAGGTCGTCCGCATGCTACCCCCCAGCGCCGATAGCGGAAAAGCCCCGCCCAGCTGGCTGCGCTCCTCTATGCGATGGTGGCACTCCATGGCATGGCGGCCCAGATAGAAGACCGTGACAGAGCTGATGACCAGGCAGGCCACCAGCAGGTTCTGTTTCAATTTGCCGATCATCGCAAAGGCCCAGATAGGGTTGGGTGGGGGGTTGGGAGATGAATGAATGTTACCACGCGGACAATTGGGGTGGGGGGGGTGAGGATTGGTGGTGGTAGTGGGAGGGGTAATTGTGGTTCCCTCCCTTCAAGGGTGCCTGCTAGGGACAAGGCATGGATCGAGTTCCCTGGTGCACAGCAGTCGTTGTGTCCCCAGCTCCATGAGGCCTAGACAAAAGCATAAGAAAGAGGAATATTTTATCTCTCGTTAACACAATTTCCATCCAGCAAATGTAAGAGTGAAATGTAATTGAAACTCCTCAAAAAGCACTCTTCAACAGGCAGATTTGTTTGAACCATTTCATTTGACAGCTGTCAAAGTTAACACGTCAAAATCTACTCAGACACATCTAAATAAGAAAACTTGTCTTTGAGTCAGTCCTGCAGTGATAAACATGTTCACTCTATTCGACAGACCATTTGATATGAAGCAAACACACCGGTGAACTCCAGAGAAGAGAAAAAACATGTCATAGAACTGAGGGCAGGAGAGACCTAACAGAACCCAAAAAAAAGTACAAATAAGCAAGTAAAATCCCCAATGACATATACGTAGATGAACTGAGTGTGAAAGAAACTAGGAAGAAAGAAGATGGTTATCTAGAGAAGGCTAACGTCTTTTCCACTTGGCTTCTGTGACATTGTCCTCTGTTAGTCAGGGGTTTTTTTTTTTCTTGGCTGACTCTCAAACCAGAGTCACCCTTCTGCTCATATTAGATTTTTTTAAATATATTTCATTATTCCCCCAAAAGAGGGAGGGGGTAGGGTTCTCTTTTTGCCCTCCGGTTGGAGCACATGGTCAGCCTGCAAGTGCGGCAGCCCGGGAGCATGTGGTGGTTAAGTATCTTCTTAAAAAATCCTTCCACAGGATTGGCTACATGGCAGAAGAGAAAGACCCCTCTATAGACAGGGCCACCCTATCTGCAAGGTGGCGTGGCTGAGCGATAGGGAAGCCTGTCGGCAGGGGGAGGTGTATGAAGGCACAAAAGGAAGAACGAGCAACAGAAGGTCACTGTACACCTGATGTCCTAGTGCTACAAGGAAAAACCGTTTTTTTCTCCCAAATGAAGGCTCTGTCAGAAAATGGCCAACTGTGACTCATCCACCAACTTTAAGTCTAAGCCTCTACGCACAAAGGAAAAGTTCTTAGAAACCAGATATTCACCCTGGTTTTGGCATGACCCAACCAGTCGTTAAGTTCATATACTTGCCAAGAGTATAAGTAATCTTTTCGCAGTATTGTCCTTTTTAGCACAACAGCTGTTTTTCAATATGAACAAGTTTATAAAAAAATGTGTTTTAACACAAATTTTGCAGCATCTTCTTTCAGTACACACAACGCCTGTTAAAAAAATCTGCAACCGTTTGCAGTTATGGAAACAAGTTTTTAAAACTGCAATAGCAACAGGTGTTTAATGCTTTTTCAGTTATCTTTACAAAATAGCAAACACAACAGCAAGTGGGAAAAAGTGCTTTTGCGATTTAGAAATAAATGTGTGCAATTGCTCAGACTGTAAAGACAACACAAGTTCACAGATACGCTTCTGATGTACTCCAACAGCAGCCAACGCATTTCAACCCTTTTCCAGTTCCTCTTGAATTGTGGTGTTGGTTCTGTATAAAGGGAGACCGTTTGATCGCTTAAAACGCAAAAACCGAAATGCAACTGATCATTTTGACTTTTCAAAAGTGTGCTTAAACTTCACGCAACGTCTGAATGCAAACATGGCTCATATTTCCATCGGAGGTGTTGAGGCTCTCGTGGTCTGCACAGCTCACAGGCTGTGTTGAATTAAAACTAGTTTATCTTTTCTAGGCCACTACAGTATTTGAAGCCTATAGGCCACTACGTAAAGCTGTTTAGTGATACTATATTTTGATAACTATCATGATACGCTTTGCTTGAAAACTGTTTTAAGGCTATACTATGTTACAGTTCAAAGTTAGTTTGAGAAAAGTGTTTGGACTACACAACACTGGATTTCTTTTATTTATTTTTTGCCATGGCATCCAGTCAGTTGTGAAACTTAACTGGTAACAGCTGACATAATTATGGTATCATGACATCATCAGCTGGGCTACTGACCGGACCACATAACGCTGCGTGTGCCATCAAAGTAGCCCACATGGTATTTTCAACCACGAAACACACACCCTTCAACACTGACATACGGCCGCTTTGCCGTCACTCTGAGCTGTTGCTAAGCAACACCGGGTCTCGTTTCTGCTCCAGAGGAGGGTACTGGGGTATTGAGCCGACAGGCCGGATCTCATCAGGCACACTGTTCCACAGCCCCAGGACATTGGTGGTGAATGTTGATTCACCTTTACTCGGCTGTGGAGAGAGCTAGAGTGCTGTGCAGCAGTCTCAGGCTGGCCTAGGTTGCATATGGGATAAAAACCCAGATATATATCTACATATATACATATATACACAGATAGATATATATCCAGACGTTCCTCCAAAAAAACTTTCTTAAATAGGCAATACATGCTTGAATTGGACTAAAAAAGGGTATTGGTACAGTCTGAAGATACATTAGATGAAATATGGGTCAGACAGTTTCAGATTTGAAGACTACAAGCAGGGTGGTAGGCCCAATACTAATACCAACTTAGTAGTAAGAAGTGACTTGGCAGGGCCAACTGTTTTGTGTGGACGTGTGCACATACGCATGTGCCATGTATGCTTCTGCCTCTATAAAGTGATCAATCTACTTTTGGACCCCCCCCCTTTCTCCCCAATTGTACTTGGCCAATTACTCCACTCTCCCGAGCCGTCCCGGTTGCTGCTCCACCCCCTCTGCCGATCCGGGGAGGGCTGCAGACTACCACATACCTCCTCCCATACATGTGGAGTCACCAGCCGCTTCCTTTCACCTGACAGTGAGGAGTTTCACCAGGGAGACGTAGCACGTGGGAGGATCAAGCTATTCCCCCCAGTTCCCCCTCCCCCCGAACAGGCGCCCCAGCCGACCAGAGGAGGCGCTGGTGCAGCAACCAGGACACATACCCACATCCGGCTTCCCACCCGCCGACAGGGCCAATTGTGTCCGTAGAGATGCCCGACCAAGCCGGAGTTAACATGGGGATTCAAACCAGCGATCCGCGTGTTGGTAGGTAACGGAGCTTCCGGTGTGGGAAGATGGCGGCGCGAACTCGCGTTTGCGGCGGCCTCCCCCAGCGCCGACCATGCAGTGTCTTTATCAGCGTCTGTGTCTAAGTTTGTGTCTTCATGTGAAGTTTTTTTATTTTGTTCGTCGGTGTTTGTTTTTTTTCTCATTTGATGGCTGGGAGAGCTGGGTGTGCCGAGGGTGTCTGGCTGGGAGAGCTGGGTGTGTCGAGGGTGTCTGGCTGGGAGAGCTGGGTGTGTCGAGGGTGTCTGGCTGGGAGAGCTGGGTGTGTCGAGGGTGTCTGGCTGGGAGAGCTGGGTGTGCCGAGGGTGTCTGGCTGGGAGAGCTGGGTGTGCCGAGGGTGTCTGGCTGGGAGAGCTGGGTGTGCCGAGGGTGTCTGGCTGGGAGAGCTGGGTGTGCCGAGGGTGTCTGGCTGGGAGAGCTGGGTGTGCCGAGGGTGTCTGGCTGGGAGAGCTGGGTGTGCCGAGGGTGTCTGGCTGGGAGAGCTTGGTGTGTCGAGGGTGTCTGGCTGGGAGAGCTGGGTGTGTCGAGGGTGTCTGGCTGGGAGAGTTGGGTGTGTCGAGGGTGTCTGGCTGGGAGAGCTGGGTGTGCCGAGGGTGTCTGGCTGGGAGAGCTGGGTGTGCCGAGGGTGTCTGGCTGGGAGAGCTGGGTGTGTTGAGGGTGTCTGGCTGGGAGAGTTGGGTGTGTCGAGAGTGTCTGGCTGGGGGAGCTGGGTGTGTCGAGAGTGTCTGGCTGGGGGAGCTGGGTGTGTCGAGGGTGTCTGGCTGGGGGAGCTGGGTGTGTCGAGAGTGTCTGGCTGGGAGAGCTGGGTGTGCCGAGGGTGTCTGGCTGGGAGAGCTGGGTGTGTCGAGGGTGTCTGGCTGGGAGAGTTGGGTGTGTCGAGGGTGTCTGGCTGGGAGAGCTGGGTGTGCCGAGGGTGTCTGGCTGGGAGAGTTGGGTGTGTCGAGGGTGTCTGGCTGGGAGAGTTGGGTGTGTCGAGGGTGTCTGGCTGGGGGAGCTGGGTGTGTTGAGGATGTCTGACTGGGAGAGTTGGGTGTGTCGAGGATGTCTGGCTGGGAGAGCCGAGGGTGTCTGGCTGGGAGAGCTGGGTGTGCCGAGGGTGTCTGGCTGGGAGAGCTGGGTGTGTCGAGGGTGTCTGGCTGGGAGAGCTGGGTGTGCCGAGGGTGTCTGGCTGGGAGAGCTGGGTGTGCCGAGGGTGTCTGGCTGGGAGAGCTGGGTGTGTTGAGGGTGTCTGGCTGGGAGAGTTGGGTGTGTCGAGGGTGTCTGGCTGGGAGAGCTGGGTGTGCCGAGGGTGTCTGGCTGGGAGAGCTGGGTGTGTTGAGGATGTCTGGCTGGGAGAGCTGGGTGTGCCGAGGGTGTCTGGCTGGGAGAGCTGGGTGTGTCGAGGGTGTCTGGCTGGGAGAGCTGGGTGTGTTGAGGGTGTCTGGCTGGGAGAGTTGGGTGTGTCGAGAGTGTCTGGCTGGGGGAGCTGGGTGTGTCGAGAGTGTCTGGCTGGGGGAGCTGGGTGTGTCGAGGGTGTCTGGCTGGGGGAGCTGGGTGTGTCGAGAGTGTCTGGCTGGGAGAGCTGGGTGTGCCGAGGGTGTCTGGCTGGGAGAGCTGGGTGTGTCGAGGGTGTCTGGCTGGGAGAGTTGGGTGTGTCGAGGGTGTCTGGCTGGGAGAGTTGGGTGTGCCGAGGGTGTCTGGCTGGGAGAGCTGGGTGTGCCGAGGGTGTCTGGCTGGGAGAGTTGGGTGTGTCGAGGGTGTCTGGCTGGGGGAGCTGGGTGTGCCGAGGGTGTCTGGCTGGGAGAGCTGGGTGTGTCGAGGGTGTCTGGCTGGGAGAGTTGGGTGTGTCGAGGGTGTCTGGCTGGGGGAGCTGGGTGTGTCGAGGATGTCTGACTGGGAGAGTTGGGTGTGTCGAGGATGTCTGGCTGGGAGAGCCGAGGGTGTCTGGCTGGGAGAGCTGGGTGTGCCGAGGGTGTCTGGCTGGGAGAGCTGGGTGTGTCGAGGGTGTCTGGCTGGGAGAGCTGGGTGTGTCGAGGGTGTCTGGCTGGGAGAGCTGGGTGTGCCGAGGGTGTCTGACTGGGAGAGCTGGGTGTGTCGAGGGTGTCTGGCTGGGAGAGCTGGGTGTGTCGAGGGTGTCTGGCTGGGAGAGCTGGGTGTGCCGAGGGTGTCTGGCTGGGAGAGTTGGGTGTGTCGAGGGTGTCTGGCTGGGGGAGCTGGGTGTGCCGAGGGTGTCTGGCTGGGAGAGTTGGGTGTGTCCAGGGTGTCTGGCTGGGGGAGCTGGGTGTGCCGAGGGTGTCTGGCTGGGGGAGCTGGGTGTGTCGAGGGTGTCTGGCTGGGAGAGTTGGGTGTGCCGAGGGTGTCTGGCTGGGAGAGTTGGGTGTGTCGAGAGTGTCTGGCTGGGAGAGCTGGGTGTGTCGAGAGTGTCTGGCTGGGGGAGCTGGGTGTGTCGAGGATGTCTGACTGGGAGAGTTGGGTGTGCCGAGGGTGTCTGGCTGGGAGAGCTGGGTGTGCCGAGGGTGTCTGGCTGGGAGAGCTGGGTGTGCCGAGGGTGTCTGGCTGGGAGAGCTGGGTGTGTCGAGGGTGTCTGGCTGGGAGAGTTGGGTGTGTCAAGAGTGTCTGGCTGGGGGAGCTGGGTGTGTCGAGGGTGTCTGGCTGGGAGATTTGGGTGTGTCGAGGGTGTCTGGCTGGGAGAGTTGGGTGTGTCGAGGGTGTCTGGCTGGGGGAGTTGGGTGTGTCGAGGGTGTCTGGCTGGGAGAGTTGGGTGTGTCGAGGGTGTCTGGTTGGGGGAGCTGGGTGTGCCGAGGGTGTCTGGCTGGGGGAGCTGGGTGTGTCGAGGGTGTCTGGCTGGGAGAGCTGGGTGTGTCGAGGGTGTCTGGCTGGGAGAGCTGGGTGTGTCGAGGGTGTCTGGCTGGGAGAGTTGGGTGTGTCGAGGGTGTCTGGTTGGGGGAGCTGGGTGTGCCGAGGGTGTCTGGCTGGGAGAGCTGGGTGTGTCGAGGGTGTCTGGCTGGGAGAGCTGGGTGTGTCGAGGGTGTCTGGCTGGGAGAGCTGGGTGTGTCGAGGGTGTCTGGCTGGGAGAGTTGGGTGTGTCGAGGGTGTCTGGCTGGGAGAGTTGGGTGTGTCGAGGGTGTCTGGTTGGGGGAGCTGGGTGTGCCGAGGGTGTCTGGTTGGGGGAGCTGGGTGTGCCGAGGGTGTCTGGCTGGGAGAGCTGGCGTTGGATCGGCTGGGGGAGCTTGGTCTGCTTCGTCCAATGGGCCCAGGAACCACGGCCCCTGCCTGGAGCTGTGCCCGGGGAGGAAACACCGAGGGCGGTCTGGCAGGGCGCAGAGGCGGGGCGGGCTAAGCTAACTGCTAGCCCATGCAGACCGGCACTTCCGACAGTCATCCTGCTGGAGTGCGTTCTCTGGACGGAGCAATTTTTTTTTGGACTGCGTTGCAGGATGGACTGTGTTGTTAGCCGTTTGTTTTTTCTGTTTTTTGTATTTTGTTTTTGTTTTCTTTCTTCTGGTTTTGTTTTTGGTGGTGTCGTTTTTGGGAAATTTTGGATGTGTGTTTTTTGTGTTACACTGCTGTTGAGCTGGGGGAAACGAAATTTCATTTCTTGGTGTATGCAAGTACGTCTAAGAAATGACAATAAATTGTTCCCGATTCCTGAATAGACCGCCACGCCATCCGGACACCTGTCAAGTGATCAATCTTCTGTGATGCTTCCACTATCTGTGCTATTATTAACCTCTTTGAAGCATCTTATTTTAATCATCCTTTACTCATACCACCCTCTGCCTACTGCACAGCCAGTGCTTGGTATTTATTTATTTATTTTTAAGACAGGGAGCAGTATGAGTAAAAGAAGATTAGAAAACGACACTTTGAAGCAGCTAAGTTACCCTGAACAACTATCCAAACAAGCAGTACAGGAAAAAAAACTTCTCTGCTTTATTCAGAATGTGGCAGTAGAGGTTTGAGTTACGCGGATACGACATCAAGAGGAATTCAACTCGGGAAGCCTAAGTATGCCTAGACCAGCGGTCGGGAACCTATGGCTCGCGAGCCATATATGGCTCTTCCGGTGACGGCATATGGCTCCCAGACAATTTTGAGTTGAAAATTATTTTTTTTTCAAAAAAAACAGTTTGGAACTGATTTTAAAATACTTGTGATATTTCTTAATAATACTGTGTCATTTTAAAGTAAACAGAAATTAGTTTTGAAGATAAATTTCACGGGTCACGGGTCACCCGTGGGTCGGGTCGGGAACCAATGGCTCGCGAGCATGTCCGGGTCATTGTAAAGGTGAAGAAATCAATTTTATCAGATAGCCAACTAGTTTATCCGCTTCAACCCTTGTAACGGAAAAGATGGCGAAAAGAAAAAAAGACGATGATTACCGTGCATTCCAGGCTGCGTGGACAGAGGAATTTGCATTTGTGGAGAGAGCAGGATCTGCGGTATGTCTAATATGCAATGATAAAATTGCATCGATGAAACGGTCAAATATAAAGCGGCACTTCGATACGCACCATGCTTCATTTGCATCGAAATATCCAGCGGGGGACAGCAGGAAAAGGGCATGCGAGGAGCTACAGCGGAGAGTGCAGACGAGTCAGCAGCAACTACGTGTGTGGACCAAGCAAGGTGACGGGAATTCCGCTAGCTTTGCGGGGGCTTTGGCAATAGTAAGGAATGGAAAGTCATTCAAAGATGGCGAGTATGCCAAAACATTCATGCTTGATGTGGCCAATGAACTGTTTGATGACTTCCCAAATAAAGACAAGATAATCAAACGAATAAAAGACATGCCCCTGTCAGCAAGAACTGTGCACGATCGTAGCATCATGATGGCAAATCAAGTCGAGGAAACACAAATTAAGGACATAAATGCCGGGACATACTTTTCTCTCGCGTTAGATGAGTCAACAGACGTTAGCCATCTATCTCAGTGCAGTATCATTGCCAGGTATGCTGCAGGTGACACACTGCGTGAGGAAAGCTTGGCTGTTTTGCCAATGAAAGGGACAACAAGAGGAGAGGATTTATTCATGTCTTTCATGAAGTTTGCTAAAGAAAAAAAACTACCGATGGATAAACTTATTTCTGTCTGTACTGATGGTGCACCCTGTATGTTGGGGAAGAACAAAGGATTTGTAGCGCTTCTCCGTGAACATGAAAAGAGCGCCATCCTAAGTTTTCATTGCATCCTGCACCAGGAGGCGCTTTGCGCTCAGACGTGTGGCCAGGAGCTTGGTGAGGGGATGTCGCTGGTCATTCGAGTGGTCAACTTTATTGTTGCCCGAGCTTTAAATGATCGCCAGTTTAAAGCTCTGTTAGAAGAAGTTGGGAATCATTATCCCGGTCTGCTTTTACACAGCAACGTGCGTTGGTTGTCAAGGGGGAAGGTGCTCAGCCGTTTTGCAGCTTGCCTGAGTGAAATCCGGACTTTTCTTGAAATGAAAGGCGTCAAGCATCCTGAGCTAGACAACACTGACTGGCTCCTGCAGTTTCACTATCTCGTGGACATAACTGGCCATCTGAACCAGCTCAATGTGAAAATGCAAGGTATTGGAAATACAATCTCATCCCTTCAACAAGCAGTGTTTGCATTTGAAAGCAAGCTGGAAGTCTTTCTCAGGGACATTGAAACAGGTCGTCTTCTGCACTTTGAAAGACTGCAACAATTTAGAGATGCATGCTTAGCAAGTGACTCCACTCAACATCTGGATCTCCAGCAGCTAGCTGGCTTTACGTTCAATCTCCTGCAGTCATTCAAAGCACGTTTTGGAGAATTTCGTGCGCGCACTGGTCTTTTCAAGTTCATCACTCATCCACATGAGTGTGCAGTGGACAAAATCGACCTGACATGCATCCCCGGGGTCTCTATCGGAGACTTTGAGCTGGAAGTTGCTGACCTGAAGGCATCAGACATGTGGATGAGTAAGTTCAAGTCACTTAATGGAGAGTTGGAAAGTCTTGCGCGACAGCGAACAGAGATGGCGAGGGAACACAAGTGGACAGAAATGAAAAATCTTCAACCTGAAGACCAGCTGATTCTTAAAACTTGGAACGAGCTTCCTGTGACATACCACACAATGCAGCGTGTGAGTATTGCCGTATTGACCATGTTTGGCTCTACATATGCATGTGAACAGTCTTTCTTGCATATGAGGAACATTAAGACCAACCTACGCTCACGTTTAACTGATGGAAGCCTCAACGCCTGCATGAAGCTCAACCTCACCACGTATGAACCAGACTACAAGGCCATCAGCAAAACCATGCAGCACCAGAAGTCGCATTAAAAGTAAGACATATTTAATTTATTATACGTTAAAAATACTATATGGCTCTCAATGAAATATATTTAGAAATATTTGGCTTTTATGGCTCTCCCAGTCAAAAAGGTTCCCGACCCCTGGCCTAGACCAAAAGAGGCGTGCATGAAAAAGATGGAGGTGGCTGAAGGAAGTCATACTGGAAGATGGGAAGAGAGAGAAGGGACAAGTAAGGAGAGACTCCGGGGACCAGCAGTGTCCACTAAGACTAGAGTAAAAAACTAGAGTTTAAAAACAATGGTATAAGAACTATGGAGAACCTCAAACAGCACTGTTTAAGGAAGAATTAACTTCTGAGTTACATGGGCAAGGCATTTCAAAGTTAAACATGATTTAATTTTGATCGACTCAAAGTAGGCAAATTTGTCAACCTCATTTAGCTGTGTGTGTGTCTGAGTGTATATAAACTGTCACTCATCATTATTAGCAGGTGCTGTCACCATTCATCTGAGTGTGCTAACAGGAAAAACTAAGACATCACAGTGTGACGTGACCCTGCTTATGAAAGCAAGGCAATGAAGCCACGTTTTCCCAACCAATCAAATTTGATTGGCTGTTCTAACACTTATCAGCCACAGATAAAACATCCTTGGAACACAAACAAGTAAAACAAATAAACCCACACAAAAGGCGAATAGAAAGCAGTAGGAATACAAATCTTGCATAATACAAAAGTGCCAATTCATACAAAATTCAGAAAATTCAGTTTAGGACATTCAGGAAAAAAAAACATTTAGGACAGTTCACGTATCTCCTGAGGCCTTCAAGCCTGAGAAAAAATGCTTAAGACAAGGCAAGATCCTGTCATTCCCTGTTCCAGGTCTCAAAGCTTTATAATTATAGACTTGGCTACCAATTGGCTGCCAATTAGCAAATCCATTATTACAGAGTTGCAGGCAAGGCAGGGTTGCAAGGAGCTTGGAGTGTGGGATAAGAATGAGACAGAACAACAGCTCCTGTTTTTCACCTAAAGCTATGTTTAGAAATTAGGGCTGCATGATATATCCTTTCAGCACCATCACGGCGATGTGCGCTTCTCTTCCCCTGGATTGCCACCTTGTTGTGGTGCAGAAGCTTGCATGTACTCACCATCATCATCATCACTGCATATACTAATGATCCCAAGAGCTATGCTATCCCGAGCTTAGCCCCTGGTAGGGTCACCCAAGGCGGATAGGTCAAGGGGAGGTTCCAGACAAAGTGCAATCCAACAAAGACCTCAAAGGCAGAAATGGCGGAAGACAATGTCAGTGAAGGTGGATGAAGGCTGCAACAGAGGGTGGTCCCCAATCGTCTTGGTTCTCCATGCGATTGGACTCTGGCCACCCCCTGCCAAGGACCGTGTGGTGGCTGCAGGAGCATCAGCCACTCCACGTAAAAAGTTGTCATACGCAGGCGTCCTCCCAGAAGGATACCCACAAGGACCTAGAAGGAGGACAGTCATACTCGACCCCGAGTGACCGCTGATGAGGATGTACAATGTGAATGAAGTAAGGCAAATTAACTCAAACACCTCATGCTACAACTTTTTGCTGCTTGATGCGAAAAGAAAACTCGCACAGTTCTCATTTTCCATGACTATTTGCCCTTGAGGCAAATTTGTAATTTGTGATATTGGGCTATACAAATGAAATTGACTTGACTTGATTAATCTACAAGAGGAGTCTGTCTGATATAACACGATTTAGTCTGATTTGAGGGTTCTTGGATACACTGAGTTTGTTGCTAGTGAGTGACATGCAGGCTCTGCATCTACAGCAAACCACCAATCACAATAATTCTTAATCAGTTTATCAAACAACCAAAGTAGGCCCTGCTAGTTGTCAATGAAAACCTGGAAAATGAGTGAAATACAGAGAAAAACACAGAAAAGGAAGATTTAGTTGCAAAAAGACAAAAATGTCAGTTGTATGGATATTTAACATTTCAAATTATCTTTAAGATCAAGTGGGTTTTTTTCCTATTGTGCATATTTTGGAGCGTTTATTTCTGACCCGTATCAGGATTAGCGTTTGTCCGCTGTTGAGCCTTCTCTGTCTGCAGTGCACCAGGTTTGCAGTTTTCAGCTCTCATGGTAGGATGGCCACATTTTACACACTACTCATCAATCAACAAAAACCAAAATCTCTACAATTCAGCTTTTTTTATTCTTTTCTATGCAGATGCATTTCCCTACAAAATCACCCCAATCATTCTAGAATGATTAATTCTTTCCAAATAGAGCTATTCAAGTCATCTGATGGAAATTCCTGCTTTTTTTTCATATTGTAATATATATCGCAGGAAAAAAATATCGCTATGTTAAGTTATATTCCCAAAATTGTGCAGCCCTATTAGAAATGGAATCTTCCTTTAGTAATGGAGTCCTTGTTTGATAGGCAACTTAAGATAGAAATTTGAAACCATATTTCAATATTTCAACGCACTGGGGCGACCTCCAGTGCACGCTGGGGCAGTTTGCAGCTGAGTGTGAAATGGCCGGGATGAGAGTCAGCACCTCCAAGTCTGAGGCCATGCTTCTCTACCGGAAAATGGTGGATTGCTCCCTCAAGTGAAGGAGTTCATCTCGGGGTCTTGTTCACGAGTGAGGGTAGCATGGAGCGGGAGATTGACAGGCCAACTGGTGCAGCATCAGCAGTAATGCGGATGTTGTACTGGACCGTTGTGAAGAGGGAGCTGAGCCAGAAGGCAAAGCTCTCAAATTACCAGTCAGTCTTTGTTCCAACCCTCCCCTATGGTCATGAGCTTTGGGTAGTAACTGAAAGGGTAAGACGGCAGATACAAGCGGCTGAAATGAGCTTCCTCCGTGGGGTGTCTGGGCTGAGGCTTGGAGATAGGGTGAGGAGCTTGCACATCTGGAGGGAGCTCGGAGTAGAGCCGCTGCTCCTTCGAATCGAAAGGAGCCAGTTGAGGTGGTTCAGGCATCTGATTAGGAGGCCTCCTGGGCGCCTCCCTTTGGAGGTTTTCCAGGCACTGCCAACTGGGAGGAGACCCCGGGGTAGACTCGGAACTCGCTGGAGGGACTACAGGTCCAATCTGGCCTGGGAGCACCTTGGGATCCCCTAGGAGGAGCTGGAGGGTGTTGCTGGGGAGAGGGACGTCTGGAGTGCCCTACTAAGCTTGCTGCCACTGCAACCCGACCCCGGAGAAGCGGCTGAAGATTAATGAATGAATGAATGAATGAATTTCAATGTTTATGCCCAGGTCTGTGGACTACAGGCCAAATCCACATCATCTGTTCCACCTATGACATTGTATTGCCAGTCTCCTCCTGGTTTATTAGTTAGAACCAAGAAGCCAATTATTTCAACCTGCTACTACTTTCGGCTGTTCCCGTTAGGGGTCGCCATAGCGGATCATCTGCCTCCATGTCTTCCTGTCCTCTGCATCTTCCTCTGTCACACCAGCCACCCTGCATGTCCTTTCTCACCACATCCATAAACCTCCTCTTCGGCCTTCCTCTTCTCCTCTTCCCTGGCAGCTCCATATTCAGCATCCTTCTCCCAATATACTCAGCAGCTCTCCTCCACACATGTCCAAACCATCTCAATCTTGCCTCTCTTGCTTTGTCTCCAAACCGTCCAACCTGAGCTGTCCCTCTAATATACTCGTTCCTAATCCTGTCCTTCTTCGTCACTCCCAATGAAAATCTTGGCATCTTCAACTCTGCCACCTCCAGCTCCACCTCCTGTCTTTTCATCAGTGCCGCTGTCTCCAAACCATACAACATAGCTGGTCTCACAACCATCTTGTAAACTTTCCCTTTAACTCTTGCTGGTACCCTTCTGTCGCCAATCACTCCTGACACTCTTCTCCACCCACCCACTCTTCTTCTTCACCTCTCTTCTGCACTCCCAGTTACTTTGGACAGTTGACCCCAAGTATTTAAAGTCATAAATTATGATTTCAATTTTTTTTCTATTTTCAACTTTATCATCTTTTTATTATATTATTTCAATTATTTCAATTCCAATTATTTCAACCTAAACTTCTCAGTCAAGATAAAATTAATAAACTATTTTACATTGAGGCATTACAACAATTGTTATGGAAAAGTAGCAATATCTAATACTTCAGTGAGCTACAAGCGAATACTTCTACTTGCATCATTCCACCCAATAATGTACAAAATTAAAAATACATGCTAGTTGCAAAATCTGCCAACGCCATCTGTTACCCTTTTGTTTCATCTCGCCCACAAAATCTCTCACCTTCTGTGTCTTGGGAATCATATCACCATTGCAAGTATAAGGGACAGTGAGAAAGCATGTCTGGTTACCACCACCTGTACAATGTTGGTGGAAGTGCAAGTGGGGCTAGGGCCTGCTGTTTCCTGAAGTTAGTAAACTATACTCAAATAAATCACGCCATTAAACAGCAGTCGTGCTCTGTGTTGTAAGACACATGAGGGTTCACTAAAGCCCTCTGACCTCAAAGTGAGGAATATGGAAAAGTAAATATATGGCTAGGAGGAGGAATTTCAGATGTGCTGCATTGTGGTCTAAGACCTAATGGCTGAATTACAACTGTGGTTAATCCTTAGAACAGTTTCACGTTACACCTTTTATTGGGGCTGAAATAAAAGACATGTTTGTGTTAATTTAATTGAGCCACTTCTCTCCCATCACTGATATTGTATCCCTCACACAGCAAATTTCCCCATTGATCTGTTCTCCTTCTGGGGAAGGAGCGGGGGGTTAGGCTTCTCTCCACGGAGTAACGCTGAAACCAGACCACACCGACACTTAATAACAAGGGCAGCGCCACACTTTATAAAGGTCCTGATGGAAAAGATGTGAGGTGTAAGCCAACAAGAAAAAGGGTGAGACTTTTTTTTTTTGGCAATTGTCTTCCAACTTGGTCCTTTTTACTGTGATATTAAAAAGGATCAATTCTGACAATTTTTCATTAGGATGCAAGCCAGGTCAAACATGCCTCTCTGTACAATGAGTTTCAATGATCTGTGGGTAAAATATAGGCCTAACATTCAGCATTAACAAAGGCAAATCAAACTGTGAAGAATCTTATCAGCCGCTGTCAAAAGGTGATCCTAATGTGGCATCACTTCATTACTCTTGAGCTCTTATTGTGGAAGGATTCAAAACAAATATGGGGCCCTATTTACATGATCTTCAGCGCATGGTCTAAAGTGGATGGAGCAAATGCATTTAGGGAGCATCCAAATCCACTTTTGCTAGTTAAACGGTCAATAATCTGGATGTAAAGTAAGGCGTGAGGCACAGGGTGCAAAGGGGTTATACTTAGTCTCTTAATTAATCATAGGTGTGTTCTGGGCGTAACTTGAATTAAACCATCTCCCATTTCCTTTAAAAGCCATCGAAAGCACCTTGGTGTGTTGCCATTTAAATGGCAGATATGGCAAGTTGGAGAAGCGAACACTTTTCAGCTGAAGAAAAGGGATCTGCTCGAATGCCAAGTGAAAGCGAACAAGCAGGCCATCCACGTGAGCAGCAGGAATCCACCAAAGCTCCCTGTTCAACTTACTTGGTCTTATATTGACGCTGCAGAAAAGTCAATCAGTCTCTGATCCTTGGGCGCAGACTTTTGAAAAACATGGGTTGTCCCCCCCAATAAATTATTTCTAAATGAATTGTGTAATTGAAAACATGTATTTACTAGAAGCCGACCCCACTTTTGAAATAATTCACACATTAACACAACACTTTTTGAAGGTTTTGTTTAAGTCCCCCCATGAATCTTGCTCAGTGCTCTGAACTGTAAACTAAGTGGGAATTTGGGTAATAAAGTTAACTTTCACATTGAAAGGAGCCAGTTGAGGTGGTTCGGGCATCTGATTAGGATGCCTCCTGGGCGCCTCCCTTTGGAGGTTTCCCGGGCACGGCCAACTGGGAGGAGACCCCGGGGTAGACCCAGAACTCACTGGAAGGACTACATGTCCAATCTGGCCTGGGAACGCCTTTGGATCCCCCAGGAGCAGCTGGAGGGTGTCGCTGGGGAGAGGGACGCCTGGAGTGCCCTACTTAGCTTGCTGCCACCACGACCCGACCCCGGAGAAGAGGCTGAAGATTAATGAATGAATGAAGTTAACGGTTTATACTTTATCCTGATGCCTTTGCTTGCTATTGGATTACATTTCCCAGAATCCATCTCTGTAGCATGTCAGAGTTGTGTCTTCAGTGAGTTGAGTCTAGTGGCTGGTGTGACTAGTGACTGCCAAGACGAAAGGCTTTGACAAATAACTTGTAAGTAAATTCATTCAAACAAAGATGAAGTCTACCCATCGACAGAGTAAAAGGTTTTAAACGTAGCCAGACTGCTTACCGCCTCAAGTGAATTAACTTATCCCCAGCCAGATCCATATTTAACCTAGCTTACTAGGGGAGCGTGTCTATGTTCCCTCAACCCTATTTCACTTACCTAAACTTAACCTAACTGACCTTAACCTGATTTAACCTCAACCTAACTCTAACCCAATGCTTACCTTAACCTAAACTTAACTGATAGCTAACGTATTCGATAGCGAACCTACAGGGCTGAGGGAACACAGGGCTGACCCCACTAGCTAGCTAGTTTGTTAGTTAATGTTACACTGATCATACCCGTAAACTTCCAATAACAGCCTGGGTGTATATTTGTCTGAACAGCGTAGTGCGCCTGGACTTTATCAGAGACGGCCCATTCTTTGACCCAGGCATTTATATTGTAGTTTTATTAATCTACGAATTCTGAGACTCATTAAAGTCCACCTTTATCGCAATAATTCATATTTGTAAAGTAAAATATAGTGGCACTTTAGAATATTTTTTCCCATTTGTACTGAAGTACCTCTGTATGTCAAAATATAAACAATAAATACCTGAAAATTACTTGATCCATAAGTATTCATTTCATTCATCCTTCGACCGCAGTCAAGCTGGTCTGAGCTGGTCTGGTGTGGCGTGTGTCAAAAACACACATGTCTAGTGCAACACAAAGCTTCTCCCAGGCAAGTCCACCCCACCTTCTCGTGGTTCAGACTGTTATCACTAATGTGGCTCTGGCTATGGGTAAATCGCCGGCGCCCTAGAAAGTAACTGGCCCCTTGCTGCCTTGTGGGATAGGCCATTTAGCCAAAGGCTAAGGGCAGGGCAAACCCCAACAGAAAATCTCCGGAGGAGTAACCCCCCCGTAGACCAATTACTATGGCCCACTTGAACGTGGACATGTCCTGGTAATTGAGTCAAGGTTACCCCAGTTATGGGTTAAATAAAAAGCAAACTACTGCCTTGTAGACGCCCTGGGAGGGGTAAAGGCTACGGGACCAACCCAGACAGAAATTGGGTTCCGAAGGAGTTGCGACCTCGGTCTACTATCAGCAAATGACAAGCATGAATATGTATTCACCAGTTTTGTATTAATAACAAAGTAGGCTAGGTGCACTCAGTTTTCTTGAAAGGTTACACTAAATAAGTGAGCAAGGCCTATCTATGCTGATTTCAGATCTGCCCGTGTTCAATTGCATGGTTACACAATAAATATCACTGACTTTGTGGATCTCACAACTCAAAAGGCGGATCAGATCTGTCCTATCATGAAGACCAGGGAACTACCTGTTGAACTTTGAAATTAAGTTGTTAGGAGGCAACAAGCTGGAGCAAGTTATCAAAGATTTACAAAACTTTGAACCTTCCTAGGAACACTTTATACCCCACTGTAACAAAATGGGGGGGGGGGTGCACTACCATGAACAGGCTGCCCTCCCAAACTGAGCAACCACACAAAAAGGTGCAATTTTCACAGAAGCAACAAAAAGACCAGCTACAACTGTCACAAGAGTTGCACAAGTCATTGGTTGAAATGGGAAACGCTGTCTAGAGATCAACACTCTTAACAGACTCACCTGTCTGAGAAAGTGGCTAGAAGGACACTTCTGAGAAAGAACAACAGTAAGTCAGACCTAGCATTTGCTAGAAGTTATGTGACAAAATCTGAGACCTTTTAGAAGACGATTTTGTGATGTGATGAGACTGAAGTTGGACATCCAGGTGACCCCATCCTTTGCATCACGTTTGGTAGGGGCAGCATCATGCTATGGGTTGCTTTTCAGCATGGAGGACTGGAAAGCTTGTTGCCGCAAAAGGCAAGATCGATCAATCAGTCAATCAAATTACATTTTATATAGCGCTTTTCTAGCTGCAACAGCCACTCAAAGCACTTTACAAAAACATTCTGAACCATAACCTACAGTGCAAGTTAGAATTGGGGATTCTAACATTTCTATCATTTAGTGTAACAACACAGACTGGAACACTTAGTACATTCTGTCATGCAATATTACAAACTGCAACTCTTAGTACATTCTCGTTTGCAAGTGAAACTTTACAGACTGGAACTCTTTTCATACATTCTCATACCTGGGTGAATAACCATTTTCATTTTTTAAGTCCATTAACTTCTCACGGTCCACTGACTATTCCACAGTCCATAGTTTTGTTTGAAACTATGTCAAACAGTCCATACATGTGTTGATGCTGCTTTGCTTGGATGCAAGCTAACAAGTGTCTCATACCTGTGTTCAACAGCAGTTGATATAAGTATTTGCACTCATGACCACAGTCCAGGAACCTGTGCTGTGTTGGCTAGCTTCAATTAAAAATCTGTGGCAAAGCAAGGAAAGATACAACTTAGTTTGTCATCTTTTCCCAAAACCACCACGATGTCCTTGCAAAGTTTCCTTCTTCCATAGTCCATTTCAAGTCAGGCTACTCCAAACTCAGTTAATACGTGCAGAGCTAGTTTTTTTTTACTAATAATGTAGGTTTCCAAAGAATGAAGCCTTAGCTTGACGCTCCAACGACTCGCCCATATCCACCTCAGAAACAAAAACTTTAGAGCGGTCCTGTGGATGTTAACTGTTTACTTCAACACAAGAAATATTTGTTACAGATTGATTATCCATTAGCAAAAAAAGGTTAAGAGAATGAGACTGAGAGGTCAAAAAACTGTGTGGCTCCATTCTCCCGTTGCGTAACTCACCCATGATTCTTCTCCAACTCTCCTCACCAGAGTATCAAAAGACAATTAAAGGTGCGCGCAGTTACTAGGAAGTCAAGTCAATTTTATTTGTTAGCCAAATATCACAAATTACAAATTTGCCTCAAGGGGCTTTACAACAACATCCTATCCTTAGACCCTCACACATCGGATAAGGAACAAATCCATTAAATAAACCTTTCACGGAGAGAATAGGAATATACATAATAACAACATGTATGGATCAAATACAGGACATTTTTCATTCAGTAAGAGATCTGCAATTCGGGCCAAGATTTATGTTCCAACAAGAAAATGACTCAAAGCACAAAGCAAAAGCAACTAAGGAATGGCTTAAAAAAGAAGGTTCATGATCTTTGCGTAGGCCTAACTCCCATCGAAAACCTGTGACTTGAAAATTGCTGTCAACTGAAACACTCCATCTAGTTTGGCAGAACTGCAACAACTGTGGTTGGAGGAATGGGCAAAAATTCCAATATCTGACCACTGTGCAAAGCTCATACCCAAGAAAAGTCACAGCTGTATTTGCTACTACAGGCCTATGTACTGTAGGCCTGTATTTGCTACTACAGGCCTATGTACAACACAATAACTTTATTTGCTACTACAGGCCTATGTACAACACAATAACTGTGGGGTGGTGACTATTTTTGAGTACGAGAAAGGTTTTTCATTTCTGGAAAAACAAATGTTATCAATTAAAACATATATATTATGCATGTGAATCTATTGTGTTAGAGCAGGGGGAACATTATTTCAACCTAGAAAGGATGACATCAGTCATGGCAATCATCACTTATAGCAGGCCAAGGTCTAACAAGGCTGCACAGTTAATCACATATCTTTTTCAATGTTTCCAAAACAATATAACTGAATTTGACACTGTGTAATGCAAATGATAATTTCCTTTTCAATTACTTATTTACAACTTTATTTTTACTGTACCCTGCTTTAATGAGTCTCGGTAAACACTGAGTAGTGAACCATGCTACCTAAAACACATGTTCCTCCATCTATTGTTAAAATCATGCCATAATGACTCAAGCATGCAGGAACACAGCATGAAGTGGAAATTATGTTTGTAGTCATGTTCAACTTCAAGGAGTAAAATCCAAAATAGAATGATTAGCTGGCAATTCAATTTAAATCCCATATAAAGGGCCCACTGAAAATGTAGAGGAAAATCCATTCTTCACTGCGGACAAAGTCATTCTCTAGTGGCCTTTATCCAGTACAATGACTGCATAAAAGGCCAAGGTTGCTGCAATTCCCCACACTCATCTTTCTTCCCATCAAAAAAAAAAAAAAAAAAAAGGGACCACAGTTTAATAAGTTTCCCAGCTACTTTCTACAATTCATATAAATAAATAATTCATTCAACGAGACGATAGACAGCAAGTTATATTAATTACATTTTTGGGTAGGGATGCTCGATATTGGATTTTTGCAGATATTTTCGAATTAATTTTTGCCGATTGCCGATGCCAATACATAAACACACACACACACATGAAGCCCTCGTCAATCTCCTGGGCAGTGAGGCTGGACATGCTGACAGGGCTTACACTCGGTGTCCAGATATCTGTGATAAAGCGAATATGAGTGGCATCAGTGAGCAGCTTCTCTGAGTGATTGGAGACAATGCTTTGCAGTTCAGGTAAGTAACGACGGCTAGCCATAGCATACCGGGGCTCTAAGAACATCGTCAGCCTGCGGAAGCCCACATCTTCCACCACGCTGGAAGGCTGGTTATCAAGAGCAATGAATTCAATGATTTTGTTTGGGTGGTCACTACTATATTTCTTAATTTGGACAAATGACTGAGAGGCTGCTGACAGGTTTTCGCGGGCACAATTTTTTCTTGCCTGGTGTTCAGGATGACAGCTCTTAAGATGCATAATTAAATCGGTAGTGAGTGATAAAGGAGTGTGGTTTGTGGCTAAATTGTCATTGTGTCAACGTGAGATGCCATGTTTTCAGCCGAGTGCCCAGATTTATGTATTACATTTTGAATTTGGTGTCGACTGGCTAAACCACAGGCTGAACTGTGGCTAACACTATTAGTATTGTTAGAGAAGCTCTGCCAGCTGCTTGGGTAGTTAGCAGACTAACGAGCTATGCTAACAGCCAGGTGCATTCCCGTTTATACTAGAATACAGGATAAACTGTTACTAGAACTCCACTTACCGAAAGACCACGAGGCGAGTAGAGTCGCCCCCTGCTGTCCATTAGAAGGAATGGAAGTTTAAGGTACCTTCCACACTCGCTTCACTCTTCAGACCCAGAGGTTGCTGCTTGGTTGAACACCGCGGGGGGGGGGGTGCATGCACTGATGGATTTGGGTGGTGGCAGCAACCTCTCCAACGGATATCATTTTTGAAAAAATTATGAAACAGCTCACTGATGCCATTTATCGTCTGTATTAACGTCAGTTATCCCCACAGTGGTGTTGCTGAGGTGCTTGGGTTTCATATACAAGAGGAGGAGAATACTTTTTTAAGATAACTGGAACACCAAGCAGTCTGGGGTATGGCTCACTGCTCCTGAGACACAAACTGCTCCCCTGCCTGCAGGCATTATAAGACAAACTAAAGGTGAGGGCAAACACAGCCCTCCTCCTCCCACATTATCCACACAAGCTTTGTGTCAACCTTGTGTTCCTGTGTGTTTCATTTGCTTATGCACTTGTGAACATGTTTACACCTCGGAGTGAAGTGGTGATTTAAGAAAGGGTGGTGGGAGGACAGCTGCAATACTCTGACGTTACTCCGGTGAGAAAACTCCAACCTGTTGCGTCGTCCACTCAACAGTTTGGGACTCTGCTGGTGGTGACAAACAAATGTTTGCCGAATTAATTTTCAACAAAGCTTTCCTGGCCTGGACATATGCACCAAATTTTCAAATTAAATATCTGTGTGCATGCTCAATCCTTTCAATTTAAATACTTCTCCTACCTCCTTTTATTTCATCTTAATCACATGAACAAATAAAATATGAGGAAAATAAGTTTCTCAACCAGCTGCTTTATTTCGTTGGGTCAGTAACTAGCCAACAGCACAAGTGTAGGTTACACCATCAAAGTGCTATAATGACAGTACACTGGGTGGGACCGATGTCTCACATCAAAGACCAAAGAGGCTTCGAAACTGAGGTAGAATGGTCACGAGACATCAAACCCCAGTTTCAAATGTGACTCTTCTCTGACCCCGTCCTCAGGAGGCAGTGTTTTACAGAGTCTCGCTATTTATTTTGCAATAAAGCCATTTCCATTCAAAATGAAATCAATATCAATGAGGCTTGCAAGCTTCATCAAAAAGTCACCATTAACAAAAACCTCAGTGACTCAGTTTAAGCAGTGCTGCTTCTGGGGAAAAAAAAACAGTCCTCAGTCTGGCCTGAACAAAAGCCCCCAACCACATTGAGAAAGGCATCTCAAAGTGCAACTTGAGTCACGAAAACAACTGAACACTTTTCTTCAACTTTGAACTCTTGGTAAACATGAGATGTGAAAACGTGGGGCATTTCCAAGAAGTGCATGAGCCGTAGTCAGAAACCCCTCGAGCAAACACCTGAGCATGTGCTGCTGCAGTGGCCCGCACAGCTCAACGCACACCGACGGCGTATTAATGAAAGCAGGCGCTTCAGTCAGCGAGGGCAGCTCTTCAGCCACACCGGTGACAAGCCTGGCAGCTCTTCATTAGCGTCTCCTGGTGAGTAGCTGGTCCATCCCCTGCCACCTGTCCTGAACAATACCCATCGCGCACACACATCGCACAACATGAACTGTGACGACTTCAGTCTAGTAGGACTGTACTGCCGCCACCACACTGTGGAGGGAAGTTGAGACAGCTGTTGTGGAAGGGAACAAAATGAGCTCTCCAGGATTCAGGCAGTCGTCAAGTATGACCCACCCAAAGACTCATCTACTGCACGGGGCTGTGAGCAATAATTCTGGATCAATCCAGATTAAGAAGTCAAGCTCAGTGGAGGTTTTCCAAAGATCCCTTTGCAAAACTAGGTTTCGTTTGATGAAATCTATTTTTTCTCATATGGTGGGTTTAATTAAGCGCTACGCTGAGTGATGACGTCCTTTCCATTTACACTATAGGTCAATGCAAAAGGGAGTATTACAGCAAAAAGGAATTTAATGCAGACATGCAATAACTAAATCTAGAAAGACAGACAAAAGAGATGATCAATACCATACTGTCGCTCTCACACTTCAAGTCCATTCAGAACAAAAGCCATGACATTCATTTAGCTAACAGCAGGGCCCGGTTTTCCAGCCAATCGACTGTCCCTTTCTGGCCACTGGAAAAAAGGGTCACACCAGAAAAATCTATCCTGAATTACGCCAGTACCGCTGTATACTAACGCAACAAACGATTCCCCCTTACCAAGTACAAATGTATGAGGAAGACACTAGAAGAACAGCCAGTGGACTCAAACAATCCAAGGTCGCATGTACGATTTTGCAATATTTTTTTAAAGTATTTGCACACCAGGTTGTCTTTTCTATCTGCCGATTTGTGCAACTGTTACTCCACACCCCTTGCGGTGGCTACTTCCTGAACTAGTTGGCAGAGCTGCTGCTGACACAAAAACGGAGAAAAAAAACCCCACTCCCATCATCACTACACACAAGGCCATTAACTGTCCCGTTACCTTTACTACGAGGCCATGCAAGGACGAGGTGCAACACGGAACAGGAGCCCAACGAAACTTAAGACTCTTAAAACCAAGGTGTGGATTATCATATTTTTCAAGATGTTGAGATAAAGCGTAAATGCTGGAGATAATGTAAAGATGAGGTGGCATGTTTGGATGTACCTTGCTCACACAGGAAGCATTCACAATCAACTGCCCCACAATTCACCAGATGTTCACACAGACAGCTGCTGGTGGCTTTACAGAGACGAAAGCCAGTGTTTCATTCTGTTTCACTTTTAGTCTGAGTAATGGCACGGTTAACTTGGTATCCCAGCTAATTACCTGGCTGATGTATTCCTGCGTAACATAATGCAGAAATTAAAAGCAAAACATGACAAAGAAATAGCCATGAATGACTGGCAAGTAAGCTAGACACAGCGTGAGTGCTTGCTAAAGGATGGTGCTCCCTGTTTTGTGACCGAGCCTTCAAATTTTACAATTTGCGAGCATGAGAGAGATGGGGGGGGGGGGTACAAGCCGTTGCTGCCAGAATAGATTGTCTAGACATTATCTATTACCTTGTGAGACGGTGGGGATGCTCCAAGGTTGCATTTATCAAGGTGTTCTTGTGAGAGCGAAGCACGGCTAACATCGGTTTGGATGCTGTGTCACATGATGGTGCAGGGGGTCTAGTTCAATGCTCCATTTCCAGATTAATATGCAGCCATGTTAAACACTGAAAAACGTCTGGTGCGTAGTTGAAAGGGTAGTTGGGCCTGTCGGGGAGACGGCCGCCAGGTGACTACAACAACAAGGGTGAGGCAGCCGCGGCTCTTGTCAGCCAGGGAAAAAGAGGCAGCTGTGCCCGTCTGACCCCTCCGGTCCTGCAGCTGTGCAGGCCAGCCCACCGGGCCTTGCACAGAGAAAGTGGAAAGATCTGAATTGAAATGGACTTTTGTCTTTCCCACCATCACCCCCCCCCCAACCACCTGCACACAGTAGACCTCGGCACCAGCTGTCAGTCACTCTAAACTGTTTTGTCAGCTTTTATTGACTGATGTTACTCTTCATGAACGATTCTCCTGTAGGCCAGCAAACTAGGAGTCTGAACTCCGGCAGACAGCCACTCCATGCTCACCGCCATCCCGGAGCAACTCTCCGGCTGCTTGTTTGCTGGTCTACTTTTGAGGAAGGATTCATTTGAACAACTGGATATTCTGACTTGGCTCCACACAAGGAGGGACAGATTAACTGACTGCTGAGCAAACGATTGTGATGCTAATGTTTGAAAAAAAATCTCCCTCTCTCACACACACACACACACACACACATATACATACACACATATATACATACACATACACACATACATACATACACACACACACACATATACATGCATACATACATACACACACACACACACATATATACACATACACACACACATATACATGCATACATACATACACACACACATATATATATATACGTACACACATATATACATACACATACACACATACATGCATACATACATACACACACACATATACACACACACATATATACATACACATACATACACACACATACACACACATATACATACATGCATGCATACATACATACACATACGTACACACTTACAAACATATACACACACACACACGGTAATTAGCCTGTTGCATGTGCCTTGCGTAATTAGCACATAAGCGAGGCCAGCCTCTCGCCTGCTGGAGTCTCGTGTGCAGCTGGACAAGTGTGAACAGCTCATAGGACACAGCACGGGCCGGGCCGGACCGGGCCGGGCCTCCGGGACAGAAGCCTTACTGCCCTCCGTGCTGTACCGTGCCGTGCCGTGCCGTGCTTTTCATCCGCGGCAGACGCGCTGCCCTGCCGGGGACCGTGTCGCGTGACCCACACTCAATCTGTGCGACTATTTGCTCGCCACCCACGGCCTCTCGTGCCCACCACCACCACCACCACCACCAGCACCAGCAGCAGCACCAGCAGTAGTACGGCGTGACGCGCTTCGGCGCCGGGCGGGGGGGGGGGTATCGAGCTGGCCGCGGTGTACCACTCACCACAGGTACGTAGCACTTTTTAAAAATGCGTACAACGTTGTCGCATCTTGCGCAGATCGAGAGGGGGAGAGAGGGGGGGAGAGACGGGGAGAGAGGGGGGGAGAGACGGGGAGAGACGGGGGGAGAGAGAGACGGGGGGGGGGAGCGACATCACAACAACACTATATTAAACCCACCTAATTTTGCGGATACGTCACAAGGAGCGCTGACTCGCCGGTCGGTTAAGCTGTCCGGTCGGTCCAAGCCGGGCTTCGGCCCCCGGACATGTCGGTGGTCCGCTGGAAGTCCGCCCGGCGCCTCCGCCGCCTCCTCCTCGGCAGGAATCACTCGGAGGAATCGACCGACGCGTTTGTTGAGATAGTTGGGGAAAGAATGGTCCGGGACCGCCGCTCAGCCTGCTCTACGGCCCTGAGAGCCGGCGCCTCATTGGTCCGCAACTGAAGCAGGTGTTTGTGTCGGCGTCAGCGATTGGTCGCTGGTGCGTTGGGCGGGATTACAACGTTTTTAAAGCTACAGTCTTTTGGCTCTTGATGGAACGAGTGTGTTTCAGTAAGAGGCCCGAGACGGGCAGACGGGCTGCATGCACGACGCACGGCCACAGGGGGCGCTAAGTGCTGCAGGCTCCTCCGTTCCGGGTTGAAGTCATGGTGGTGGGTGGGGGGGGGTAAATCTTTTTACTTAGGTTTGAGAATTACAACAATTTCAAAAGACAATCTTTTGTCTGGTGAAACGAAACATTCCGGTGCAGTATAGCACGTGCTAACTCAATAGTGTACAGATTTAAAGTAAAGCGAATCAAAAAGAAGACTCGTCTGATAAAGCCATGCTGCGGCAAGGACCTGACGTCATGGGGAGAGCTTCTGACTGCATGGCTGAAAGAATATCAATATGCCCGTGTTTCTGATTTTTTCCTACGGTTTGCTTTGAGATCAGGTTGCTCTTCGTATCAGTAGATGAAACTCTGGTTTGTTTTTTACATCACGGACAGTTGCTTGTTTTGTGAAGTCCCGAGAAGGTGGAAATGCTTGGAGGTTGCATTTCTCAAGCAGGCCCCGTGGGTGTGGGTGGCTTAGTCACCAGGCTTTTCACTGGCTCTTGTCCATGGCGTCACTGCAACCTTCACATGCAGGGATGTTGGATACTGACATTTTCATTTGCTGTGGCAACACATTTCTCCAAGTTGGACAATAAAGTATCTATCTATCTATCTATCTATCTATCTATCTATCTATCTAAAAACGTCGGGTGTGCAGTTGAAAAGCTTGTTGATCTTGGCGGTAAAGCAGTCGCTGGGTGACTATAATAATTGTGATGCAGCAGCGGGTGTTCTTTTCAGCCAGGGAAAATGAGGGCAGCTGTGCCAGAGTCTAACCCCCTCTGCCCCTGCAGCTGTGAATGCCAGGCCACTGAGCCTTGCACAAAGTGGAAAGATCTGCATTAAAATGGACTTGAGCATTGACATTCCAATATGAATAAGAGAAAGAAAACGTCTAGCCAAGCTCTCCAGAGTGAGCAAGCGAGAGAGAGAATGCATGGAGTCTGCACAGCTAGACAAGTGACGCTAGAAACACCAATCAGTTTGGCATATTTTCCTCTGTTTTGTTTCATATTCGAGTATCAGCATAGCTCTGTCACTTCCAATGAGGATAATAATACATCAGAGAATACACATTGGGTGAGGAGTGCCAAAATTACAGTCCAAGAGCATCAGGGATCCTCATTGTTCTGGAATGCCAGTTAAGATACCCCCCCCATCCCAAAATGAGGCGGGAGTTTGCATGGCAAAGAAAAATGTATGTCTTGTTCATTGACATAAAAGTGTCACCATACAGTAGAACTCCGGCTGAAGTTGAAAAATCCTACATCGGTCGAGTCAAGTGCACTGACTAATAACAGTCAAAATAAATCACAGCTGCAGTTTCAGGAAGCTTGATATTCACGTTACATTCTCTAAAAACAGGTAAATACAGTAAACGCCATATGATACCCCCAACCCCTCCATACCTGGGCCCCCAACTCAGATGAGGGGAAAATCCATCATTTTGTGCACGTAATGTATAAAACATATTCAACTTTGACTCGCTGGATTGCTGGCTCTCACTATATATACATGCATAGATAGATAGATAGATAGATAGATAGATGATGGATGGATGGATGGATGGATAGATAGATGGATTTCTTGACTGATCAACTGATAGTAAAATGGTTTTTATTGTGTACATAACTAGATTGTAGTAGCATTTTATGCTTTAGACTTCTTCGGTTCATATAAATCAAGTGAACGATACAGATAAAGAACGGAAAGCAGCATCATGGATTTACGGACAAAGCTGAAAGACCAATATTAGATCAACATGCTTCGCACACTTTTACTTCAAAAAATGTACATTTTAAAAAAAGAGACTGATTTATTAACACACAAGCAGGGCTATTAATAACCTACTTCTTATTCATTATTTGGGTCGATATCTCCGTTATGATACTAAGAAATGATAGCAAGTGCTTTTTGTTTGCTAAGCAAACGAAGAGCAATTCAGTCACTTTGACTGGTGAAATAGCTGCTATTTTGTAGGTGGTGCCAACTCATCTCATTATCTTTGATTGAAAGTCAAGTAGAAAAAATGGCAGAACAAATAACCGAGACTAAAAGCACGTCAGGCTTCAAAGGGGCAATAGAGAGGACAGATCAAACCTGTCACCAAGAAAGACTTTGCTTTCTGTCTCAGCTATATTTCTCACGGCACAACTCTAGATATACTTTGGAGCCCATGACAGAATTGGTGGGGAAAGAGATGGCCAATAATCAATGATGCCATTATTGTGGATGCTCTGGTTTCAGTCTGTCAGCAGTGGCCGGTACTCAGCTTCTCCAACAGAGTTCAAAAGTGCATGTTAACTGATCCAAGTGGACACAGGGGAAACTGAAGCCAAGCACACAGTGAACAGTTGAGGGCCTCGGGCAATGGAACAGTGATTCTCCGTCACACCCAGCATCGAATAGGCACCATCTTGTTGTCACTTCTTACGTGGTTTGGTAGACGGTCGGAACCCCCATCCAAGTCGTATGGAGCAGAACAGTAACAATGCAAAGCATCGGTGAGTCTTGTAGTTGTTTCAGATTTGGACACTGCACAGGGCCATTACACCACTAGCTCTTCATCTGCGGAAATTATCTCCCCCCCCCCCATTCAATAGTATACTACAAGAACTTCTATTACTCAGCTGAAGGGCTACAGCACGAGATTAGTTTAAGTGTCGTCTACCACAATACCACAATGCATCCCTGGAGGAAAATACGAGACGGTATTCATAGGCTTTGTTCAGTGTGAAAATGGATGGGCGTGACAAGAGAATGGAAGGAACTATACAATCTCCCACAATGTCCATCTCCTCTGGGAGGTTCAGGTGTTGCGTGAAGAAAAGGACTTTTTTCAGACCGTGAAAATCTCTTTCACTCTTATCAACACCTCCCAACCACGGGGGAACTGGCCAGTTCCCAGGTTTGGATGTTTGTCGGTGCGAACATGAAGGGAGAGGCTGATTTAAAAACACATAGGTGTGTTTCATGGATTTCCACTGGTTTAACAAGAAGAAGCTACACGTTAAATGGCAGCATCACTACATCATTAACTATGCAAAAAGACAAACGTAAAATGTTTTCAAATATGTGCTTGTTGCTCTGTATTATCCACGGACAAAATCAAACTTATATAGCGGTTTTCTAACATTCAGAGTGGCTTCACAATAGACGGGGTGAAACAAGACAACAGATAAACACACCACAGACACACAGGGCTGGATGGGAAGGGGGCTACGAGAGGCAGAAGTGGCAGCCACACACGACGCCGGCAGTGCTCTCCCACTCAGACAAACACAAAAGGGCAAGAAGAAAAACGATATAAATATGTGCACTGCAGAAGGCTGTGTATTGACTGTAATGTGTTACTTGACTGGTTCTCTAAACACTCCAGGCAAAATCAGGGTGCTGTGCAGGATGAGAGTCCTCATGTGGCCCAGTGGGTGACTGCTTGTAAGAAACAAGAAAAATGTTTCTGAAAAGGTCAAATGTTTCTTAACCTTGACAGAGAAAAAAGTGTGCTTTTCTCCCAGAAAGAATGTGGCCTTGATTGACAGAGTAATTTTCTGCCCTTTTACTCAAAGTGTGCCTCTCTGTCGGTGTTTACTGTCCCGCCGTAGACATCCCTTGGCTGTGATTCCCAAACAATGGTCAAGAAATACTTCTGTAAATCTGAGACAGATGGGTCTTTTTTTCACTCTCTGTAACTGTTTAATGTGAAACAACAGCTCCACTTTTACTACAATAGTTATGGGGCTATTTTTATTGGCCATTAGGATCAAGACATGAATAATTCACATACATGCCTCTCATAATCAAAGGCAGAAGACTCAAAAACAAGACGTCTACACTGGCGTTACATTGGGTATTCAGTGCAATATCCAATTTCATGTCAATATGAGAATGGCCTACCTGGATATGACCTTAAATCAGCTGCACAGCGGTGTCAATAACAGAATGCAATGCATTCTGAAATGTTGGCTGCAACCCTTAGGGCTGCAAAATGCAAGCGCAGTCCCTCACTAATACCCTGCAGTGTTTAGTCTTTCCAAAAGCACAGCAACTTTCAAACCAGCCGCTCATTCTGGACGCTGCTCTCTGCAGCCCTGAAGCGAAGCCTTAAAGCAGGACATCAGCAGATGAATATCTGAATTTGGACATCTTGAACAAATTAGGATCCCGTGACACGCACATTTTATTTATTCTTTCCATATGATAAGTCTGACATGGTTGCACAGCACCCCGGCTGTTTCCATGGTAGCACGCTGCATAACATCAGTCCTGTCTGCCGTGACACCTCCTCCGGTGTGCCTGTCTACGCTGAGAGAGCCCTCCCACTTTAGTCTTTTTGTTCATGACTGTGTGTGAAACATCAGTGATCACTGACCGCTGTCATTCTGTGCTCCAAGAATGTAAAGCAACACTGAAATCAAACTAAAACCCACTTGACACAATAGTGACAAAACAACATACAAGATTAAACAGATTTGCCAGTGCGGTGTCAACCAGAAGGGAGCGCTACAGAGGAAAAGTTGCTGCTACAACTGTTTGCTATATAAGTAGATGAGTTCCTCAAAGCCACTGTGTTCAATAGGCGAATTAATGAAGCAAAAAAATCTGCCAGAGAGCACCCGGGCGGCATGGCGGTCTATTCCGTTGCCTACCAACATGGGGATCGCAGGTTCAAATCCCTGTGTTACCTCCGGCTTGGTCCCGCATCCCTACAGACACAATTGGCCGTGTCTGCGGGTGGGAAGCCGGGGTGTGTGGGTATGTGTCCTGGTCACTAAACTAGCGCGCCTCCTCTGGTTAGTCGGGGTGCCTGTTCAGGGGGGGAGGGGGAACTGGGGGGAATAGCGTGATCCTCCCATGTGCTACGTCCCCCTGGTGAAACTCCTCACTGTCAGGTGAAAAGAAGCAGCTGGGGACTCCACATGTATGGGAGGAGGCATGTTGTAGTCTGCAGCCCTCCCCGGATCGGCAGAGGGGGTGGAGCAGAGACCGGGACGGCTTGGAAGAGTGGGGTAATTGCCTGGATATAATAGGGGAGAAAAAAAGCCCCCCCCCCAAAAAAAAAAGAGTGCCAAAAATAACTGATTCTGAGTTTGAAGAATGGCATTTTGGGGATTGATAGTTCCCACAGCTCTGCTGACCCTGGTCCCCAATATCCAATTATGAAGCAGAAAGTGCGCCACGCCTTAGTTTTACTGTGCCGTTATCTGCAGCACCAGAACAGAGGTTGTTTGAGCATGAAATCAACATTCTGAACGTGGAAGTGTCTACGGGGGAAATCAAACGGTTTGATGTTTTGGACCAGTTTAAATACCGTGTAGACACAAAAGCTAATGCAAAGATTTGCGAGTAGAGGAAAACATCAAATTCTGATGTGTTTGGAAATGTAATGGAAAGAGTGAGGTTGAAGCATAAGAGAGGAACTCTCTCACGTGCATCAAGCTATTATCCCCATGATCCCTCTGGCATCACCTGTCTTCATGTGCTTTTCCTGGCAATCTCTAGTTTATAGTCCCGGTTGAATCTGAGCTGCAGCCTGTGCTTAGCCTTAATAATTTGCCTGCTGCTCAAGCCAGTTTTTGACAACATGATAATTCAAGAAAAATTATACCGAGCATCTCTGCTGCAATGCACAGTGTAATGCCATCTCTAATGCGTCATGCAGAGATGACACAGCGTGTAGGGAATATACAAACAGGGGTGAATTCAGAACCCCAGTGTTAACAGGAAGGAGTAGTGAAAGGTCGTAGAGACATGTGCAGGTGCGGGGAACACAAACAGCAGTTGCTACAACATCTAAATTTCCTGAGGAAATAAACCTGTCTGAATGTGAGGAAAAATGCAACGCTTGCCTTTTAACCTCTGGAAACGACTGTGTGGACACTCGTATCAATATGCTCTTTTGCAACCACCCGAAACCTGTGAAGAAATCTTTCAGATATGTCAAATCTCTGTCCTTTCGTATGCTCTGCTCACAAAGCCAAATGCTTGGATAGTTTCGCTTCTTCCTGGTGAGAGGCTTCTGTAATTCCTTCCAGACTTTGGATGCTTACTGAGGCATTTCATTGACTGTGTTGTCCACTCGCTGACTTCCTTCCATCGACAACAGGGTCGAGTGCCTACACTGAGGCCTTCCAGGTCTCTCAGTGAAAATAAAGGGAAGAAAGGGGATATAAAGAAAAATTGCCAAGTATGAGGTGCTTTAAAGCCAACATTTTATGCTTGGCATACTTGTTAAGATAGCAAAACAAAGCTGCGCTGCCTTCCTTCTGCCTCCCCTCCCCGAAGGCCCTGTCTGTCCCAAACAACCGGCTCTCTTTGCCTGCTTCTCAATTAGAGGCAGGGCATCTGGGCTGATTAGTCAACAGCTTTTCAACCGCTGCCAGCAAAAGGAGCCAAAAAAATGAGCGAAGGAGCTTTTGACCTAGATACAGAACTATTCAAAGTCTAACAGGGCAAAGTAGTGCAGGGAAAACACAAAGGGGGCCCAGCGGAACTTTGTTTTGGTAAGCCTTATTTTCCTTCCAAGAGACTGTGGAAGAAAACACTAAATCATAATCAGAGGCAGAATCCATCATTATTTTCCAACTTTTCACATATCAGGAATTTGACTTGGACTCACTGGATTGCTGACCCTCACTAATATATTAGATAGATAGATAGATAGATAGATAGATAGATAGATAGATAGATAGATAGATAGATAGATAGATAGATAGATAGAGAGATACACTAATGAGCCAAAACATTATGACCACTCATAGTTGAACCGAATAATATTGATCATCTCCAAACAAGGGCCATGTCAAGGTCTGGGTAGATTAAATGATAAGTGAACAATCAGTTCTAGTAGTCAACGTGTTGGCAGCAAGAGAAATGGGCAGGAGTAAAGACCTGAGCGACTTGGAAGAGGGCCAAATAGATATGGCCAGAAGACTGGGTCAGAGCATCTCTGAAACGGCAAGGCTTGTGGGCTGCTCACGGTCAGCAGCGGTGAGTATCTACTGACAGTGGCCGGAGGAGGGACAAACCATAAACCGGTAAAAGGGTGTTGGGTGCCCAAGGCTCATCGATGCACGAGGGCAACAAAGGCAATCCAGTCTGGTCCGAACTGACAGGAGGTCTACTGTGGCACAAGTCACAGAAATTTTTAATGATGGTTATGGATGGAATGTGTCTCAACACACAGTGCATCACACCCTGGTGTGTATGGGGCTGTGTATCATGGACACCGGTGAGTGTCCATTATGACCCCTGTCCACCATCAAAAGTGCCTAAAATGGGGCATCCGGGTAGCGTAGTGGTCTATTCTATTTCCTACTAACATGGCGATCCCAGTTCGAATCCCCGTGTTGCCTCCGGCTTGGTTGGGCGTCCCTATAGACACGGTTGGCCGTATCTGCGCATGGGAAGCCGGATGTGGGTGTGTGTCCTGGTCGCTGCACTAGCGCCTCCTCTAGTTGGTCGGGGCACCTGTTCGGGGGGGATTGGGGGGAATAGCGTGATCCTCCCACGCGCTACGTCCCCCTGGTGAAACTCCTCACTGTCAGGTGAAAAGGAGCAGCTGGTGACTCCACATGTATGGGAGGAGGCATGTGGTAGTCTGAAGCCCTCCCCAGATTGGAAGAGGGGTGGAGCAGCGACTGGGACGGCTCGGAAGAGTGGGGTACAATTGTGGAGAAAAAGGGGGGAATTTTTTTTTTTAAGTGCCTAAAATAGATATGCACGTGTCAGAACTGGACCTTGGAGCGGTGGAAGACGGTTGCCTGGCCCCATTTTCTTTTGGATCATGTGGACGGCCATGTACATGTTCGCCATTTACCTGGGAGTGATGGCACTAGGCTGCTCCGTGGGGAGATGACAAGCCGGTGGAGGGAGTGTGATGCTCTGGGCAATGTTCTGCTGGGAAACCCTGAGTCCAGCCATTCATGTGGCTGTCAATTTGACACATGCCACCTACCTACACATCTTTGCCAACCAGGTACACCCCTTCATGGCAATGGTATCCCCTGATGGCAGTGGCCTCTTTCAGCAGGATAATGTGCCCTGCCACACTGCACACATTGTCCAAGAATGGTTGTGAACATGATGAAGCGTTCAAGGTGTTATCCTGGCCTCCAAATTCTCCAGATCTCAATCTGATTGAGCATCTGTGGGATGTGCTGGACCAACAAGTCCGATCCACGGCGGCTCCACCTCACAACTTACAGGACTTGAAGGATCTGTGGCTAATGTTTTGTTTCCAGATACCACAGGACACCTTCAAGGGTCTTGTAGAGTCCATGCCTCGGCGGGTCGGCGCTGTTTTGGTGGAACACTGAGGTCCAACAGCATATTAGATAGGTGGTCATAATGTTTTGGCTAAACAATGTATAGAGATAGATAGATAGATAGATAGATAGATAGATAGATAGATAGATAGATAGATAGATAGATAGATAGATAGATAGATAGATAGATAGATAGATAGATAGATCAGGTCAGAATCAAAAACGACTGGCAGTTTTCTGATTCATATTTCCAAGTTCTATATTTCAATTCATCTTCATTATGATAAAAATATATATATATCTGGGGCATCAAACACTTGGCCTCAATGAGGCATTCTGTAACAGAGGCTATTTCTGGATTTTGAAGCCAAGTATACATGGGTAACATCAGTATAGCAGTGAAAAGAAATATCTATCTGTGTCTATAGAGGAGCTGGGCCCGAGAGAGCATGCTAATATAAAAAAGGAACTAAAGTTGCACCTGGAGGAGGTAACGTCTGCTGAGGCCAATGAGCTTCCAGGCTGAACACAGAAGGCTGTAGAAGAAAAATATGAGGAGAATCGACTTACAGCTTCTTCCTTTCTTGCCGACTCAGGAGCTACTATGTCCATCAGAATGCAATGCTCTATCGTGTTCAAAGGTCCCCCTGAGATCTTGAAGGACCTCACCTGTGACTGGATCCTCTGTCACTGGCATGTCATGGGTACTTTCTCGTGTGGGAAGTCCCTTTGCTATGACATGCTCCAAAACCACATCTAAATTCTTACAAGCACATCATTTGAATCCTTGAAGCCCAATTATCCCATAAATCTGTTTGATCCCTTACTGGCAGGGAGTAGAGCCATCACTTCTCTCTGTAAGACTAGTCAACACACACAAGCAGCTGTGTTGAGGAGGATGGGCTTATGTTTCGGGCGTGCACGGACACATCAACATGAAACTTCATCACGCTGGGTTAATAGCAATAAATTGGAGTCGGCAGGAATCCAACCAGACTTTAGCCTACAGTAAGCTGATCGTCAGAGGGTTGTTGTTTGGGTAGGGTCCTGTGGCAGATGGTGCACAGGGGGAGTGGAGGTTCTGGTGATGGGGCGCGGGGGGGGGGGGTGAACAGCCCAAGGTTGAATGTGGAGGACCAAGAGCCATTCACATTCTCCGTAAACCTGGAAGCATCCCAGTCGTTAAAGCCGTGTGTGATATATATGAATGAAAGAGAAATAAATCAGTTATGAACTCACCACAGATGAATGGCCAGGCCTACAGATTACAGGGAGGAGGGGGGAACATATCAAGATTTGCCTGTTTTACAACTCTCCTGCATCAGTGAGTATGACAGTGAGATGTCATGTGATTCGCTCAGCATGCAGCATGCATGCTGTCTAATGGTAGGATATGAGGAACCGTCACTGTGGCCACGATTACAAGCAGGGAGACAACAGAAGGAAAGCGTATGGACACATGATTAATGGATAAATTAATGTCTGACAATCATTTCAGATGGAAAATAATTAAAATGATGACGATGAAGGGCACCCGCAGGACATGCACTCATATAGTGACAAGTAGAAGAGGTACAGGGAGGTAAGGGGAGGACCAGGAATCTTCTTTTACTGTTTTTGGATCCAGACTAAGTGTGCGTGTTGTGAAGACACGGACCAACACCTCCAGTGTGTCTATGTGCATCTTTAGATGGATAAACATACTGATATTATCATGACGAATTCTGATGTGATGTCCACTTTGTAAACCTAATTTTAAAAAACTCTAGGGTGTCTGGGTAGCATAGCGGTCTATTCCATTGCCTACCAACACAGGGATCGCCAGTTCGAATCCCCGAGTTACCTCCGGTTTGGTCGGGCGTCCCTACAGACACAATTGGCCGTGTCAGTGGGTGGGAAGCTGGATGTGGTTATGTGTCCTGGTCGCTGTACTAGCACCTCCTCTGGTCGGTCGGGGTCCCTGTTTGGGGGGGAGGGGGAACTGGGGGGAATAGCGTGATCCTCCCACGTGCTACGTCCCCCTGGTGAAACTCCTCACTGTCCGGTGAAAAGAAGCGGCTGGTGACTCCACATGTATGGGAGGAGGCATGTGGTAGTCTGCAGCCCTCCCCGGATCAGCAGAGGGGGTGGAGCAGTGACCGGGATGGCTAAGAGAGTGGGAGGATTGGCCAGGTACAACTGGGGAGAAAGGGAGGGGGGGGCTCTCAAGATAAGATTATTAATTCAATAAACGAGACGCTTAATGTGTCTCATACACCACCACTGAACTGCCCCTAAGCCACACCTCAACGTGCGCTCTGCCATCGTGTCCTCATAACCACATCTTCCAGACATCTTGGGTGACACGAGGATGAAGTTGTTTGAATGAGCCAGACATCAGAGCCAGAATGAGCCAGACATCAGAGCCAGAATGAGCCAGACATCAGAGCCAGAATGAACCAGACATCAGAGCCAGAATGAACCAGACATCTAGCCAGATGTCAAATGACCACCTAGCACATGAGAAGGCCGCAAAGTACTCTAACTGTGTAGTTAGAGCGATGTCGCACACCAGCAGGAGCTGTGGTGAGCAGCCACTATGCAACTATGTGGGCTGCCGAGTGGCGGGGAAAAAGAGAGTGCTTCAGCAACTTTTTCATTGTCTTGGTCTTCAGACTGACGCTGGGATGTCCAACTGTTGATGAAACGCTAAACTGGACGACTCAAACAGGCTGAGAAACCTGAAGGGGAGTATCCCGTCTCTTGTAGCGAAGCGTCCCGTAGCCCGACACGTTTGTTAAGTATGGTCGTATGACGTCAGAGCTCATCACATAACGTTCACCGGTAAGGTTTGCCATGAACCTAGATTTTACACTCATGCAAGCCTTATATTTACAGGAACATGTTTCACTTCTCAGAGTTATGTCCGCGACAGGACGTCCTGTCCACACAAGTCCACACCAAGGCAGACTTTGCATAGAAGTTGCAATGTTTGAAAAGTCAATTATGGTGCCAGAGATTTTTACAGCCATCAGTTAAGGCATCATAATAATAATAATAATAAATTAAACTTATATAGCGCTTTTCTAACACTCAAAGTCACTTTACAATAAAGGGGGTGAAACAAGATAACAGACAACACAACACAGACACACGGGGGTGGATGGGAAGGGGGGCTACGAGAGGCAGAAGCGGCAGCCCCACACGACGCCGGCAGTACTCTCCCACTCAGACACACACAAAAGGGCAAGAAAAAGAGAAGACAACAGCACTGTGGACGTTGATGTTGTGGAGGGGTTTCCTCCCGTGGCCTGTTCCTCTCCCGGGCTGTCCATCTGACATATGAACAGGGCTGCGTGGAGTAAATAAGCCAGCAGCAGCAGCAGCAGCGGCAGCTTTAGGAGTATATGGGCGAGCTACTGCCCTTGTAGCTGCACTTGAACTACATTTACTGTGCTAGCAGAGGTGCAGCACTACAATGAGGATTGGGTATTTTACTAAAACATCATATTCCAATAGTGTTCATTTTGAATTTTATATGGTTAGGTTACCAGTTACATGAAAATGAAACCTTGCTCC
The DNA here is from genome assembly GCF_029633865.1 of Lampris incognitus. Taxonomy (NCBI): domain Eukaryota; kingdom Metazoa; phylum Chordata; class Actinopteri; order Lampriformes; family Lampridae; genus Lampris; species Lampris incognitus. The sequence continues at coordinate 1,247,940 of NC_079217.1, forward strand.
AATCACAGAAGCAGTGAAACCTTCAGGCAAAACTTTGCAGTAATCTGTCTTGATGCTGCTCAGTAATCCAGGTAAGAACATCACAGAAGGTTCACAGACTCATTTCATCATCATCTAAGTGACCTCTTCAGTCTCACCTGACTGCAGGTACCCCACCCTTATAAACAATACAGTGGCATAGCCTCCCAAAACAACGATCACTTTCATATGCAAATAGACATGACCGTTAACTGGAATGTCAATTGCCACGAGGAACACTGGTTTGAACGGGGAGTCAGAGAGGCCATGTATGTGAAGAGGGAACGACCATCCCTGAACCGAGGGGGGCCTAAGAGTACATCTGTCACCATCTTACAATGCTGTGACTGCAAACATTCCCAAATCCTCTGTGTATAGTACACATGGCCACTGAAGCTCTAGTTAATGGTCTCAGCAATTTGCATATGAAACTGATCGTTGGTTTGGGTGGTTATGCCACTGTACTGTTTATAAGGGTGGGGTACCTGCAGTCACTGTATTGTTTATAAGGGTGGGGTACCTGCAGTCACTGTATTGTATATAAGGGTGGGGTACCTGCAGTCACTGTATTGTTTATACGGGTGGGGGTACCTGCAGTCACTGTATTGTATATAAGGGTGGGGTACCTGCAGTCACTGTATTGTTTATAAGGGTGGGACACCTGCAGTCACTGTATTGTTTATAAGGGTGGGGGTACCTGCAGTCACTGTATTGTTTATAAGGGTGGGGGTACCTGCAGTCACTGTATTGTTTATACGGGTGGGGGTACCTGCAGTCACTGTATTGTTTATAAGGGTGGGGGTACCTGCAGTCACTGTATTGTTTATAAGGTCGGGACACCTGCAGTCACTGTATTGTTTATACGGGTGGGGGTACCTGCAGTCACTGTATTGTTTATAAGGGTGGGACACCTGCAGTCACTGTATTGTTTATACGGGTGGGGGTACCTGCAGTCACTGTATTGTTTATACGGGTGGGGACACCTGCAGTCACTGTATTGTTTATAAGGGTGGGGGTACCTGCAGTCACGATATTGTTTATAAGGGTGGGGTACCTGCAGTCACTGTATTATTTGTAAGGGTGGGGACACCTGCAGTCACGGTATTGTTTATAAGGGTGGGGTACCTGCAGTCAGGTGAGACTGAAGAGGTCACTTAGATGATGATGAAACGTTTCTCTCAATAAACTTTGTGTCCAGATGAACTGATTCAACCTTCTTTGATTTGCAGTAATTTTTTTATTCCTGGTCCTGGGTACGACCTTAAACTGCAACCGTTGGGTTGTCGGCTACTAAACCGGCACCCCTGCTTCAACCCTTGGATTGTTATGAGGAGGGTGTGTGGACATCCAGCTGGACTAAAAAACAAAAGCTGTCAAAGGGCGGATGAGTTCCTCTGTGAACCAACCCATCCAACCTGGAGAGGACATAGGGACCACCAGGTACTCTCCCCTAATGACACAAAATGATGACTCAACCAAACTCCGTCACCATACCGGATTGGTCGAGGCCTGGAGAGCTGCGATGGATGGGGAACGGTGGAAGGGACTTGTTGAGGCATCAGCTGTGCTCCTACGACCTCCATAGGTTACAGAACTGATGATGGTGATGATGATGAATTTTTTTTATTGTCTAACAAACATTTCTTATTTGTTTTTCTGACGGATCACTGCTTGGTTACAGTAGACTTGGTTTGTGGTGTCTGAACCCGTCCTTCCAGATGTTTGGCCCAATTATGCAGACAAGATGTTCAGCCCTCAAGTTCAAGCTCTCATCTGTTTTGTTCTGGGTGCTTTTTTAAGGATGAAATAATTAAGATTTGAAGTATTAACCGCCACTGAGCCAACATTAACTTTGCAAATTTATACATTGACACTGCTTTCAGTAGTGTTGGATTTAGCAAATCCAAGCTTGTTTAACCAAGATTGTGTTACAAAACTGCTTCTAATGAGTAATTCTTTCCCCAGTGTTACATCCACCACACTGTCCTCAGCTCCTTGTTTGCAAATGTAAACTTTCATTTTATGCCCATACTAATGGTGAATGGTAAATGGACTGCATTTATACAGCGCTTTTCTAGTCGACCGACCACTCAAAGCACTAGGGTAAATGGATCTTTGCAAAATTATATAGTATCAATGCAAAAAAATAAATAATGCAAAAATCAGTTGGTAACGTTGCAGGAAGACAGTAAGCCATATTTCAGGTATCAGGAACACGTATGGTTTCCCCAGCCCACAGCAGTGCAACACCAAGAAAAAAACACACCCAAAAACTGCACGAACACACATACCCAAGGGATCGAACGCCAGCCAGGATGACTGTTGGAACTGCTGGTCTGCATGGGCTAGCAGCTAGCTTAGGCTGCCCCGCTTCCGCGTCCTGTCAGACCGCCCTCTGCGTTTCCTCTTCGGGTGCAGCTGCAGGCAGGGCCGTGGTTCCGGGGCCCACAGGACACAGCAGACCAAGCTCTCCCAGCCGATCCAGCACCAGCTCTCCCAGCCATCAAATGAAGACACAGTTAGACGAAGACATGGACAAAGACACTGCATGGACAGCACTGGGTGAGGCCGCTGCAAACGTGAATTCGCGCCGCCATCAATTCATTGAGTCTACCTTTGCTCACCACTGATGATGAGCCGATTTGATTAGTCACGTGCCAAGATTAAAACTGGTTTACAATCTAAAGGCCATCACCACACGGGTGTTGTGCTTGGGTCCAAACTCATGATGAAGCACTTTCATGAATACTGCCATTACTGCTCTCCATTAAAACATCACACTTTCCCCATCTCACAGGCCTTCCTCTGAGAGGTGGGTAATGGGTTTAATGGCCAGCATGTAGCTTCTTGTATCAAATTATACAACATGTCGATCCGCACAACCCACGCGCACAATAATTTTACATAATGCGAAATTAATTTTACTTGAATCTCTTTGCTGCTTGAGTCCCCTTTGCAGCAAAGGGGACAGGTGGAGGTCTTTTCAATTTGACCTAATCCATTTATTGTTTAATTGGTCCTGAAATGATCATACCTCCACCCACACTTTGCCAGTGCCTTGGGGAGCCCGGGCCTGGGCTGGTGCCTCGCTGGCGAAACTTGAGCTTGATGAAGACAATAAACTCCTCCAATAAGGAGCCCTTGATTGTGCCATGTCAGAGATCCTGCCTTCATTTCCATTTTGTGTGTGTACGTGTGTGAGAGACAGAGAGAGAGAGGGGAGGGGGGAGAGAGATGGCGAGAGAAGGAGAGAGAGAGAGAGAGAGCCAGAGAGACAGAGGGGAGGGGGGGGATAGAAATAGAAGATTGAATCTGTAGATTAGACTTGACAGGACCACCACTAATCGTGGATTTGGTTGATGCTGCAGTAACCGATAGCCCACGCGATGGTTTTTAAAGCTGAAAGATTGATGTTTCCACCGGGAGCCGGGGACATTTTCTTGGTGGTGCTTTGATAATGTGTTTCTAGGTGGAGTTTCTGGGAACTGGACATCTAAGGTCATCATAAATATACAATAAATGTACATTTGACATTCACACGTTTAAGTGTAAGATGATGTTGGTACACAGTAACATGGCGAATGACACCCTCTAAACAAAACAGCAGAATAAAAGTAGTGTGTGTGTGTGTGTGTGTGTGTGTGTGTGTGTGTGTGTGTGTGTGTGTGTGTGTGTGTGTGTGTGTGTGTGTGTGTGTGTATGTGTGTGTGTGTTATGCTATCTGAAAACAAATACATCCCCCGGTAACATTTTTATTTTTGTACTATCCAACAGTCTTCTAAGGCTGACTTGCCAATCTAGGACACAGGACGGCACATCATAATTGATGGTGAGTATTGTCACCAACACGGTACCGGCTTGAGAGACTCACATCACAGTTGATGCTGAGTACTGTCACCAACACGGTACCGGCTTGAAAGACTCACATCACAGTTGATGCTGAGTACTGTCACCAACACAGTACCGGCTTGAGAGACTCACATCACAGTTGATGCTGAGTATTGTCACCAACACTACCAGCTTCAGAGACTCACATCACAGTTGATGCTGAGTACTGTCACCAACACAGCACCAGCTTCAGAGACTCACATCACAGTTGATGCTGAGTATTGTCACCAACACAGTACCGGCTTGAAAGACTCACATCACAGTTGATGCTGAGTATTGTCACCAACACTACCAGCTTCAGAGACTCACATCACAGTTGATGCTGAGTACTGTCACCAACACAGTACTGGCTTTAGAGACTCACATCACAGTTGATGCTGAGTACTGTCACCAACACAGCACCGGCTTGACAGACTCACATCACAGTTGATGCTGAGTACTGTCACCAACACAGCACCGGCTTGAGAGACTCACATCACAGTTGATGCTGAGTACTGTCACCAACACAGTACCGGCTTGAGAGACTCACATCACAGTTAATGCTGAGTACTGTCACCAACACAGTACCGGCTTGAGAGACTCACATCACAGTTGATGCTGAGTACTGTCACCAACACAGCACCGGCTTGAGAGACTCACATCACAGTTGATGCTGAGTACTGTCACCAACGCTACCAGCTTCAGAGACTCACATCACAGTTGATGCTGAGTACTGTCACCAACACAGCACCGGCTTGAGAGACTCACATCACAGTTGATGCTGAGTATTGTCACCAACACTACCAGCTTCAGAGACTCACATCACAGTTGATGCTGAGTACTGTCACCAACACAGCACCGGCTTTAGAGACTCACATCACAGTTAATGCTGAGTACTGTCACCAACACAGCACCGGCTTTAGAGACTCACATCACAGTTAATGCTGAATATTGTCACCAACACAGCACCAGCTTCAGAGACTCACATCGCAGTTGATGCTGAGTACTGTCACCAACACAGTACCGGCTGGAGAGACTCACATCACAGTTGATGCTGAGTACTGTCACCAACACAGTACCGGCTTGACAGACTCACATCACAGTTGATGGTGAGTATTGTCACTAACACAGCACCGGCCTCAGAGACTCACATCACAGTTGATGGTGAGTATTGTCACTAACACAGCACGGGCTTTAGAGACTCACATCACAGTTAATGCTGAGTACTGTCACCAACACAGCACCGGCTTTAGAGACTCACATCACAGTTAATGCTGAATATTGTCACCAACACAGCACCAGCTTCAGAGACTCACATCGCAGTTGATGCTGAGTACTGTCACCAACACAGTACCGGCTGGAGAGACTCACATCACAGTTGATGCTGAGTACTGTCACCAACACAGTACCGGCTTGACAGACTCACATCACAGTTGATGGTGAGTATTGTCACTAACACAGCACCGGCTTCAGAGACTCACATCACAGTTGATGGTGAGTATTGTCACTAACACAGCACGGGCTTCAGAGACTCACATCACAGTTGATGCTGAGTACTGTCACCAACACAGTACCGGCTTGAGAGACTCACATCACAGTTGATGCTGAGTACTGTCACCAACGCTACCAGCTTCAGAGACTCACATCACAGTTGATGCTGAGTACTGTCACCAACACAGCACTGGCTTGAGAGACTCACATCACAGTTGATGCTGAGTATTGTCACCAACACTACCAGCTTCAGAGACTCACATCACAGTTGATGCTGAGTACTGTCACCAACACAGTACCAGCTTTAGAGACTCACATCACAGTTGATGCTGAGTACTGTCACCAACACAGCACCGGCTTGAGAGACTCACATCACAGTTGATGCTGAGTACTGTCACCAACACAGCACCGGCTTGAGAGACTCACATCACAGTTGATGCTGAGTACTGTCACCAACACAGTACCGGCTTCAGAGACTCACATCACAGTTAATGCTGAGTACTGTCACCAACGCTACCAGCTTCAGAGACTCACATCACAGTTGATGCTGAGTACTGTCACCAACACAGCACCGGCTTGAGAGACTCACATCACAGTTGATGCTGAGTATTGTCACCAACACTACCAGCTTCAGAGACTCACATCACAGTTGATGCTGAGTACTGTCACCAACACAGCACCGGCTTTAGAGACTCACATCACAGTTAATGCTGAGTACTGTCACCAACACAGCACCGGCTTTAGAGACTCACATCACAGTTAATGCTGAATATTGTCACCAACACAGCACCAGCTTCAGAGACTCACATCGCAGTTGATGCTGAGTACTGTCACCAACACAGTACCGGCTGGAGAGACTCACATCACAGTTGATGCTGAGTACTGTCACCAACACAGTACCGGCTTGACAGACTCACATCACAGTTGATGGTGAGTATTGTCACTAACACAGCACCGGCTTCAGAGACTCACATCACAGTTGATGGTGAGTATTGTCACTAACACAGCACGGGCTTTAGAGACTCACATCACAGTTAATGCTGAGTACTGTCACCAACACAGCACCGGCTTTAGAGACTCACATCACAGTTAATGCTGAATATTGTCACCAACACAGCACCAGCTTCAGAGACTCACATCGCAGTTGATGCTGAGTACTGTCACCAACACAGTACCGGCTGGAGAGACTCACATCACAGTTGATGCTGAGTACTGTCACCAACACAGTACCGGCTTGACAGACTCACATCACAGTTGATGGTGAGTATTGTCACTAACACAGCACCGGCTTCAGAGACTCACATCACAGTTGATGGTGAGTATTGTCACTAACACAGCACGGGCTTCAGAGACTCACATCACAGTTGATGCTGAGTACTGTCACCAACACAGTACCGGCTTGACAGACTCACATCACAGTTGATGGTGAGTATTGTCACCAACACAGCACCGGCTTGAGAGACTCACATCACAGTTGATGGTGAGTATTGTCACCAACACAGCACCGGCTTCAGAGACTCACATCACAGTTGATGGTGAGTATTGTCACCAACACAGCACCGGCTTGACAGACTCACATCGCAGTTGATGCTGAATATTGTCACCAACACAGCACCGGCTTGAGAGACTCTGCTATTCATCATGCCCCCTGTAACCCTTGTCCCCAGAAAAACAGCACAGGAACCGACACAGCTCAGTTAGTTCCGTCTACTGGTTATGACAAATTCCATGCAGGACTCAGCCGAGCATGCTGACTCGTCGTCTCCCCTGCTTCCACTTCACTTGAAAACATCTTTTAAAATTAAGTCAGGGGAGGATGCATCCATGACTAAAACATGGCATGCTACAGCAGCTTGTGACCGCTGAGCCAAGTGTTGTGCCATGGCCATCCAGTCCCAACCAGCACATAAATATTTCTATTGATTTGCCCATGAGGGCTGGTGCACAGGACCCAGCATGTCCTGTCACGATGCAACACACATACATCAGCCTGTTTGTTCCAAAACAGAAACTTCACCACACAAAGAAGGCTTGTCTAGACTTTGCAGTGACACACAACCATTCATCTTCTAATTGCGACATCTATACTGTCACAGTGGTTAAATTACAGTGCACCCTCTCTCACAGGAAATGAAGTTAAGACAGAGAGCTTCAGTTTCTCCATTAAAAAAACAACAACTGACAATGTGCAACTGTTGACAATGCATTTTTATTCTCTTGATGGATTTAAACTTTGACTGAACCTCTGTTGTGTGGGACAGAAGGAGGGGTGGAGGGTAGGGGGTTATATTTGGTTAAAGGATTTGTAAATTGTCACAACAGTTTCTATAAAAAGTGTGCTGAGCAAGCCAAGGAAACAAAAAGGGAACGGAAATATGACAAAATGACTGTGGGTGGCGCTGTAAATGCAGCGGCTGTAAAGTGAGCTGCTTGTCAAACTCTGTGTGTATTCACAAATGTTCTTTGTACAGTAAACAAAAGTGATGATATGGTATGTGAATTAATTGTCATTTCAGTATTTTCCTGTTAGTGAGTCGGTGAGTCACTGCCTCTGGGTTTTGGGCAGATGACGAAGAGCTTGAGACACCAAAATCTCTCCTATATCCCCACACATATTCTAGCAAGCTTTTGGTTTTCAAACAAGCTGTTAATGGAGGGATGTATGAACGGGTTGAAATTTCCCCCACTGACAGAAAGGATTTTAATTTCATTATGGATGTTAATTAAAAGCATTTACCGTATTTCCCGGACTACAAGTTGCACCGAAGTATAAATCACATTCACAAAAAACATGTTGTGTATAAGTCGCTTCTGTATATAAGTCGCATTAATATATATGGTGGTACAGTATTTTCAATTGAGTCACAAGATGAAACAGTGCCGTCTAGTGGTCTTGGTTGAAATGCAGTGTATTCGTCCGGTAGAATTACACTGTACAAGTCAAGTCAGGGGTGGCACGGTGGCGCAGTGGTTAGCATGGTCGCCTCACAGCAAGAAGGTCCTGGGTTTGAGTCCCGGGGTAGTCCAACCTTGGGAGTCGTCCCGGGTCGTCCTCTGTGTGCAGTTTGCATGTTCTCCCCGTGTCTGTGTGGGTTTCCTCCAGGGGCTCCGGTTTCCTCCCACAGTCCAAAGACATGTAGGTCAGGTGAATCAGCTGTACTAAATTGTCCCTAGGTGTGTGTGTGTGTGTGTGTGTGTGTGTGTGTGTGTGTGTGTGTGTGTGTGTGTGTTGGTCACCCTGGACAGGCCACCAGTCCCTGTGATGGACTGGCGGCCTGTTCAGGGTGTCTCCCCACCTGCCCCCCAATGACTGCTGGGACAGGCTCCAGCAACCGTGTGTAGGATAAGCAGTTTGGATAATGGATGGATGGATGGAAGCCAAGTCGGTGTGGAATATAAATCGCAGGACGTGCCAGACAAGTAAAAAAAAAAACAGCGATTTATAATCCAGGAAATACAGTAAATCAATGTTTGCCAGTATTTCACCATGCTGTCGTCGGTGAAAGTTACCTACGCTGTACATCTGCATTGCGTGCCTTCAGAAAAAGCTGTTCAGATCATTGCAACAAGGCAGGGTTGTTGTTCTGGAGTCAATACACGTTCCCTCGTCAAATTTTGGGGTTTGTTTAGCTCATTGGAGCCCATTTTACAGACTCTGCCGTGAATCAGAATCGGTTCGTCAAAGAGTTAGCCCTCTATTAAAGATAACATGGCTACAGAATTACAATGAACCACTTTCATAAGTAGAGAAGATAATACAATATGAATAAAAGAGCAAACACAAACCATTATACACTCTCATTCTCATTTGTGTTCTTATTTCACCAATTTTCAATAGTTTTTCTTCCTCTCTCTTCCACCCAGGTCTTCCACCCAGGTCTTCCTACCAGGTCTTCCACCCAGGTCTTCCACCCAGGTCTCCCTACCAGGTCTTCCACCCAGGTCTTACTGCCAGGTCTTCCATCCAGGTCTTCCACCCAGGTCTCCCTACCAGGTCTTCCACCCAGGTCTTCCTACCAGGTCTTCCACCCAGGTCTTCCATCCAGGTCTTCCACCCAGGTCTTCCTCACAGTCTGGCCTGACTGAGAATTTACCTACTTAAAGCTGAAATCCGTGATTTCCCTGATTGTCCTTTCCTCTGGCATACAAACCACATATCCCAGCCAGCTCAGTGGTAAACAATTCCCAACCTTGTAATAAAAAAAAACATGAAACTGTGTCTTTACCTTTTTTATTTTCGCTTTTCTGATATTTTGTATGCTTACCTTTGGTAGTGATTTGTTTGGGTTTGTAATAAACACGTTTGCTTGGTTTTCCCCAAAACTCTGCTTGGTTCGTTCATGTTATTGACCTCCTGATCTAAGGAGCCATCTTGTAGTCTCAATCTCTCGAGTTTTAATCTCAAATGAGATTAAAACTATAAGGAAATTGCCAAGGCCTGAAGAAAACACTGGAGAAACCTTCTAGTATGTACTACGGCACTGTGTACAGACATATTTAACATATCAATTACAGTTACACACCTCTGTAAATACACTTACCATTACATTTTAGATGTGTAATTGGATAATGGATGGATCGTAGTTTTTTAAGTTTTATTTTCTTCTGGCCCGTCAACACTGTCAATTTTTACTTTTGAATTTCTCTTGCTAGACTGTAAATACTGTAATTCGAACTAGCAATCCCCATGTTACCTCCGGCTTGGTCAGGCGTCCCTACAGAATGTGTTGGTAGGCAACGGAATAGACTGCCACACCACCCGGCTGCTCTTTAGGGTTTTTTTTAGGTTGAACTGATGCCTATGCATTTCATTTCCAGCAATGCCTATTGCTGTTGTGCGTTTGACAAATAAAACAATTTGAACTTGTAATGACTTGGCAAAGCTGCAATCCTGCAGCACCATTACTATTACTATCATTACTATTACTCTTACGATCATTACTATTACTCTTACTATCATTACTATTGTTGTTGTTGCTATCCTGTTCAGCCTTTGATTTGTGATATTTCAACATATGTTTCATGGTTAGCATCATTTTTACTGTGTTTACTTGGATTTATCCTTCCACATGCAGCACTTTGTGAACTTATTGTTATCATTAATATTATCATTATTACTACTGTTATCATTAATATTATCACTATTACTAGTTGGAGGTCAGTTAGTTGGAACAATTTGTGGCGTGCTGTCTGAGATGTGGTCATATACACAGACACGCTGTGAAATGACGTCATTTGGAGTAAAACCAGCCGAGAGAGTTTGATCTCAGCTCCCTGTTGCCTTTGCAGTGAGTGGCACTTTTAACAGACTGAACCAGACGAGAGGACTCAATAAGACTAATAAAATCTCGGGTGAATGCGAGGGGCAGACAGCACCCGGGGATATTAAAATCACTGCGTATGAGTTCTCTACACAGCAGTCACTCATGATAATGGGTAGGTATTAGATTTCGATAATGTGAACACCATGGTACATGTGGGCAGGACCTTACTAGCAAGTAGGAAGCTAAGATGTAGTATATCACAGAAAGTTGAATCAGTTCATCTCAACACAAAGTTTATATCCCAATAAACACTGTGTTGAGATGAACTGAATCTGAATAAACTTGATTCTGATTTCTGTGATTTCCTTACCTGGGTGATTGAGCATTCATCCAGATCAAATGAAGAGAGAGTTTGTGCTATATGGTTTGGATTACATTTGCTTTGAAGCATATTGCTGTGGAATTCTCACCTTGAAGACAATACCAGCGATGGTGGTCCCTGTCTTCCTGGCTGCAGGAGCCTTGTAACCCAACTCTGATAAACTGGACTCCAACACCACATTCCTAATGACAGAACAAAAAGATAGTCACATACTGAAACACAAGAAAATGTGCTTACTGATGACATACCTGTGGAGGCACGGAGATGTTTAGGAGAGATGGCAGTGGAGTTTTTAACTACATTGTTTAACACAATCTTGGAAAGTGAGAGGATGCCTGAGGAGTGGAGAAGAAGCATACTGGTACCGATTTGCAAGAACAAGGGCGATATGCAGAACTGTAGCAACTACAGAGGTATGAAGTTGATCAGCCACAGCATGAAGATATGGGAAAGAGTAATAGAAGCTAGGTTAAGAGGAGAGGTGACGATTAGCGAGCAGCAGTAGGGTTTCATGCCACGAAAGAGCACCACAGATGCGATGTTTGCTTTGAGAATGTTGATGGAGAAGTATAGAGAAGGCCAGAAGGAGTTACATTGTGTCTTTGTGGATTTAGAGAAAGCATATGATAGGGTGAAGAGAGAGGAGGTGTGGTATTGTACGAGGAAGTCGGGAGTTGCAGAGAAGTATGTAGGAGTGGTGCAGGATATGTATGAGGGAAGTGTGAGAGTGGTGAGGTATGCGGTTGGAATGATGACAGATGGGTTCAAGGTGGAGGTAGGATTACATCAAGGATGTAGCCCTTTCTTGTTTGCAATGGTGATGGACAGGTTGACAGACGAGATCAGGCAAGAGTCTCCATGGACGATGATGTTTGCGGATGACATTGTGATCTGTAGTGAGAGTAGGGTGCAGGTGGAGGAGAGCCTGGAGAGGTGGAGGTATGCACTGGAGCGAAGAGGAATGAAAGTCAGTAGGAGCAAGACGGAATACCTATGCATGAATGACAGGGAGGACAGTGGTATGGTGAGGATGCAAGGAGGTGACAAAGGCGTATGAGTTTAAATACTTGGGGTCAACTGTCCAAAGTAACGGGGAGTGCAGAAGAAAGGTGAAGAAGAGAGTGCAGGCAGGGTGGAGTGGGTGGAGAATAGTGTCAGGAGTGATTTGTGACAGAAGGGTACCAGCAAGAGTTAAAGGGAAGGTTTACAAGATGGTAGTGAGACCAGCTACGTTATATGGTTTGGAGACAGTGGCACTGATGAAAAGACAGGAGGTGGAGCTGGAGGTGGCAGAGATGAAGATGATAAGATTTTCACTGGGAATGATGAAGAAGGACAGGATTAGGAACAAGTATATTAGAGGGACCATTCAGGTTGGGACAGTCTGGAGACAAAGCAAGAGAGGCAAGATTCAGATGGTTTGGACATGTGGAGGAGAGATGCTGGGTATATTGGGAGAAGGATGCTGAATATGGAGCTGCCAGAGAAGAGGAAAAGAGGAAGGCCGAAGAGGAGGTTTATAGATGTGGTGAGGGAGGACATGCAGGTGGCTGGTATGACAGAGGAAGATGCAGAGGACAGGAAAAGATGGAAATGGATGATCCGCTGTGGTGACCCCTAACGGGAACAGCCGAAAGTAGTAGTAGTAGTAGTAGTAGTAGTCTTCACTACAGCGTAGAAGCTGCAGCTATCCAACTAGCTAAACTCCATCCATCCATCATCCAAACCGCTTATCCAACTTGGGGTCGGTCGTGGGATGCTGGAGCCTATCCCAGCAGTCATAACTCTAGATAAACTCTTTCTTGCAAAATGATGACTTGAGTTGTAGTAAGCTTTACTCGCTGTTTACTGTGGCTCTTTACACCATCTTACACAGACAGAGTGAAAACTGGAACAAAAACAACATAATCACAATTTTGTTGGCAGCATGCTTTTTTTCAAATAAAAATACATGTAAATAATACCCTTTTAATTACAAACAAATCAAATGCTTTTTTCATGTTAATAACGTTAAAATTAACTTAAAATTAATAGTGTGGGTTGTCTAGTATTTCCTTGGGGTTGTAACTAAACGAACACAGACGTTAGACAAATTCAGCCGGCTTCCTCAAGATGACTAAGAGGAAGTGATGACTAACACTTATCAAAATAAATGTCTTGTTAAAATAAAATTCCATCTATCATTATGCCTTAAAGGCAACACACTCCCCGCCTGGCCTCTGTGAGGTCACCACTCGGCCTGTCAAAGTGGGTTTCTGAACATCAGCCTTTAGTCAGAAGTAAGACAACTTCTGAGATTGGTCTGAGGAACTTCTTTGAACGTCCTTGATCCGAGGTCTTTAATGCCGCCTTTCTCACTATTCCATCTTCTCCAGAGAAGGTCTTTGTGATTATGGCCATGGGCGAATTGTTGTGGCAGCTTGATGGTCTTTGAGAAGAACAATGTCTCCTTCTTGCAGGTTTTGGTGGGACTTGGTCCATTTCTCCAGGCCTTGCTAGTTGGACAAGAACTCTCGACTCCAACGATTCCAAAATTTGTTGGCCAGAGCATGTACTTGTCTCCACTGTTTGGTGAGGAGGTCTTTGTAAAGTCTGCTGTTTAGGTTTAGGCTTTGTTGGAGTGATGCAAAACGTTTGACCTCTTGTTCTCGGTTGTTACGCAAAAGTCGTCTTGGCTGTCTGAATGGGAGCGGGGCTACCCAGCTATGTGACTTATTCCTGTCGACTTGTTCATCCATCAGTTTCAAAAAGATTTCATCTTCAACTGAAGATGCCAGCTTGTTGTCATGTTAGGTGTGATCGAATATGGTTTGTCCCAACATCTTTTCTGTGGCCTTATTGGATTCTGAGATCTTGACTTGCACCTCCCTGCCACAATGAATCTTTTCTTTGATATGAAAAAAGCTTGTGCAGGGTTGACGGAGACAGGGATGGCCAGAGTCCAGCACAGTTGTCTTAAAGGTGTTGACTGTTTTTTGTCTCTGAAGGCTTTGCATATGCAGCTTGAGGGGGTGTGGCTTGCCATGTGCTGGGCAGCTTTTGTTTGGGTCGTTGACACTTTTCACAAGACTGTTTGTGCTCGAGCCTGTTGAGGAAACATTTGTTTTGTGAACTGAAATGGGGTTCCTTGTGCCTTTAAAGACAGGTTTTTCAGGTAAGCCATGCACACGTTGAAGAGCGAAACTGGAATCATTCTTCTTCCATGCCTCATAGCATACGAACCTGGTGAAGAATTCAAATGGTGGAAATTGTCCTCCATTTTCTTCTTTGTGCCTTGAATCAGCAGAAATCAATTTTTCTTGAAGCGCATAAGGTTGTTGTGCAACTATGGGTTCAATCCCGTGTGCAGTACCCAGGTAGGACAGGGCTGGGAGGTATCCATCCTCCTTGCCACACTAGTTCCATTAGCAAGTCTGCTACAGCTTCTTTTTTTTTTTTTTAGGGAATTTTTCCTTATCCGATGAGAGGGTCTAACGACAGGATGTTATGTTGCTGTTAAGCCCACTGAGGCAAATTTGTAATTTGTGATATTGGGCTATACAAATAAAATTGATTTGATTTGATTTGATCTTTCCCTGAAACTCTTGGGAAATTGTCAAGCCGGCTGAAAAGAGCCCCTTTTGATTATTTCAGGTGCGGCATAATATTCCTGGAGGTGTTCCTATGCCTTTTTGAGTGCTACGACTGGATTTGTCACATGCACTGACCACAGACAATTGACGTGGTCGCTGGATTCTCTACCGAGCCATTTAGTCATCAAGTCTAATTCCTCAGTAGCTGTGAGGCCTAACCCTTGAGTGGCGTTAATGTATGCTGACTCCCACACATGTTAGTTTTCAGGCTTACCAAGTTGACATAAACTTGAACTCACCAGGTCACGCAGTACTGTGCTAGGTGTTCAGTTGTGGGTGCACCATGGTTAGCTGTTGGCATATGGATGAGCTGTGCAGACTTGTTGAAGTCAATGTGACACATTTTTTTAAATTCTCCGATGGTCACTTTCTCCATGTGGAGCCTGATTTTCCACTTTGTTTGCTAATGGCACATACACATCATCAAAACCGTCTTTGGCTAACATAGGGCGGCTAGTGATATTAGCATATGATGGCTCATTTGGAAACGCAGAGGGCCGCCATTGTGAATGGAAAGAATAATTAGGGCTTAATTGAAACGTTTCATTTGCAGGAGGCTGACATGTTGAGGGGCTAGCATTAATGGCTGCTTGTACTGGGGAGTCAGAAGGTGGATGGCTTTTCTGTGAGTGTGGGTCAAAATGAGACTGGACGTATTCAACTGTCCGTTCCATTTTGTCTTCCTCTGAAGGGCTTGTTTCATCCAATAAAACAATTCTCCATTGCCTCTGCTGCTTCCCACACAGCCAATGTGGCTTCGGCAGCTGCTGCCTCTCGACGGACAGATAGTGCCTCTAGCTCAGCATCCCTTTTTGCCTTTTCAGCTGTGATTCTAAGTCTTTAGCTGCTTTCTCTTTCTGGTATTGAGCTTCTATGTCTGCTTTTTCCTTCTGATATTGAGCTTCTCTGTCGGCCTTTTCTTTCTTCTCTGTCAGCCTTTTCTTTCTGTATTTTAGCCTCCTTAGCAGCTCTCTCTATTTTAGCTTTAGCTTCTTGGTCTGCATATGCGGCACATTCAGCTGCCTCCGCTTTAGCGCAAGCGTGTATTAATGAGCTAGTTGACGAAGTGGATGACCATGAACTTCTTCTACTTGCCACTGAAATCTTATCACTTTGTTTTTCTTCCGCTCCTGTAACCCAGCAGTTACTTAAGTCAGTTGATTCAGTGTTACTAGGTACACTGTCTCTTTAAGAGTCCCGACCGTGACCACAGCTTTACGGCTGTAGAGTGGGGATCTCACAGCGAGAGAGTTTGCAGCTTCACTTGGCTAAGTCATCTCTCTTCTTCTTCTCTCATTTAGGCAAGTTACCCACTTCCAGGGGCAGAGTGGTCACTTTGGCATCCCAACGTCTTTTGTTCATTAACTGTCTTCTCTTTGCATTTCTGGAAGCTAGTTGGTATGCATGTCTGAGTCTCTTTTTAAGCTCCTGCATATAATGTGAATGTGTTGTGGGGTTGTGGTTCTGTGGACTAATGCCAAAACAAAGGTAAATCGGAAGGTGGGGCTGTCTTCCAAACATTAAAAGGAAAGGTGCTTCTCCTGTTGAATCATTTCTAGTACAATTATACGTATGCACTAGGGGCCGGACATACTTCCTCCACTCCTCCTTTCTCTTGTCTTCCAGAGTTCCCAAGAGGTCAAGCGGGGTCCTGTTAAATCTCTCTAAAGGATTACCTCTCAGGTGATATGGAGTGGTGCAAGACTTCATCCCAGAAAGTTTACACAACTCTGTCACTACTTCTAACTCAAAACAGGCACCTTGATCACTGTGTATTCGGCGAGGAAAACCATAATGACTGATGAAATTTTCCCACAGCACCATGGCAACAGTCTTAGCTGTCTGATCTTTCATTGGGTAGGCTTGAGCATACTTTGTAAAGTGGTCGGTTATGACCAGTATGTTTCGAGTATCCCTGGAGTCAGGTTCTAAGGTCAGGAAATCCATACAAACGAGTACAAGGGGGCCACTAACTTTGATATTGACTAGTTTGGCTGCCCTTTGTGCTCTGGCTTTTCTCCTCACACACCTCTCACAGGCTTTACATTTTTCCTCAATGTACTCAGCCATCTTTGGCCAGTAAAACCTAGCTCTAGCTAGTTCCAAGGTTCTCACAATTCCTATGTGCTCTGTCTCATCATAGATACCTTGGAAAGCTCTTTCTCTGAGACCACTAGGCATGACAAGTTGATGGAAGGCTTCACCTCTCTGATTAAGAATTTTGCGGTACAACACCCCATCAACCACGGTTAGTTTAAATTTCTCTCACAGGAGTAGCACCACTTCTGGCTGTTCAAGCCACTTATCTATTGTGTCACCGTCTAGATCACTGGTTAAGACATCTTTAACAGGGGCCAGAGTTTTGTCCTCTCTCTGTAACTGCTGCCAGTCGCCTGTACATGTTCCTGGGAGTGTTGGCTGGCATACCACGATGTACAACACCAGCTTTTCTTTGTCTTTTCACTATGTTGTCTTCACCACAGCGTAGAAGCTGCAGCTATCCAACTAGCTAAACTCCATCCATCCATCACCCAAACCGCTTATCCAACTTGGGGTCGGCCGTGGGATGCTGGAGCCTATGCCAGCAGTCGTAACTCTAGCTAAACTCGTTCTTGCGAAGCGATGACTTGAGTCGTAGTAAGCTTTACTCGCTGGTTACTGTGGCTCTTTACACCATCCTGCACAGACAGAGTGAAAAATGGGACGAAAATAATATAAACAATCACCATTCAACTTCCGGTTATGGCGAGGGACTAGGAGGTCGCACATCTCAAGCTCTGCAGCTACCGTGTAAATTATTCCTACAATACTAATCCGAATCTTGTCCAAAGTCACGCAATACGTGTATAAGAGTACCCAGAACTAAAATGCCAGGGGGAAACCCGAAAGAAAAGGCAAAGAGAGAGAAAGAGAAGGAGAAAAGGAAATGGCGACACGAGGAAGGGGCTGAGAA
Organism: Lampris incognitus; assembly: GCF_029633865.1. Taxonomy (NCBI): domain Eukaryota; kingdom Metazoa; phylum Chordata; class Actinopteri; order Lampriformes; family Lampridae; genus Lampris; species Lampris incognitus. The sequence continues at coordinate 1,265,547 of NC_079217.1, forward strand.
GGCTAGCGACGCCATACAGGTTGAAAATATGGCTAACGACGAAGACGAAATGCTAGACACAGATAAGAATAGCAACCTAGATATCATGAAAGCCATACGGTCTTTGGAAAGTGGACTTTACAAGACAAGTGATGGAGTGCAAGCGCCAATGGCGGATGTAAAGAAAGACACAGGACTGCACGGGCCGCGTGGGACCGGCCGAGCAACGGCTGCGTGACGTGGAGGAGCTAACGATCGCCATTCTGTTGGTAGCGTGCGGTTTTTTGAACGTAAATACATGTAAATAATACCCTTTTAATTACAAACAAATCAAATGCTTTTCGTGTAAATTACTTTTTTAACGTTAACTTGTAAGTACGACAATGAAATGGTTTACTTACGACACTGCCTCTGTGGCGTTCCCGGTGTGGGTTGTCTGGTCTTGCCTCCGCGTTGTAACGTTACACATTCAGCCGGCTTCCCCAACATGACTGACAGGAAGTGGTGACTAACATTTATCAAAATAAAAGTCTTGTCAAAATAAAAGTCCACCCATCATTATGCCTTAAAGGCAACACAAGCAGTAAATTTAATTTTTTTTAACTTTGTACTTTCTTCTCATAGTACCTGTCTTTTAATTGTATTACTCTTTTTAATTACTAATTCAAAGTACATTTTATGTACTTTGTATATATGATTGTTCCTATTTGTTTTTATTTACTCTCTTTTAATTATATTTCATATGGTTCCTTTTCTGTTTTTATTTGTGTAAAGCACATTGAATTGCCCTGTGTAGGAAATGTGTGAAATAAATAAACTTGCTTGCTGGCTTTATGTATTTCAGGATCAGAATCCTGTTTATTGGCCATGTAGGTTTGCACTACATGGAATTTGACCCGGGTTTAGTGGCTCTCAGTGTACTTAACATAGAATAACAACACTACAACACACCAGTCTTCACATATAGACACAAGAATGACTTTATACAGGTGAAATAAGAGGTGATAAGGTGCAGTGGTGCAGAGAATATACCAGAGATGCTGAAATACATGTTAGCAGGTTACTTACATACATGCTGAGGTAGAAGGACATGACAGTGTACCAGTATACGTACCATGTACAGTACAGTATATACGACATGTACTGTACAGTATATACAACATGTACAGTACAGTATATACAACATGTACAGTACAGTATATACAGCATGTATAGTACAGTATATACAACATGTATAGTACAGTAGATACAACACGGTTGGATTTATTTGACAGTGTTAAGTGTTCATTTGAATGACAGCCCACAGAAAGAAACTGTTTTTAGATCTGGTGGTTTTGGGGTACAGTGCTCTGTAGCGCCTACCAGAGAGGAGGAGTTGGAACAGGTTATGACCAGGGTGTGATGGGTCTGCAGCGATGTTGCCTGCCCGTTTCCTGAGTCTGGAGGTGTATAAGTCCCGAATGGAGGGCAGCTTGGCTCCAATGATTTTCTCTGCAGAGCTAACTGTCCATTGTTGTCTGTCTCTGTCCTGTTTGTATTTATTTACAGTGATACATGCAGGGCAGGCCGCCGCTGAACTGTGGTTATGTTATCATCATATCATCAACATCATAAACAGATTAAATCAGAGCAATAGCTCTGACATTGATGCAGATATGCGGAGGAAATGAGGTGGATTATACAGTCACAGGGAGGGACTGGTAACGACACTTATTACCCATTTCCCAGGATAGCATGTCCCACAAGGGCTGCAAAGTTTTCCGAGAGCAATCTGATAATATGGCACTAGCACTGTTGGGATGGAGGCCATCAGATTTAAGATGAGCTGACCTCAACTAAAATCGTGTGACTAAAGATTACGGGTTGACCATTATGTCATTCAGGGCGAACCTTCCGCCATCTAGCTTTTCTGTCATTCCCAGCTTGGACCTCAGTCAGTATCTTATCTGGCTGTGCTACTCAACCAAAAGGCCCAGATTGTTTTAAGTTGTCACTGAGGGTCATCTGTCATCCAGTGCACGTTATCTTATAACCACGGTGACAGCAGCCTCCAGTCTTGACTGTAAGATAAGCATCGCTGGGTTGAGAACAAACAGACTGGAGCTGGTGAAACCTGCAGGTGTGTAGCTGTTCCCTCGATGCATTGCCCTGAGCACTGCATGACAAATGTATTTACAGAGGTGCAGAATGACAAAGAGCTTGATTAAAGTGTATTGTGATCAGTGGGAAATCCCACCCCAGGAAATTTCTGGAGATGTCATTTGCACAGCGTGTTCTCAACAGATCAATGAACTAATCAGAACAAATGACTGGGTAATGCACCATCTGTCCAGATAAGCCATGTAATGGTTTATGGCTCTGACAGACAGTACACAACGGTGATCGTTTAACACAATCAATATTCAAACTGATGCAGCACGCACAACACACAGATGACACATCACATTAGGGGCTTGATAACAGCCTCTTGTTTGCACAGAAAAGGCTATAAACTCCACATTTCAAATACACACACACAAATACACAAACACACGCATACACACACACACGCACACAGACACACATGCACATGCACATGCAAACATGCATGCACACACTAAAACTTTAAGTCTGCATCACATACAACACACAGAAAGGCAGTATATATAATGTATGTATAAACATGTATATAAATGTATGTATAAACATGTATATAAGTGTATATATAGTAAGTGTATGTATGTATAAACACACACACACACACACACACACACACACACATATATATAAGTGTATGTGTAAACGTATATATAAATGGATGGAGCTGGACTGATACCGGCCAGTGTGAAATGACATGCAGCCACAGACTGGCGATGTTTATATCTTTCACACAGGACAAAAATATGGCAAGAAATGAAATGATTAAATCAGCTAGATGTCATGTTATGGTAGCATTATGACAGAAGCATGACAGACATCACTAGGTTCCCATTTAGGGTGTGATCCTGCATCTTGTAGACATCACACAGGCTGTCTGTCCGCTGTCTATGACATCATATGGCATTCTGATATGCATAATAGTGAGCTGAGTGAATATATTCACAATTTCATCACAAGGATCTTCGTAACATTATGAGATAATCGACTTACGCCTCAGATTAAGAGTCTGGGTGTCATCCTAGACAGCACATTATCTTTTGAAGCTCACATCAACAATGTTACTCAGTCTGCAGACTTCCACCTACGCAGTATTAATCGTCTCCACCCGTCACTTACACCGAACAGCACCGCCATACTCACTCACACCCTGGTTACATCCCGTATTGACGACTGTGACTCTGTCCTCTTTGGTCTTCCCCTCAAGTGTCTTCATAAACTTCAGTTGGTCCAGAATCCAGCTGCTCGTATCATTATCAGAACTCCTTCCATAGATCACATCACTCCTGTTCTTCAGCAGCTCCACTGGCTCCCTGTTAAATCCCTGTTAGATACCGTATTGGCTTCAAGATCCTGCTCCTCACCTTTAAGGCCCTTAATAACCTCGCTCCTTCATGTCTTTCTGAACTCCTTCATATCCACATGCCCTCCCACACTCTCACATCCTCTTCTGCTCTCCAACTCACTACACCATCGGTCCGCTGGACTACCATGGGGTCTAGAGCCTTCAGTCATTCTGCCCCTCGCTTTGACTACCATGGGGTCTAGAGCTGGACTACCATAAGGTCTAGAGCTGGACTAACATGGGGACTAGAGCCTTCAGTCATTCTGCCCCTCGCTTTGACTACCATGGGGTCTAGAGCTGGACTACCATAGGGGTCTAGAGCCTTCAGTCATTCTGCCCCTCGCTTTGACTACCATGGGGTCTAGAGCTGGACTACCATGGGGTCTAGAGCTGGACTAACATGGGGACTAGAGCCTTCAGTCATTCTGCCCCTCGCTTTGACTACCATGGGGTCTAGAGCTGGACTACCATGAGGTCTAGAGCTGGACTAACATGGGGACTAGAGCCTTCAGTCGTTCTGCCCCCACCTATGGAGCTCTCTCCCACAAGACCTTCACAACACTGACTCTCTTTCAACCTTCACATCCCATCTCAAAAGGCACCTTTCAAACTGGCATATTCAGTCTGATCCATGCCTCACTGCGTGTTGTGCAGATGATGATTTTATATTATCTGTTGTGTTAACTTTTTATTGTCTACCTGCTTTGTTGTGACTTCATGCTGTCGGATCCAGTGCTGCTGGTTTTTACTGTTTGTTTGTTTATTTATTTATTTATTTATTTTTGCCCTTCAGTGCTCTGAAAGGTGCCCGTAAGTAAAATGTATTATTATTATAATAAATGTTAAGGTCATCATAAATCAGCAGCACCTGGAGGGATTCTTGCTGACTGTCAACGTGACATTATCAACAATTTTACTCTTCAACAAATTCTTATTTGGCACTCTAGTGACCATTTCTTATGAATGTATTCTGCACCCATCACTTTACTACTAAAATCCACTGTGGCGCCTCCTGAAAAACAGGGAACAGGCTGAAAGAAGAAGTATTCTGCACCCGTCACACTATGACACAACTTTGATTATACAGTTCCAGTTCCAGTCACCGTGGTGACACACGGCTGTTGTTTGACCAGGTGTCGGTGTGGATCGATGTATTTATGGACAAATGTTCAGAGCAAGATGGCTAATGTGGATTTCACTGTATGCAAGTCTTTATCTTCAGCACTTTAGCCAAGCAATGGGCTTGTGTAAGGTCCTAGGTTCGAACCCTGGGGTTGTCCAAACATGGGGGTCACCCCAGGTGGTCCTCTGTGTGGAGTTTGCATGTTCTCCACGTGTCTGCGGCGGGTTTTCTCCGGTGCTCCAGTTTCCCCCACCATCAAAAAGACATGCATGTTAGGGTTTATAATCCTGTCTGTGCCCCTGAGCAAGGCATGGCAAGTCCAACTGGAGTTGGTCCCCGGGTGCTGCACGGCGGCCGCCCACTGCTCCTAGCTACACAGCTAGGATGGGTTACATGCAGAGCTGAATTTCCCCACGGGGATCAATAAAATATGTCAAAATCAAAAATCAAATAATGTCAAAGAAGGACACTTCTTCCATTGCTTACCAACACAGGGGTCGCTGGTTTGAATCCCTGTGTTACCTCCGGCTTGATCGGGAGTCCCTACAGACACAATTGGCCGTGTCTGCGGGTGGGAAGCCGGATGTGGGTATGTGTCCTGGCCGCTGCACTAGCGCCTCCTCTGGTCAGTCGGGGTGCCTGTTCAGGGGGGAGGGGGAACTGGGGGGGAATAGCGTGATCCCCCCACGTGCTACGTCCCCCTGGTGAAACTCCTCACTGTCAGGTGAAAAGAAGCGGCTGGTGACTCCACATGTATGGGAGGAGACATGTGGTAGTCTGCAGCCCTCCCCGGATCAGCAGAGGGGGTGGAGCAGAGACCGGGATGGCTCGGAAGAGTGGGGTAATTGGTCAAGTGCAATTGGGGACAAAAAGGGGGGGGAAATCCAAAAAAGGAAATGAAAAAAAGGAAAGTCCTTCAGGCTGATTGTCTATATCTGCAGAGGGCCCACAAGCAAGCTGTTGGAATATAATGATGTTTTCAGACCAGGATCTGACATTCTTCTCTCGGCTTGTTGTGCAAACTCCTGGCACGGGCTGCTCAGGTCACTTGCAGATCATCACAAGAAGTAAAATGCTGTTTAATATTGTTGTTGTAATTCTGTGGTCGCTGGAATGGGTTCTGGCTCCAAACCAGCACCCTGTCGGGTTGTGTCAGACAGGGGACAAAGTGTGCCATGGAGAGAGAATTGTGTGTACGATTTGATAAGAAGCAAACGCTCAGCACGCTGCTGTGTTTCTTGCCACATCCGTCATGGAGTTATGACCAAAGCAGCAGTGATTCATCAAGTATTCCGCTCATGACACCAAGTGACATCAACCCTCACTGAGTCAAGGGAACGCAAAGCCGCCGATGCCGTGACACACGTGAATTTGCTGTCAGGGGGCAAGTTTGGTCATCAAACTGGCTGTGAGTGGGATTTTCCAGAAATCATCTAACGATTTAAAGAAGTTTAACATGAGGTCTCAAGACCGCCAAAGCCACCGGCAGTTAAAGATTAGGGAGAAATGTGAGCCTCGCCACGCAAAGCAGGATAATTCACAGCTTGACCCATTTAGAGGCACTATGTTGTAATTCCTGTCTGCAGGACCTCAGCAGTACTTACTGTACTGAGCTGGGGAAAGGGAGGGGAGGGGGTCACATATACAACAAACCTCTTGCCAAAACACTGTCCACACAAGGGCATTTATCATGTGTGAGGAAGCCAGGAATTAGCCATCTGACCACAGAAATCTGCTAAGGTTTATCCCGGGATCTCCGGGTGTAAATATTTCTTCAGTTGCTCCACATCCTCGTCACTACAACAGCCTCACGTCAGGGTGCAGCTCTTGCATGGAGAAGCAGTTATTGTTGCTGCAGTCCTGTTAGTTATCTCCATGTCGCACTACACACCCTTCAGAGCTCTACTGTTCACATTACGCTTGCTGTCACCGACTGCACAATCTGCCATTTGCACAAGTGTTCTGTCCACAACACTGCTGCACAAGTCATCTTACTACTATTCTCTACTGTAGCACGCTGCCCAGCAAAGCAAAGCCACCCAAAGTCTGCACTCACTGTCTGTGTGCATGTACCCCGGTCCGACACTTTGGCTTCTCTAAGTACTCTTGTAAGTGCCTCTATTTCCCCTGAGTGTGTGTTGAGTCAGGAAAACAAGCACATCATTAGGAGAATAAGTGTAAAAACTTGCTTTCATGTATCATAAATTAACTTTGAAAACTGAAAACCTGAAAACATCAATGAAACCTAGGAGAACTTCTGCTTGTAAATGCCCGAAACACGCAAAAGCTTTAAATGTTTTGCAGGAAACGTGTATTCTTTTCCTGTTTTCGGGGGGGGGCGGGGGGGGCGGGGGGGGCTTAATTTGCCAGGACAGTAGACATAAACAAGAAACACATGGTGAAGAGAGACGGGAAACATGCAGCAGAGGCCCTGCAGCTCAGTCTGAACATGAGATGCTGTGAGCAGGCCTGGGCCCCGCATGGGGACCAGACTGATCCACCTCCCCATGAGTCCATCGCTGCATCATCTATCTAGTACCTACTATCTAGTACCTAGTATCTAGTACCTAGTATCTACTACCTACTATCTAGTACCTAGTATGTACTACCTACTATCTATTACCTAGTAATCAGGCCTGGGCCCCGCATGGGGACCTGACTGATCCACCTCCCCATGAGTCCATCGCTGCATCATCTATCTAGTACCTACTATCTAGTACCTACTATCTAGTACCTAGTATCTACTACCTACTATCTAGTACCTAGTATCTACTACCTACTATCTATTACCTAATAATCAGACCTGGGCCCCGCATGGGGACCTGACCGACCCACCTCCCCATGAGTCCATCGCTGCATCATCTATCTAGTATCTACTATCTAGTACCTAGTATCTACTACCTACTATCTATTACCTAATAATCAGACCTGGGCCCCGCATGGGGACCTGACTGACCCACCTCCCCATGAGTCCATCGCTGCATCAACTATCTAGTATCTACTACCTACTATCTATTACCTAGTAATCAGGCCTGGGCCCCACATGGGGACCTCACTGACCCACCTCCCCATGAGTCCGTCACTGCATCATCTATCTAGTACCTAGTATCTAGTACCTAGTATGTACTACCTACTATCTATTACCTAGTAATCAGGCCTGGGCCCGCACGGGGACCTCACTGACCCACCTCCCCATGAGTCCATCGCTGCAACATCCATCTAGTACCTAGTATCTACTACCTACTATCTAGTACCTAGTGTCTACTATCTACTATCTTTTACCTAGTAATCAGGCCTAGGCCCGCACGGGGACCTCACTGACCCACCTCCCCATGAGTCCATCGCTGCATCATCTATCTAGTATCTACTATCTAGTACCTACTATCTAGTACCTAGTATCTACTACCTACTATCTATTACCTAGTAATCAGGCCTGGGCCCCGCATGGGGACCTGACTGACCTACCTCCCCATGAGTCCATCACTGCATCATCTATCTAGTACCTAGTATGTACTACCTACCATCTATTACCTAGTAATCAGGCCTGGGCCCCGCATGGGGACCTGACTGACCCACCTCCCCATGAGTCTGTCACTGCAACATCCATCTAGTATCTACTATCTAGTACCTAGTATCTACTATCTAATATCTATTACCTAGTCATCAGGCCTGGGCCCCACATGGGGACCTGACTGACCCACCTCCCCATGAGTCCGTCACTGCATCATCTATCTAGTATCTACTATCTAGTACCTAGTATCTATTATCTAATATCTATTACCTAGTCATCAGGCCTGGGCCCCGCATGGGGACCTGACTGACCCACCTCCCCATGAGTCCATCGCTGCATCATCCATCTAGTATCTAGTATCTACTATCTAGTATCTAGTATCTAGTATCTACTATCTAGTACCTAGTATCTACTATCTACTATCTATTACCTAGTAATCAGGCCTGGGCCCCACATGGTACCTGACTGAACCACCTCCCCATGAGTCCATCACTGCAACATCCATCTAGTACCTAGTGTCTACTATCTACTATCTAGTACCTAGTAATCAGGCCTGGGCCCCGCACGGTACCTGACTGACCCACCTCCCCATGAGTCCATCACTGCATCATCTATCTAGTATCTAGTATCTACTACCTACTATCTAGTACCTAGTATCTACTATCTACTATCTAGTACCTAGTATCTACTATCTATTACCTAGTATCTACTATCTAGTACCTAGTAATCAGGCCTGGGCCCCGCATGGGGACCTGACTGACCCACCTCCCCATGAGTCCATCACTGTAACATCCATCTAGTATCTACTATCTAGTACCTAGTACCTACTATCTAATATCTATTATCTAGTCATCAGGCCTGGGCCCCCCATGGTACCTGACTGAACCACCTCCCCATGAGTCCATCACTGCAACATCCATCTAGTATCTAGTATCTAGTATCCACTATCTTGTACCTAGTACCTATTATCTAGTATCTATTACCTAGTAATCAGGCCTGGGCCCCGCACGGTACCTGACTGAACCACCTCCCAATGAGTCCATCACTGTAACATCCATCTAGTATCTAGTATCTACTACCTACTATCTAGTACCTAGTATCTACTATCTAATATCTATTACCTAGTCATCAGGCCTGGGCCCCACATGGTACCTGACTGAACCACCTCCCCATGAGTCCATCACTGCAACATCCATCTAGTATCTAGTATCTACTACCTACTATCTAGTACCTAGTATCTACTATCTAGTATCTAGTATCTACTATCTAATATCTACTATCTAGTATCTAGTATCTACTATCTAATATCTATTACCTAGTAATCAGGCCTGGGCCCCGCACGGTACCTGACTGAACCACCTCCCCATGAGTCCATCACTGCAACATCCATCTAGTATCTAGTATCTACTATCTCTGACCATCCTCAGAAAGGAGAGCTTGAAATTCACTAGTTTAAGTATTAATTGGGGGTGGAGCTGCAGTCGGCATCAGCAGATAAATATGAGCTTTACCTTGCATGCATCTCATGTAGAGGTCTAGAATATTAGTCTTACTAGAAATCAGTGTAGCTGATCCAAAATGACTCATTTACATGGCAGGATATTTCTGAGGTGCTTCTCTTCAGAATTTGGTGTTTTCATGTAGGTTGCTATATAAAGACGTACAGTTGCAATATTTATTTTTTGCCCAGTATTTTTTCCTCTAAGCATGATTCAGCCTATGCTATTGACTGTTTGGCCTGCAGTTAATTCATTGCGTACCGCTGGCATTCAGGCCTGACATGCGTAACTCCTTCTCTTCCTTCTGCTTCGGAAGGATGATTAAACACCTCTCCGTATTTCATACAGAAGGCTATTTGGCCCTGAAGCGCAATTTGTGGTGCAGCATTTGTCATGCCTGAGAGGTAAATGGTTTCCAGTCAGGCTGGAAATGGTTCCAGTCACAATTCAAAATGACCCCAAATGGGACTCCACTTTCAGATTGCTTGTTTTGACCCTCACCTGATGACCCCCGTGCTCTCTGGCGATGCAATAGCCTCATGAAGAAACAAGAGGGGAGGGGCATCCCTATTCCCTTGCCTACCAACACGGGGATCGCTAGTTCGAATCCCTGTGTTACCTCCGGCTTGGTCGGGCGTCCCTACCGACACAATTGTCTGTACCCAGATAGCAAAACTGCTGTGGCCCGCACCCGTCCCACACCCGACACTTCATCACATACTGCGTGGAAAGATGGCATTTGGGCGGTCCGCTCCTGTTTGCCAGATCTGGGCCAGAACCAAGACATAGCAATGCCGCATGTGCCACATATTTGCCAAAGGTGGCCCATATTTGTTTTGTGATATTTGGGCCATATTCACTATTTACCACACGGGGCGCTTCAGGGTCACATCCAGATTACATGTTGCCCAGAGCACCGCATCTTTGCCAGAAAAGGCTCACATTTGATTTGGCATATTTGGGCCATATTTGCTATTATACATGTGGGCCACTTCAGGCTCACATCCGTTTGGTCAGGGCCAGAAGAAGGCCATCAGTGCCGCGTCATTGCCTGAAGTGGCCCACATCCAGATGCTGTCTGGGACACAAACAAGGCAAAAATGTGGCAATACCTCCAGTTGCCCCACTGGTGAGGTCCAGAAAACAGAATGACATCAAAGACATTCTGATCATTCATCAGAATCTCTTCAGATGTTTGGATCTTGGTGATATTTCCATCTGATGTTCGGAAATTCTGTCCAACTTCTGTCAAGTCGCACATGATCGATGGTACCAGAAAACCAAAATTTACATAATTGGAACACATGCCATGTTTACGACTTTGACACTGTTGGAAAATTGTGCTTGCGTTCAGGTCTCTCTAAACTCACATTTCTCTAATCTGGTTTTGATTAGAGGAGAACAGCAAGTCCTGAGGTTTACATGGAAGTTTCATGTTCTTTTAATGGCCAGAGCACAGCAGACCCATACTGTTGCGTAACGACAGAAGAGAATTTTAATTTTAGCAACTTTTTAGTCTACGAGTAAACAAATGTGAATGTGGCCTTGCCTGTCTGCTTCAGAAACCCAGGCAGGGCCTGCTCAACTGGCTGACTGGAACGGCCTCGCTGGCCCAGGCAGGGCCGGCTCAACTGGCTGACTGGAACGGCCTCGCTGGCCCAGGCAGGGCCGGCTCGACTGGCTGACTGGAACGGCCTCGCTGGCCCAGTTATGAGAGGCGGTTTCCAAAGCAAATTAAGCAAACAGCCAAACTATTTGATTCGATGCCTGAAACCTGGACTAGCAACAGTTAGTGGCAGCCAACAGCATAGCTGTGCATTGTGGGTAAAGTGTGATCTACTTGGATGGAAGTCAATCAGAGCCTATTTGTCTTGGCCCACTGATACACCCAAAGTTGTCATTCAACTGCACAAACTATTTTCCCATGGACACAAATTCCTTTCTCCCGCAGGAACTCACCAAAAGAATGTTTTTTGTACATTAATTTGACTTGATGTTTTACATTCTTACATTTATACTCACTTCATATACAGACGAAAGGAAAAACCAACATCTTCTTTCAGCTTGTTCCCCGTTTCTCAGGGGTCGCCACAGCGGATTGGATAGTTTCCATCGGTACCCTGTGATGGAACAGCACCAGTGGCGGCCTTTGTTAACCCGGGCCTCGACCAATCCAGGACGGTCTTGTCAATCCACATACTTTCTTCGTTTTTTTTTGGGGTGGGGGTGTTTCCCCCCCTTTTTCTCCCCAGTTGTATCTGGTCAATTACCCCACTCCTCCGAGCCGTCCCAGTCTCTGCTCCACCCCCTCTGCTGATCCGGGGAGGGCTGCAGACTACCACGTCTCCTCCCATACATGTGGAGTCACCAGCCGCTTCTTTTCACCTGACAGTGAGGAGTTTCACCAGGAGGATGTAGCATGTGGGAGGATCACGCTATTCCCCCCCCCAGTTCCCCCTTCCCCCTGAACAGGCACCCCGACTGACCAGAGGAGGCGCTAATGCAGCGGCCAGGACACATACCCACATCCGGCTTCCCACCCGCAGACACGGCCAGTTGTGTCTGTAGGGACACCTGACCAAGCCAGAGGTAACACGGGGATTCGAACTGGCGATCCCCGTGTTGGTAAGCAACGGAATAGACCACCACACCACCCAGACACTCCATCAATCCACATACTGATTTGGCAAAATTTGATATCAGATGCCCTTCCTGACACAATCGCTAACCCTATGGATGGGGGCACAGGTAAAGCGCTGGATGCCATCCCAGTACTCGTGGACTTGTACCCATGCCAACATAAAGCATCTTAGTAAGGTGCTGGGCCACCAGGAGCCTCAGGAACAGCTTCAGTGCTCCTTGTCATAGATTCTACAAGTCTCTGAACTCTACTGGAAGGATGGACACCAGTCTTCCAAAAGATATTCCCTCATTTGGTGTTTTGGTGATGGTGGTGGAGTGCGCTGTCTAACACGTCGGTCCAAAATCTCCTATAGATGCTCAATTGGGTTGAGATGTGGTGACTGTGAAGGCCATACTATGTGATTTACATCATTTTCATCCTCATCAAACCATTCAGTGACCCCTCGTACCCCGTGGATGGAGGTATTGTCTTCCTGGAAAAGGCCCCTCCCATCAGGATAGAAATGTCTCATCACAGGATAAAGGTGGTCACTCAGGATAACTTTCTATTGATTTGCACTGACCCTTCCCTCTGAGGGGAAAAGTGGATCCAAACTGTGCCAGGAAAATGCCCCCTACAGCATAGCAGAGCCCCCGGACCCCCTTACTGTAGGGGTCAAACATTCAGGCTTTTCCTTTAATTTGTCACCCGTCTGTACATTTTTCTGGCCTTTCTGATGACAGAAGATGGGAGTGCAGGTCTGTCAAGCTTGGAAGAGCACCGCCGTCCCAGGTGAGTTGCATTAAATACCCAAACGGTGTTCATTATGTGTTGTCTGGGAAAGGACTAGCATACCTGCGATCTGAATTACACCTCTCTGGGATCGTTCCAGTCTATCCTTAGAGGCCAGCGGTCAGCCATGTCCCTACGGTGAAAACAAATGTCTAATAAACTGTAAGATATCTGATGTGCAAATACTGTTTTCTGCACCGGGGCATTTTAAAACAGCTCTGCGTAAAACAAATCCCCCATGTGAGCTGCTGCTTTCTTGACAACAATGTGCAAGCATATTTTACCGCTTTGTTTGGAAATCATCACCAGTGGTGAGTTTCTCCATGATAGTGTGGTAGGATATTTATCAAGTCTGCTTGCTTTCAAAGTTAATTTAGCGCCATGTGTTTTGATGTCAGCCGTAAAGCTTCGGGCTTCCCTTTCCCAGTCAAGCAACTTTTTATCAAATTTATTTGAAGTTCTCCGCTTTATTTGTCATCTACTATGAACACAAGTTTACACTTGTTCTCATAGTGAATGCTGATGTTGTAAATACTGGTGTATACAGTACTGCAGTTCTGCTGAAATCTCTCAGGACCCGACCAGGAAGGGTTGCTTCCATCCCCCCTAACAGGACTTCATCAGCCCCAACCATCTATTCCAGGTAGCAAAGTATGACTGCTCGTTCCCCGTATCCTCACCGCATGTCCAACTACATGAGCAAAGTGGGCTCACAAGACCTTCTGCTTGGTGAGACAGCCTACTGGACATGACTTGTGGCAGTTTAAGGGATAGTTTTTCGGACCATCGTCCAGGATGGGGTCACGGTGGCCCATATGGCATGTGTCATAGGATAAGCCCAGAAAGTGGAGTATTGATTTGAGGTGTCCCTGCTTTGCCCTCTAAGTTCTACATACTACATACTCTCTCTCTCTCTCTCTCTCTCTCTCTCTCTCTCTGTGTCAGTCTCTCTCTCTCGCTCTGTCTGTCTCTCTCGCTGTCTCTCTGTCTCTGTCTGTCTCACTCTGTCCGTCTCTCTCTCTCTCTCTCTCTGTCTGTCTGTCTGTCTGTCTGTCTGTCTGTCTGTCTGTCTGTCTGTCTGTCTGTCTGTCGCGCTCTCTCTCTCTTTTCATGTATCATATACCATGAATTACATTATCATCATTTTAATACAGGCATGTAAAACATCGGGGAAATTGGGAAAAGACTTGATTTAAACTGTTCAATATTTAATCAACAGAGGTCATTACATCCTGTGCCTTTTCATGTAAATAATTTTTGGATTTGTCTCAGTATCGCCAACAGAGTTGAATTTTCCTGCCATCTGCTGTCATTGGCAGACAGACAAGCGATGCCTTCTCCCTGTGATATTCACAGCCCGTAACCCGGGTTTGACTCACTTGAGTGTTGGACCCTAAGAGTAAGGACATTTTGGCTGGTCCTCACCTCTCCACGGGGTATTGTAGGATTTGGGTTTGGGGTTAAGTTCAGCATAAGGATAAGGTTAGGGTTAGGGTAAGGGTGAGGTTATGCGTGTACTTTGCGTGGGTAAGGGGCTGGGTGATGATTATGGTCAGTGAGGGTCCTCACAAGCACAGACAAGCGAGCCTGTGGGAGAAGTGCTGCAGGAGGTTCAACTTCCAGAACAACCGTGTCACAGTGGGGTGAGGTCGCACCTTTCTCGAGTCATCTGAAACAGGTCAAAAAAAATTAGCTGCTCCCAAAACGGAGACGCGCCACCAAGGAGACGTGGGTGTGTGTAGCTTCTTAGCAACACCACCACACTGGGTGGCTGTGTCAGCTGGTATAATACGGGTTACGCCGAGCTCTGGGTTACATCTCTGCGGGCCTGTGCCGCAGAACCAGGTCTGTGGCACAGATTTGCACCAGCATGCGTTCCTGCAGTGTGAACGTCTGTGAGGGTACCGATCGAAACACCGCGGGGGAAATCCTGGACCAGTGTTACTGAAGATAGCAGGCCGATTCTCATCAAACGCCCTGTGATGACTGAGGAAGGGGTTTCAGGCCAGAAGAGATGCGGCAGAGCTCCGAAGGCCTGTGGGGCAGTGTGACAGCTAACCACTGAGACTAATGCATGAAGAAAGCAGAATTTAATCTTTCTGCAATTCTCAACCCGGCAGCGGCTCCATGCTGCCACCTGCAGGCTGCCATCAGCCACGACACAACATAGTTGGGCATTTGAACTGTAAACGTGGAAAAGTAACCTCATTCTAATACAAATGGCAGCTTGATTTCCAGTTAGAATCCTTTTATATGATATGAAAGTGCAGGCAAAATCTGACTCGTTCCCTGCATTCAGTCACGTGAGGGTAGTCTTGTTTCTAAACAAAGCTGTAATATAGATCACATTTTTATCTTGTCCCACAAACAATAACTTTACTTTGACCAAAAAAAAGAAAAATACAAAAAGGCGACTACATGTTCATAATGATGGAGTTTAGGAGCATAATTTCAGCATAAGTCACCCTGGTGTCCACTTTCATATTGGGGCTTTCATCCATAACTCCGAACATCAGCTGGGGTCATTTAAAACGACTTCCTCGGAAATGACCTGAGTCGAACAAGGTCACGTTCACAGCTCAGCCTAGTTCTTGACACGAAAGTAGATTGATGATAAAATGAAAGTCTGGCACCACAAGCTGCCCATATAGCTGGTCGACCGAACTTCAACAAATACAAAAATGAAATATTGATTTGAGGAAAAACATGAGTATAGCAAGAGCAGGTCATGCTGCAGAGCTGAAGGGCCGCTACAGAACAGCAGGCTTACGGCACGAGTACAAACTTCCTCCACTGATGCAAAGAGCAGGCGACAGACATCATATTTACCAAGTATCTCCTACAGTAATGTTAACATACACAACACAAGACTTTTTTCATCGTCAGGTTAGTAATCATTCTGATGTGCAGGGGGAAGGGGGTATTTCAGTTGGGCCCCCAGCACATTTAGACAGGCAGGCATCATGATAGCATCCTAAATTAGATGCATCATGGTTTGGGACCAATCACATCCTCCTGTCAGGAGGCCCAGAACCACAACAGCCTCCCTGCTGATGTGTACTGAGAAGGTGGGTGTTTGGTGTCAGCCACAGCGAATGAGAGAGAGCGCTCCCGTGCAGTTTGTTGTGTTGTGGTTGTTTTGGGTTTGGGGTGCAGCGTGACGACCACGTCTGTCACACCGCTTGCAGAGTGCACCGAAACCAAGATATCACACTCAGACAGACAACGGTCACATAAAAATGCTGCATTGTGTTTTTGTTAAATCTGGAAATATTATTTAGAGCGATGGTCACCAAGTGTTTCTCCTCGGAGCCCGTCGAGAAAAGCTGAGCCAGCCATAGCAAGAAAGGGAGAAAGAGATTCGTCTCCTTCTTTTCAAATCATTTAATGTCAGTTTTGCACAATAACATCGACTCTGTCTACATGTTAACGTTCTGGGATCATCTGTAGGGACTGTCCCTTGGTCTGGTTCAAGGCACAGTGTACCTTTTGTTTTGCTCTGATGAAACATCGGCCCAGGTTTGTTTCTCAGACATGTTTACTTTGGTATTTCCAGAAGAGGGCGCTACTATGTGTGGGTGTTAGCTAGCTGCTATGGCGGCACCATTAAACAGTTGTATTATGTGTTTAGTTGGCCTTTCTATCACATTGAAAACACAGGTCACAAGGTCCAAAGCTGAGGATGTTGCAATAAATGCAGCTTTTGGGGGGGGGGGTTCCCCCCCTTTTCTCCCCAATTATACTTGGCCAATCACCCCACTCTTGCGAGCCGTCCCGGTCTCTGCTCCACCCCCTCTGCTGATCCGGGGAGGGCTGCAGACTACCACATGCCTCCTCCCATACATGTGGAGTCACCAGCCCCTTCTTTTCACCTGACAGTGAGGAGTTTCACCAGGGGGACGTAGTGCGTGGGATTATCACGCTTTTGCCCCCTGCCCCCCCGAACAGACGCCCTGACCGACCAGAGGAGGCGCTAGTGCAGCAACCAGGACACATAACCACATCCGGCTTCCCACCCGCAGACACGGCCAATTGTGCCTGTAGGGATGCCTGACCAAGCCGGAGGCAACACGGGGATTCGAACCACCGATCCCCGTGTTGGTAGGCAACGGAACAGACCGCTACGCTACCCGGATGCCCTATAAATGCATCTTTTGAAATGGATTCATTTAAAGATGGCTTCATAAAAGGTTTTGTGAGTGAGTTATCATGACTTTGTCGTTGTATAAATAAATTTGACACCTCAGAACAGACAAGGTCTTTGGTGAGATCTTTGGCGCCCCCAACGGGGACCCCGACTTCAGACTGGGAACCACTGATTTGAGAATGTGACACACAGTGCAGTGTGGTGCCAAACATCTTCAAAGTTCAACAGGTGGACAACATTGTTGTCGGCACCATTTTTGTTTGAAATCTTTGTACAAAGGCAAGTGGGTGTGCAGTGTGTGTGCAGTGTGACGTCCACGTCTAGTAGTAAAACCCCTGCCAGTACCAACAGGTACAGTTAAGCCCGGCAGCTATGAGGAGAATTACCAACAGAGCTATGAAGAGGCCAAACGCAATAACGGAGGCAGAAACTGCCCAGACGAAGGTTCTCTTGGAGAAGTCGATCAGCGGAGACTTCATGGCCAGTCGGACCCTGCGTGCTCGCTGGGCGTCCTGAGGCGGGTACCGGGCCAAGTTGATGCTCTCCATGCCCAAAGACCTGACCAGACATGCTCGATGGTGGCTCAGCTGGTCAAAGGTGTGCTTGCCGTGGTAGCGCCCCATGCCGCTCTTACCTGGAGGAGTCACAAGGCCAGCGGACCGATTATCTATCGCAAATGTGGAAGACAATTAAATGAACGTAACACATAAAATGAAGTTTGAAGCTGTCATACCGATGCCACCGAATGGAAGCGAGCTGAGAGTGTAATGCATCATGACATCGTTGACCGTCACCCCTCCACTGGAAGTCTCATCCAGAAATTTTTTTATTGCCTTGGAGAGGTGGGTAGAAAGTCAGGCGAGGTGAAACAGAGGGGGGAAACACATTTATCGTGAGAGAGAAAGGAGAATCGCCATCAAGGCAGAGTCAAGCATGTCGCTTTTTTCTTCACACTGCCTCTTTAAAAGGGTTATTAGATGTTTGCTATATGAGATAAGACAGAGGAGAGCAACTATGGAGAACTTACATTAAACAACCCAAACTGAGTTTGAACAAGATGTCTTGGTAAACACTGAGTGGACGACCCCAGAAAGTTGAACCAGTTCATCTGAACACAACGCTTACTGAGAGAAACGCTTCATCTGTCATCTATGCACACTCACCATGAGTGTGCATCTTAACCTCTGGAGTGATTCTGAATTGCTGGTTCATCTAGAATAGAGTAAGTATCAGCTTTCCTGCTTAACAAGTTGCTGTTAGTCTTATTCCGGCTGCTTGAGTATTAGTCCTTTTCTCTGTACATCTGCTGCGGGTTCCTAGTGGGAACTAGTGGGATTTTATTCTAGCAGTAGCTCTTTTTTCTTTTCTTTTTTTTCACCTAGTCTGTCCTTAAGTATTTCTGGTTGCCTAGCTGTTTTGACTTAGTTATTATTTTAGCTTATAAATATATTCCTTGGTAACTTGCTGTTTGCAGTTTTAATTGTATTGTGTGAGGTTTGATAGAGTTTTACATAAGCGTCCAGTTTCTGGGCAATAGGCCTATTTTCAGTGTACCTCTTTGGCCAATTGGGTGTTAAGTGGCCAGGGTGTGGCCTGCCTTCCTGGCCGACAATTAGCAATCAGTGTTCTTTAAATCACTGCTGCTACTTGAAGCATCAGGCAAACAAGCCGAGGGCAAACAGGTCTAGGTTGAACAAAAGTAAGCGTGACTTTTTCAAGCCAAGACTTCATCAAGCAAGGACTGCTCTTTTTAGATCCGGTCAGTCATCTGTATCCTGTGTACCTAGTATAGACCAGTGTTTCCCAACCCAGTCCTCAAGGAACCCCTATCCTGCAGATTTTCTTTGCAACCCTGAATAGGTACCTGTTTGTAGTTATTCAACCAATTAGCAATGAATTATATGTCAGATGTTTCACACCTTGCATAATTAAGTGCTGTGAGATGATTGGTTGAGTAAGTATAAGCAGGGCTACCTATGCAGGGTTACAATGAAAATCTGCAGGATAGGGGGTCCTTGAGGACTGGGTTGGGAAACGCTGGTATAGACTATGTGTTTCCTTCACATTCCTGTCCTTTCCTTTTCCCAGGGCTGGCATAGACGTTGGGTCACTCCTCGGCGCTGTGTCCCTACCAATCTCCTCTATCCCACTCTCTCCACTCATGTTGAGCAAGTGGTGACGGGAGGGCTCTGGAATGGCCAGTCTGCAGTGCTGAAAGCTGAGTTTATCTCAGGCTACGCATCCTTGCTCTCCCTCAACTTTCTTGCTCCAACTGAGACCTGGATCATGCCAGAAAACACTACCACACCCGCAGCTCTGTCAGATGTGTACTCTTTTTCTCACACTCCGAGCTGGGAGGCGATGTGGTGGTACTGGCCTGCTAATCTCCCCAAAATGGAAATACTCTCTCGTTTCCATGCCACAATTTTCTCTGCCCTTTTTTGAATTTCATGCTGTTATTGTCTCTTATCCAGTCAAACTCACCATTACATTACATTACAGTCATTTAGCCGATGCTTTTATCCAAAGCGACTTACAATAAGAGCATCATGTAACGTAGGAAATCAGGAGAACTACTAGTCATCAGAGGTCATAACTGCATCTAAACAAGCATCTAAGAGCAAAACCAGTGCTAAAGTAAAAGTGCAAGAAAGAGTTTTTTTTTAAATGAGTGAATACGATAAGTGGTAAGAACAAGTAACAGGGTAGTAGTTCTTGAAGAGGTGAATTTTCAACCTGCGGTGAAAGATGGGCAGCGACTCCTCTGTCCTGACATCAGTGGGGAGTTCATTCCACCACTGTGGGGCCAGGACAGAACCGAGCCGGGACCGGGTCGATCGGCAGCAGGGGCCTCTGAGCGACGGGGCAACCAGGCGTCCCGAGGCAGCAGAGCGAAGTGGTGGGGCGGGGGTATAAGGCTTGACCATGGCCTGGAGATAGGAAGGAGCTGTTCCTTTCACTGCCCTGTAGGCTAGCACCAGAGTCTTAAACTGGATGTGAGCAGCTCCTGGGAGCCAGTGTAGGGACATGAGGAGGGGAGTTGTGTGGGAGAACTTAGGGCGGTTGAACACCAGATGAGCTGCAACTTTCTGAACAAGCTCCAGAGGTCTCAGTGAATAGCACACATGACCATTGTAACTCTAGTTAATGGTCACACCTATTTGCATATGAAACTGATTGCTGTTTTGGGTCGTTATGCAACTGTATTGTTTATAAGGGTGGGGACACCTGCAGTCACTGTATTGTTATAAGGGTGGGGGTACCTGCAGACACCGTATTGTTATAAGGGTGGGGTACCTGCAGCCACTGTATTGTTATAAGGGTGGGGTACCTGCAGCCACTGTATTGTTATAAGGGTGGGGGTACCTGCAGTCACTGTATTGTTATAAGGGTGGGGGTACCTGCAGACACTGTATTGTTATAAGGGTGGGGTACCTGCAGCCACTGTATTGTTATAAGGGTGGGGACACCTGCAGTCACTGTATTGTAATAAGGGTGGGACACCTGCAGTCACTGTATTGTTATAAGGGTGGGGTACCTGCAGCCACTGTATTGTTATAAGGGTGGGGTACCTGCAGCCACTGTATTGTTATAAGGGTGGGGGTACCTGCAGTCACTGTATTGTTATAAGGGTGGGGGTACCTGCAGACACTGTATTGTTATAAGGGTTGGGTACCTGCAGCCACTGTATTGTTATAAGGGTGTGGACACCTGCAGTCACTGTATTGTTATAAGGGTTGGGTACCTGCAGTCACTGTATTGTTATAAGGGTGGGGTACCTGCAGTCACTGTATTGTTATAAGGGTGGGGACACCTGCAGTCACTGTATTGTTATAAGGGTGGGGTACCTGCAGTCACTGTATTGTTATAAGGGTGGGGACACCTGCAGTCACTGTATTGTTATAAGGGTGGGGTACCTGCAGTCACTGTATTGTTATAAGGGTGGGGACACCTGCAGTCACTGTATTGTTATAAGGGTGGGGACACCTGCAGTCACTGTATTGTTTATAAGGGTGGGGACACCTGCAGTCACTGTATTGTTATAAGGGTGGGGTACCTGCAGCCACTGTATTGTTATAAGGGTGGGGTACCTGCAGTCACTGTATTGTTATAAGGGTGGGGTACCTGCAGCCACTGTATTGTTATAAGGGTGGGGTACCTGCAGCCACTGTATTGTTATAAGGGTGGGGTACCTGCAGTCACTGTATTGTTATAAGGGTGGGGACACCTGCAGTCACTGTATTGTTATAAGGGTGGGGACACCTGCAGTCACTGTATTGTTTATAAGGGTGGGGACACCTGCAGTCACTGTATTGTTATAAGGGTGGGGTACCTGCAGCCACTGTATTGTTATAAGGGTGGGGTACCTGCAGTCACTGTATTGTTATAAGGGTGGGGTACCTGCAGCCACTGTATTGTTATAAGGGTGGGGTACCTGCAGTCACTGTATTGTTATAAGGGTGGGGTACCTGCAGCCACTGTATTGTTATAAGGGTGGGGTACCTGCAGTCACTGTATTGTTATAAGGGTGGGACACCTGCAGTCACTGTATTGTTATAAGGGTGGGGGTACCTGCAGTCACTGTATTGTTATAAGGGTGGGACACCTGCAGTCACTGTATTGTTATAAGGGTGGGGGTACCTGCAGTCACTGTATTGTTATAAGGGTGGGGGCACCTGCAGTCACTGTATTGTTATAAGGGTGGGACACCTGCAGTCACTGTATTGTTATAAGGGTGGGGGCACCTGCAGTCACTGTATAGTTTATAAGGGTGGGGACACCTGCAGTCACTGTATTGTTATAAGGGTGGGGGCACCTGCAGTCACTGTATTGTTATAAGGGTGGGGACACCTGCAGTCACTGTATTGTTATAAGGGTGGGGACACCTGCAGTCACTGTATTGTTATAAGGGTGGGACACCTGCAGTCACTGTATAGTTTATAAGGGTGGGGTACCTGCAGCCACTGTATTGTTATAAGGGTGGGGTACCTGCAGTCACTGTATTGTTATAAGGGTGGGGTACCTGCAGTCACTGTATTGTTATAAGGGTGGGGGTACCTGCAGACACTGTATTGTTATAAGGGTGGGACACCTGCAGTCACTGTATTGTTATAAGGGTGGGGTACCTGCAGTCAGGTGAGACTGAAGAGGTCACTTAGATGATGATGAGACGTTTCTGTCCCTAAACGTTGTGTCCAGATGAACTGATTCAACCTTCTGTGATTTCCTTACCTGGATCACTGAGCAGCATCAAAACACTAACTAGCTGAGCCAGCTCACTGACCCATCATTGCTCCCACTGTGGTTCTCTCACCTTCTTGTCAGAGCAGAAGACGTAGAGGGCCAGAGGCTTTTCCCGCTCGTTGATGAAGCGGATTGCATCATCCATGTCACTCACTGTCACTATGGGCAACAAGGGACCAAAAATCTCCTCCTGCATCAGCCTGGAGTGGGGGGGCACATCTTTCAGCACCGTGGGCGCTGGAAGGATAGAGACACAGATGTCAACCCATGCTGTTCTTCTATACCAGAGTGTTTGTACCTTTTTGGAGGCAAACATAATTCCAGTGAGCTCATGTTTTCTTTCCCCCTTTTTCCGTGCTATTTTAATGCACAACTAGGTGCTGTGCTCAGATTTTGCCAGACAATGTGGGAGGGGGGAAGTTGGGGAGTATGATGAGGAATTTTACCCCTTGCAACTTGTAGTGATAGACCAAAAAAAAAAAAAAAAACCAGTGACAGCAGCAGAATAGCAAGCCAAACCACGAGGGTGATATTTAACAGCATGGGAACGATCTCACCCCAGGAATAATTAGGTCGTTACCCACAGGACCAGGGTTTAGGGTGTCCCTTGTGGCATGTATGGCTCAAAAAAAGCATTTTTATCACAACAAGCCACAAAGAAGCATTAGCCTGCTCACAAATGGTGTGCTGATAAACATACATTTTACATCTACCACAGATCTCAGCCTGCAGGTGGAGACACATGCTACGTCATCACAGGTTTTACTGCCTGTGTGACTGCGTGTGTGTTCACTGATTAGTTTCTGGTCAGCCGTTTTAAAACCAAGTTTCTTATTTTGCAAGTTCACAAAGTAATCCCTGCGAACACTGCACAGGAATAAATACCGTAAGGAATATCAAACCTGATAAATCACTGCTGTCGCTTATGATTTTCATGCTAGTCAACGGGGGTAACTGGGAATTTGTGCAGCTTAGAAGCCGTGAACGATAAGGTCTACCGTCTCCAGAGGCTGACACCTGCAGGAGGATACTGAGGACAACCTGAGCCACAAACCACCCGTGTGAAGAAGTTCACAACAATTCAACCAAGTAAACATGCGGTTGCCTCCAGGCTGCGGAATAAGCATGCCTCTCCTCTCTTTCAGATCTGCCCCATCAGTAGACTCGTTCAAACAGCTGATCAAAGGGGTTTTTTAAGGGAGCTTTTAGGGGGTTGTTCCTTATCCGATGAGAGGGTCTAAGGACAGGATGTTGTGTTGCTGTTAAGCCCACTGCGGCAAATTTGGGATATTGGGCTATACAAATAAAATTGAATTGAATTGATTTGATTTGATTCCTCCCTTCGAAGTGTGATCGGCCAGATTTATCTGGTGGTCTACCCAGCCTGGCTCTACCAAGCTGTGCACCGCTTCATTACCTGCAACTGCTTTGAATTTCTTTTTTTTCAAAAATGTTTCTCCCCAATTGTATTCGGCCAATTACCCCACTCTTCCGAGCCGTCCCGGTCTCTGCTCCACCCCCTCTGCTGATCCAGGAGGGCTGCAGACTACCACATGCCTCCTCCCATACATGTGGAGTCACCAGCCGCTTCTTTTCACCTGACAGTGAGGAGTTTCACCAGGGGGACGTAGGACATGGGAGGATCACACTACTCCCCCCAGTTCCCCCTCCCCCCCTGAACAGACGCCCTGACTGATCAGAATTTCTTTTGCTTTGAATTTCTGTATTGTAGTTCTTATTTTTCGCTAGATTCTGCACAGTGCTATAGCTAACACTTGTTTGATAAACAAAGGGGCCTTGAACTTTCTGAATATTTTTGACATTTTTCTCTAATGGAGCATGAAGTCAGAGTGGTGCCAAATGTACAAAGGGTCAAAGTTCAAAATGTTGCAAAACAAGATGATCGTGGGTAGAGAAGACTTCCTACCTATGTAGCACTGGGATGCGTCACTCTGCCCACCAAGCACAGCCGTGTAGCCCTCCATTAGGTTCATCACTCGGTTGAAGTGGTGTCGGTTGATGATGCGGCCATAATCTGCTGAGCATTTTGGATCAGCACCATAAAACTCCTGTGATTGATCAAACACAGTCGCATCTTCTCACTGAGCAGACGCCAAAGCAACTTATATATTCACATTCAGACAATTTATTTATCCTAGAAGGCCAATTCAGTTCCACCCTCTACCCAGATCACACACAATCTACCCAGACCATACACATCTACCCAGATCACACACAATCTACCCAGACCATACACAATCTACCCAGATCACACACAATCTACCCAGACCATACACATCTACCCAGACCATACACAATCTACCCAGACCATACACAATCTACCCAGACCATACACATCTACCCAGACCATACACAATCTACCCAGACCATACACAATCTACCCAGACCATACACAATCTACCCAGACCATACACATCTACCCAGACCATACACAATCTACCCAGACCATACACAATCTACCCAGACCATACACATCTACCCAGACCATACACAATCTACCCAGATCACACACAATCTACCCAAACCATACACATCTACCCAGATCACACACAATCTACCCAAACCATACACATCTACCCAGATCACACACAATCTACTCAGACCATACACATGTACCCAGATCATACACAATCTACCCAGACCATACACATCTACCCAGATCACACACAATCTACCCAGATCATACACATCTATCCAGATCACACACAATCTACCCAGACCATACACAATCTACCCAGACCATACACATCTATCCAGATCACACACAATCTACCCAGATCACACACAATCTACCCAGACCATACACATCTACCCAGACCATACACAATCTACCCAGACAATACACAATCTACCCAGACCATACACAATCTACCCAGACCATACACATCTACCCAGATCACACACAATCTACCCAGACCATACACAATCTACCCAGACCATACACATCTATCCAGATCACACACAATCTACCCAGATCACACACAATCTACCCAGACCATACACATCTACCCAGACCATACACAATCTACCCAGACCATACACAATCTACCCAGACCATACACATCTACCCAGACCATACACAATCTACCCAGACCATACACATCTACCCAGACCATAAACATCTACCCAGATCATACACAATCTACCCAGACCATACACAATCTACCCAGACCATACACATCTACCCAGATCATACACAATCTACCCAGACCATACACAATCTACCCAGACCATACACAATCTACCCAGACCATACACAATCTACCCAGACCATACACATCTACCCAGATCATACACAATCTACCCAGACCATACACAATCTACCCAGACCACACACAATCTACCCAGATCACAAACATCTACCCAGACCATACACAATCTACCCAGACCACACACAATCTACCCAGACCATACACAATCTACCCAGACCATACACAATCTACCCAGACCATACACAATCTACCCAGATCACACACAATCTACCCAGACCATACACAATCTACCCAGACCATACACAATCTACCCAGACCACACACAATCTACCCAGACCATACACATCTACCCAGACCATACACAATCTACCCAGACCACACACAATCTACCCAGACCATACACAATCTACCCAGACCATACACAATCTACCCAGACCACACACAATCTACCCAGATCACAAACATCTACCCAGACCATACACAATCTACCCAGACCATACACAATCTACCCAGACCATACACACATCTACCCAGATCACACACAATCTACCCAGACCATACACAATCTACCCAGATCACACACAATCTACCCAGACCATACACAATCTACCCAGACCATACACAATCTACCCAGACCACACACAATCTACCCAGACCATACACATCTACCCAGACCATACACAATCTACCCAGATCACACACATCTACCCAGACCATACACAATCTACCCAGATCACACACATCTACCCAGACCATACACAATCTACCCAGATCACACACAATCTACCCAGACCATACACAATCTACCCAGATCACACACAATCTACCCAGACCATACACAATCTACCCAGACCATACACAATCTACCCAGACCATACACAATCTACCCAGACCATACACAATCTACCCAGACCATACACAATCTACCCAGACCATACACAATCTACCCAGACCATACACATCTACCCAGACCATACACAAACTCACAGACAAGCGGCAATCATCGGTATGTCAGAGACAACAGACAGGTCAGTACATGGGCAAGAGATGCACACTGTCACCCTCGTGTGGCCTTGCATACAGACTCACACGAGGACCAGGCAAAGGGTAAAAATTCATAAAAGTTAAAAGAATAAAATAAATTAATAAAGCGTTCTAAGATGCATTGCACGCTACAGTCCCCCACTACAGTCAGTGAACGTACAGGCCCACAAGCCATGTGGAAAACAAAGAAGGTATAAACCAACTATTGTGGTTTAAAACAACATAAAGCAGTAGACTTACAAGAGACTCACTGTGTCTCCATAAAGCTCATAACAACAGCCTTTTAGAATCGGGGGCAACAGGATGATAATCAGATCATACCAGCAGGGTTTGTCGGATTCCCTCAACCACGCGGTTTTGGATGCTGGGTTCACACAGGATGTAGTCCGGGGCGATACACGTCTGACCACAGTTGACAAACTTTCCCCACGTGATGCGACTGTGGAAATGCAATGGACGGTGGGTTAAATGTACAGCTCCCCCTCCCCCCTGAACAGGCGCCCCAACCAACCAGAGGAGGCGCTAGTGCAGCAACCAGGACACATACCCACATCCGGCTTCCCACCTGCAGACATGGCCAATTGTGTCTGTAGGGACGCCCAACCAAGCCGGAGGTAACGTGGGGATTTGAACCAGCGATCCTTGTGTTGGTAGGCAACAGAATAGACTGCTATGCTACCAAGATGGCAAATAGATCAAGTCATTTAAATGTAGCTGTTGTGAGTACACCAGATTTATATTCAACACAACAAAACAAAGAATAAATAGAAAATGTACTGAGAGGAGTCATAAAGACTGGAGTGTATTGTAAACTGTGGTGTCCATGCACTTTGTTCACATGGAGTGTGGCCGAGAGCTCATAAAAGTCTTTTATGAGAGACCATTGTATAGTGTATAGTCAGCCTTCACTGGAGTGATGATACCATCTTTATGCCATGGTCACGGAAAATACTGATTTCTGATTGGCTGGAAGGTGTGGGTTGAAATCCTCACTAAGTGCTGTGTTTACCGGCAGGCGACTCTGAGGTTACAGTTCTTGTCGATGTAACAGGGGCTCTTCCCACCCAGCTCCAGAGTAACGGGGGTGAGGTTGCGAGAGGCGGCCTCCATCACCAGTCTGCCCACTGCGCTGTTCCCCGTGTAGAAGATGTGGTCAAATTGCTGCCTCAACAGCTCCTGTGTCTCTGGTATTCCTCCTGTTACCACTGGATAGAGATCCTGAAAATAAAGATAACGATTACATGAATAGTTTGCCCCCCCCCCCATCAATCCAGCTTGTTAATGACTTGATTTTTGAATTTTTTTTTTAATGTTGATCCTCGTAGGGAAATTACACTCTGCATTCAGCCCATCCTAGCTGTGTAGCTAGGAGCAGTGGGCAGCCGCCATGCTGCGCCCGCAGACCAACTCCAGTTGGTCTTGCCATGCCTCGGTCAGGGGCACAGACAGGAGTACTAACCCTAACATGCATGTCCTTTTGATGGTGGGGGAAAGAGACCATCATAGTTGGCAAGTGTGATTCCATTCCAGTTTTAACACTTAACTATCCAGTCACAGGACTGTGAAGGGTGATGAGAAGTCTTGTTTTTCCCACCACATTTGGCCTAACCTGCTGTTTCTGGAGGACTCCTAAGTGTCATACTCTAGTTTATGGTCAATCCTCTTGAAAGGAAGAGGGCGTCCGGGTAGCATAGTGGTCTATTCCGTTGCCTACCAACATGGGGATCGCTGGTTTGAATCCCTGTGTTACCTCCAGCTTGGTCAGGCGTCCCTACAGACACAATTGATCGTGTGTGTGGGTGGGAAGCTGGATGTGGGTATGTGTCCTAGTCGCTGCACTAGCGCCTCCTCTGGTCAGTTGGGGCACCTGTTCAGGGGGGAGGGGGAACTGGGGGGAATAGCATGATCCTCCCATGTGCTACGTCCCCCTGGTGAAACTCCTCACTGTCAGGTGAAAAGAAGCGGCTGGTGACTCCACATGTATGGGAGGAGGCATGTGGTAGTCTGCAGCCCTCCCCAGATCAGCAGAGGGGGTGGAGCAGAGACCGGGACGGCTCGGGAGAGTGGGGTAATTGGACAGGTACAATTGGGGAGAAAAAGGGGGGTAAAATTTAAAAAAAAGGAAGAGATTGACAGCTAAGACTTCAGAGGACAGGTCCAAACAACACACCAAAACACAGCTGTTGAATCACTTCTCCGTTTTTAAAGCTTTTCTCAGCGTTACAAACTATAACCTGCCATGAGTTTGTTGTATTCATTTGGTCTGATTCTATACTTTTCTTCTTCTCTATGTGTGCCTTCTGTATCGGGTGCAGGGGTTTCACATGTAGGCTATAGGCCATACCCTGGACTAAAACAATAGCCTGCTTTTACAGGCACTGCTCAGAATAACGACATTCATGAAGGCCATGTGCAGACCTGGTCCAGATAGCGAGGCAGCAGAGCCCGGAGGAGGAGGGACGAGTACTCGCTGGTCCCTGACGGCTTCACCACAGCTGCGTTGCCTGCAGAGGGAGAATGAGGACGTGTGTGAGCGGGATGACATCACCACGCGATGAACACAAGACGAGCACGGAGGCTGGGGACACACAGCTGACAGGCTGCCAACTTGAACCAAGTTCATCCCAGCAGAAATGTCACATAGTTTTGGTTGAGCTGGCGGTTCAGAAGAAAAGGCCAATTATCTGACACCCGTGCCTGGCTGCCTGAGAGGTCAAATACTGCCTCTCTCAGGCTTCCCACTCTTTTTAGGAAATCATTTTCCAGGTCTTTTCAAGGACATTTTCTATTACTTTCAGTCTTTGCTCAGATATACATGGCAGCTGTTGTTCACAGCAGGTTTGTAAATGGACTATGTCGCTTTTAGCTGGTCACTGAACAGAACCCCTGAATTTCAAGCTCTGATGTGCAGTCTCAGCGGCCCAAAATATGAAAGAAAGAAAAAGAAAGAGAGTCATTGTACAGCTTACAATGATATTTGTTCTCCGCGTGTAACCATCCTACTGTATAGGAGCAGTGGGCAGCTGCAGCACTGGGGACCAACTCCAGTTCTTCGTTCCACTGCCTTGCTCAGGGGCACAGGCAGGAGCATTAACCCTAACATGCATGTCGTTGGACTGTGGGAGGAAACCGGAGCACCCGGAGGAAACCCACTGCAGACACGGGGAGAACATGCACACTCCACACAGAAAGGAGCTGGGACGGCCTGCGGTTCGAACCCCGGACCTTCTTGCTGTGAGGCCACAGTGCTGACCACTGGGCCACCGCGCCGTAACACTAACAATATATGACGAGATGTGATCTCGGCTAAAAAGGACACCAAAAATATGACATCTCAGTGGGTAAAAATATGTTTTTAAAACTAACTTTACAATTTTCTATGACCTCAATAATATTTTCAGGATATTTCATCAATTTTATCATCTTCTGGATGTTTTCCAGGACTGGAAAAGTAGTGGATAAATTCCCAAGTTTTCCAGGATCATGGGAACCTTGCTGCTAATCTGATGCTATTTGCTACTGTCTCGGTGTACCAGGAACAAACCAAATTCTTCTTCTGAATGAACTCTGAGTCAAAACCCTATCACACCAGATATGGTTAGTAGGCACAGCCTTGTTGTTTGATGCTTATTAGAAACGCACATCTCAAAAAGTGGCGACAGAAAAAGGAAGCTGCTGTAGATGAAGGCTAGTACGTCCCCTACATCAGCTACCCTTTTCCGATGTTACCAAGGAGGTAGCAAGGAAATAGTGACAGAGAAGAGCCCCCTACCAGCAGCAATAGCCCCAACCAGAGGTGTGAGAGTGACTGCCCAGGGGTAGTTCCAGGCCCCTATGATGAGCACCACCCCCAGAGGTTGCGGTTGGACATACACCTCATCTGCTATGGTGAGGAGGTTTTTCTCTACCGGGCGTGGCGCGGTCCATTCGGCCAGTTTGCTGATTGCCAGGTTGAGCTCGTTCTCAAGGCCAATCAGCTCCAACAGGGGTGTGTCGTACTGGCTCTGTCGGAGGCAAACAAGGACATTTTAAATAGATACTAGTGCCACCTGTTATCAGCATATTACATATTCCTACTGACAGACCTGAAATGTCTCGTCTGTATGGGATGCTCCAGCCTTGTATTCAAGGCAACACAAGTCAGACCAAGTGTTTTGAAGGGACAAGCCCGAGTCAAGTCTGAGGCTGAAACTTATCGAGTCTGAGTTAAGTCCAAGACTATAGGGTGGCAAGTCCGACTCAAGACCAGTCTGGCCAAAATGTATGTAAAGACTTGCAACAGAATGGTGCAAGTTCAGTGAAACACATGTTGAAAAGGTCAAAATTTCATGACACTATAATATTCATTTAGACTTTTGTTTCCTACGACCATGGACGGAGCATTCAAATTCCATTTTTCCAGTGATTCAGAGGCATAGATTAATATTAGTAAAGAAAGACAAATTAGATTAAATTGCACTATGTTACCATCATAGGAAGTCTGATATGATTTTCAAGAATTAGAGAAAAAAGAAATTAAAGTCTGAGTCAATACGCTGTAAAGTCCAAGATGAGACCGTCCACACTCAAGCACTAAAACCCCAGCACGTACGGTAAGTAACTCCAAGTTAGCTGGACGTTGTCCGGGTATCGAAAAGCCTGGCTGGGGAGTAGAGTTGGTCATCGGTTCTCCATGCACTCACCCTGTTGATGTCCTGTTTGAGGGCGGTGGCAATCTCAGTGTGCCGTTCTGTGATCATCCTTAGGAGGGCTTCGAGCTGCTGCAGCCGGAACTCCAGAGGTTGTGTCCTACCGCTGAGGAAGGCCTCCTTGGCCCGCTCCACCACCTGTCTTTCCATGGAACCAGCTGTCAACTCTTAGACCTGCAGTACACAACACACCTGCATGAGACAAACGCACACCGAGTAAATGGAAGGTGCTTGTTATCAGGAAGCATATGAATGAGATATTCGTTAGATCTTCACAATCAACAAAAAAAAAACCCTAATGAGTAGAAGAACATGGAAAGGCTCCTTTGGTAGAATGTTGCTTTATTGCAGGTAAACATTGTGAGGGAGACTTGTGATGTCGATGAAAGTCTTCCTCTCCAGTCTTGGAGATGAAGCTGTCTCTGCCCCATGATGCTTCATCCTAACCGAACTGAAAAGACTGTGTATGAGCAGAGACTAGGTGTCAAATGTGCAAGAAAACAAAGGAAATCCCCCCAGAAACGACGGTTTATATATTATGCTAGTTTCCTGCCCTGTAAAGGTTCCAATAAATAAAATGTTTTAGCCTAAAAAGAAAAAAAAGTTTTTCAGAGCCTCTGTTTTACCAGACAGCAGCAGGGTCAGTATGGTCCGTTTCTCACTGGGCACTTCTCCATCAGAAAACATCCTC
>NC_079217.1:1302601-1523586 GCF_029633865.1 Lampris incognitus
TGGGACACCGTGCTGACCACTGGGACACCGTGCTGACCACTGGGACACCGTGCTGCCAACTGGGACACCGTGCTGACCACTGGGACACCGTGCTGCCCACTGGGACACCGTGCTGACCACTGGGACACCGTGCTGCCTACTGGGCCACCGTGCTGACCACTGGGACACCGTGCTGACCACTGGGACACCGTACTGCCCACTGGGCCACCGTGCTAACCACTGGGACACCGTGCTGACCACTGGGACACCGTGCTGCCTACTGGGCCACTGTGCTGCCCACTGGGCCACCGTGCTGCCCACTGGGCCACAGTGCTGACTACTGGGACACCGTGCTGACCACTGGGCCACAGTGCTGACTACTGGGACACAGTGCTGCCTACTGGGCCACTGTGCTGCCCACTGGGCCACCGTGCTGCCCACTGGGACACCGTGCTGACCACTGGGACACCGTGCTGACCACTGGGCCACAGTGCTGACTACTGGGACACCGTGCTGCCTACTGGGCCACCGTGCTGCCAACTGGGACACCGTGCTGACCACTGGGACACCGTGCTGACCACTGGGCCACAGTGCTGATCACTGGGACACCGTGCTGACCACTGGGCCACAGTGCTGACTACTGGGACACAGTGCTGCCTACTGGGCCACTGTGCTGCCAACTGGGACACCGTGCTGACCACTGGGAC
This sequence comes from Lampris incognitus, assembly GCF_029633865.1. Lineage (NCBI taxonomy): Eukaryota > Metazoa > Chordata > Actinopteri > Lampriformes > Lampridae > Lampris > Lampris incognitus. The sequence continues at coordinate 1,303,288 of NC_079217.1, forward strand.
ACCGTGCTGACCACTGGGCCACAGTGCTGACTACTGGGACACAGTGCTGACCACTGGGACACCGTGCTGACCACTGGGACACTGTGCTGACTACTGGGACACCGTGCTGCCCACTGGGACACCGTGCTGCCTACTGGGCCACCGTGCTGCCCACTGGGCCACCGTGCTGCCTACTGGGACACCGTGCTGACCACTGGGACACCGTGCTGACTACTGGGACACCGTGCTGCCCACTGGGACACCGTGCTGCCTACTGGGCCACCGTGCTGACCACTGGGACACCGTGCTGACCACTGGGACACCGTGCTGCCCACTGGGACACCGTGCTGACCACTGGGACACCGTGCTGACCACTGGGACACCGTGCTGACTACTGGGACACCGTGCTGACCACTGGGACACCGTGCTGCCTACTGGGACACCGTGCTGACCACTGGGACACCGTGCTGCCCACTGGGACACCGTGCTGACCACTGGGCCACCGTGCTGCCCACTGGGCCACTGTGCTGACCACTGGGCCACCGTGCTGCCCACTGGGCCACTGTGCTGACCACTGGGACACCGTGCTGACCACTGGGCCACCGTGCTGACCACTGGGCCACCGTGCTGCCCACTGGGCCACCGTGCTGCCCAGAATTTAACAGGCTTTACACAGTCAGTACTTAGATACCGGGCCAGTGTATGTAGAAGCAGCTGTGGGCGATAACACAAATCCCAGACGATGCAGCGGGTGATCGGGTCGCACAACCGCTGGCCATGCAGGACCAAGTAGTAAGTAACTCAGCAACCTCGTCCCTCCCTGATGTTAGCTGAATGGAGCAATCACTGTTTTAACTGAAGTCCACACACCTTTGGTTATGACGCTGAGCTGAAGGGGGGAGATTTGTCATTTCTGACTCCAAGTAATAATCTTGTTTCTTAAATTAATTCTTAATTACCTCACTCTTAGTTGAAATATGTTTACTCGAGCTGTAACCACTTCCGCATGCTACAGGCAACACCAGCCAACATTTATGTGTGTGTATATATATATACATACATACATATATATATATATATGTATATATATGTATGTATATATATAATTGGGATTTCTCACTGTGCTTTCCTTTTCTAAGAGCCGTGGTCCTCTCCGAGTGGTTAACGGTGTGAAATACCAGCAATAAATGCAACAAAAATCCAAACTCCTCTTCGTCACATCGCTTGCCTTTATGAGCCGAATCTCTCAGTTCCTACTGCAAACATGCAAACCAGCATTTGAGCAGCTCGGAGGTACTGCTGATAAGGAGGATGTGCTGCTCTCATTCTGCACTAACAGCACATCTAGCTTACTTAGACACTAATTTAGTCGACTAACAGCTGAGCGGTTACAGCTGCAACGATGCGGAAGAAGGAGCAAACACAAAGGCTGCGTGCGGCTCCAACCCCGAGTGAACCCACGGTGGGTCGTGTTACAGCTCTTTGGTGGGCAGCCGAGGGAGAATACACGACACACAATGGTGGGATTATGTCAACATAGTATAGGAGACCACCACCCTTTTTCAAGTCGCTCCGCCGGCTTCACAAACTACTCTGAGCAACCTCTGAAGGGTTTAATTTCAAATGTCTTGATATACATTTTGCTCCGTGTTAAACTTTACCTGGCAATGGTGTTGGTGGAGGAAGGTGTTGTAGGTAGTGGGCCTCTAGTTGATAACTTCAGTGACATGGAGGTTGTGAACGTATCTCATGTAAGCAGTCATTAAGTGAGAGGGGATGTTAACTTAAGATGCTGGCTTTCCACATCCTCACCTTCTTAAAATAAAGGCCTAAGTCATATTTTCAAGTTTTTCAAAGAACAGAATAAACTGAAACTGAAACAACATCTGTCAGTTTCTCCTGGCGGGGGAGGAGCCGGAGGTGGTGCGAGAGGTGGAGCGGTACCAACTACACACAGAATAAACTGAAACAACATTTGTCACTTTATTCTGTCCTTTGATAAACTTGAAAATATGACTTAGGCCATTATTTTAAGAAGGTGACGATATATATATATATATACACACACACACACACACACACATACATATACATATACACATATATACATACATGTATGTATGTATGTGTGTGTGTGTGTATGTGTATGTATGTATGTATATGTATATATATACACACTAATACTACTACTACTTTTGGCTGCTCCCGTTAGGGGGCGCCACAGCAGATCATCCGTTTCCATCTCTTCCTGTCCTCTGCATCTTCCTCTGTCACACCAGCCACCTGCATGTCCTCCCTCACCACATCCATAAACCTCCTCTTTGACCTTCCTCTTCTCCTCTTCCCTGGCAGCTCCATACTCAGCATCCTTCTCCCAGTATACTCAGCATCTCTCCTCCACACATATCCAAACCATCTCCATCTTGTCTCTCTTTCTTTGTCTCCAAGCCGTCCAACCTGAGCTGTCCCTCTAACATACTCCTTCCTAATCCTGTCCTTCTTCATCACTCCCAGTGAAAATCTTATCATCTTCATCTCTGCCACCTCCAGCTCCACCTCCTGTCTTTTCATCAGTGCCACTGTCTCCAAACCATATAACATAGCTGGTCTCACTACCATCTGGTAAACCTTCCCTTTAACTCTTGCTGGTACCCTTCTGTCACACATCACTCCTGACACTCTTCTCCACCCACTCCACCCTGCCTGCACTCTCTTCTCCACCTCTCTCCTGCACTCCCCGTTACTTTGGACAGTTGACCCCAAGTATTTAAACTCATATGCCTTCATCACCTCCACTCCTTGCATCCTGACCATTCCACTGTCCTCCCTCTCATCACGCATAGGTATTCCGTCTTGCTGCTACTGACTTTCATTCCTCTTCTCTCCAGTGCATACCTCCACCTCTCCAGGCTCTCCTCCACCTGCACCCTACTCTCGCTACAGATCACAATGTCATCCGCAAACATCATCGTCCATGGAGACTCCTGCCTGATCTCGTCTGTCAACCTGTCCATCACCACTGCAAACAAGAAAGGGCTCAGAGCCGATCCTTGGTGTAATCCCACCTCCACCTTGAACCCATTTGTCATTCCAACCACACACCACCATTGTCACACTTCCCTCATACATATCCTGCACCACTCCTACATACTTCTCTGCAACTCCTGACTTCCTTATACAATACCACACCTCCTCTCTCGGCACCCTGTCATATGCTTTCTCTAAATCTACAAAGACACAGTGTAACTCTTTCTGGCCTTCTCTATACTTCTCCATCAACATTCTCAAAGCAAACATCACATCTGTGGTGCTCTTTCATGGCATGAAACCATACTGCTGCTGCTGATCATCACCTCTCCTCCTCTTAACCTAGCTTCTATTACTCTTTCCCATATCTTCATGCTGCTGCTGATCAACTTTATACCTCTGTAGTTGTTACAGTTCTGCACATCGCCCTTGTTCTTGAAAATCGGTACCAGTATGCTTCTTCTCCACTCCTCAGGCATCCTCACACTTTCTAGTTTCTAGTTAAAAACTCTACTGCCATCTCTCCTAAACACCTCCATGCCTCCACAGGTATGTTGAATGACCATCACCTGCCAAGGCGAAATTTGCATCTTGTCATACTGGATGTGGGCAGTGCAGGATGTGATGCCAAGTGTCACAGATCAGAGACGACCCACATGCAGAATCACTAAGCAGAGGCAGGAGTTGGGCAAAAGAGTGACTTTACTGATATTACTGGCAGGGCAAAGTAGTCCGTTCCAGAGATCAAAAAAGAACAATCAAGCCGAGCTGAGGTAAGGGCATGAGATGAAAGGTTCAAACAAGGAAGCAGGCACAGGTCAAAATCCAGAAAAAGGCAATACATACAATCAGGTGGGATATGAAGCGGGCAGGGAGCACAAACTACGATCTGGCAAACAAGGGCCAACGGACCAGAATATATGCTGGGGTATGAACAGACAAGCAACGAATGTGGCAGAATGAGCAACTGATAGGCTGACAGATAATGCAAGGGGGAGTGCCAGTGGGTGGAGAAGCTGTACTGGTGGGGACAGCTGGCAGGTGCTGATTGGAAAATGAGCGGAGGAGTGTATGCAGGAGAAACAGCAGGAGGGAGGGGGCTAAGAGGAGCAGGAAGCTCCAGCAGAGTCCATAACAGCACCCCCCCATGGACGCCCCCAGGCGTCCTATTGGGCTGGTCAGGGTTCAGATGGTGGAACTCCCTGATGAGGATGGGGTCATACATGTCCCTGGCAGGAACCCAAGAGCTTTCCTCAGGGCTGTAGCCCTCCCAGTCCACCAAATACTGAATGCCTCTCCCCCGGTGTTGAGACTTGAGGAGTTTCTTGACAGTGTAGACTTCTTCGCCATCGACAAGCCGGGGAGGAGGAGAGTTGGCGGGCGGGACAAGGACACAGGTGCGTACTGGCTTGATACAGGAGACGTGAAAGATGGGATGGATTCTCTGAAGGGTCTTGGGCAACTATAAATGGACAGCAGAGGGATTAGTAATTTTAGACACCGGAAATGGGCCCATGAACCTAGGAGTCAACTTTCTGGAGGCAGTCCGGAGGGGCAGGTCCCTGGACGACAACCAGACCCTTTGCCCTATCCAGTATCGGGGAGCAGCAGAGCGATAGCAGTCAGCCTGTTCCTTTTGACGGGCTGAGGACCGCAGGAGTTGGGCATGGGCTCGTCGTCAGGTCCGGTGACATCTGCGGACAACAGCCTGGGCAAAAGGCACAAGTGTTTCCTTCTCTTGTGAGGGGAACAGAGGGGGTTGATACTCAAAACAAACTTGAAATGGAGAGAGCCCCGCGTACTCAACCCATGGGAGGAGCTGACTCCAGGAGGATGGGTTCTGGCTGACCATGCAGCTGAGGGTGCTCTCTAGGTGCCGATTGGCCCTCTCAGTCTGCCTATTGGTCTGTGGATGGAAACCTGACGACAGCTGGACCAAAGCACCTATGAGAGCACAGAAGGCTTTCCACAAACGAGAGCTGAATTGATGCCCCCTGTCAGAGACCACAGAGGTAGGCAGGCCATGTATCCTAAAAACAGGTTGCACAGGGAGTCGAGCAGTTTCCTTAGCTGTGGGTATTTTAGACAGTGGAATGTAATGCACAGACTTTGAAAAACGATCAACCACAGTAAGGACCACTGTGTTACTCTGAGAGTCTGGGAGACCAGTAACAAAGTCCAGGGCTATGGGTGACCACGGTCGTCATGGAATGGGCAGTGGGTTTAGTAGTCCTGTTGGAGGACGATTGGATGGCTTTCCCAGGGTACATTTGGGACAGACAGCTACATACTCCAACATGTCCTGCTGCATGTGGGGTCACCAAAACCTCTGGTGGAGACTAGCCAAAGTGCGTGAGACCCCTGGGTGGCAGGCAAGTCTGGACACATGAGCCCACTAGAACCTGGGAGCAGATAGACACAGGAACAAAACTCCTTCCTCTAGGTTCATTACCTGGGGACAGATGTTGACAGAGGGCCTCCAGTACCTTTTGCTCAACAGAGAACTGGGCAGTAGCGAAGAGACACTGGCTGGGAAGGATTGTCTCAGGTTCGGAGGGTTCCCCCTCCTTGACAAACCAGTGTGACAGGGCATCCGGCTTCACTTTTCTGGACCCTGGATGGAAGGAGAGGGTGAAGTTGAAACGTGAGAAAAAAAAGTGCCCACCTTGCCTTCCTGGAGTTGAGACGCTTCACTGTCTTAATATACTCCAGGTTGTTGTGGTCCGTCCAAACCAGGAATGGTTTCTCCGCCCCCTCCAACCAGTGTCTCCCCTCCTCCAATGCCATCTTGACAGCCTAGCGCTCCCGATTGCTGATGTCATAATTTCTTTCTGTGGAAGACAAACGATGAAAGAAGAAAGCACAAGGGTGCAGCTTATTATCCTTGGAGGACCACTGAGACAGGACAACCCCCACTCCCACATCGGAGGTGTCCACCTCAACCACAAACTGGAGCTGAGGATCGGAGCGGAGGTGAAGCCTTTCTTCAGCTTAGAAAAAGCCTCCTCTGCAGCAGCTGACCAGGAAGAGAACCTTGGGGGAGATAAGAGCTGTTAGCGGGGCAGCAATGGAACTGTAACTGCATATAAACCTCCTATAGAAATCTGCAAAACCCAGGAACCTTTGAAGCTCCTTCTGGGTGGTGGGCTGGGGCCATTCTAGCACCACCTTGACTTTGGCAGAGTCCATCTCCAGCCTCTCAGCAGACACTACAAACCCCAAGAAAGACAGAGTCCTGGTGAAATTCACACTTCTCAGACTTCTCAGACTTCACGTACAGTTGGTTTTCCAGTAAGCGTTGCAGGACCCACCTCACATGCCGTGCATGCTCCTGATGAGACTTAAGAGAATATCAGAATATCATCCAGGTACACATGGACAAACTGATTAACCATGTCCAGCAACACGTCATTAACAAGGGCCTGGAAGAAAGCAGGGGCTTTCATCAAACCAAAAGGCATTACCAGATATTCAGGGTGTATTAAAGGCTGTCTTCCACTTGTCTCCTTCACGAATGCGCACCAGGTGATAAGTGTTGGAGGTCCAGTTTGGTGAAGATGGCTTCCTGCAAGTTCTCAAAAGCAGAGGAGATAAGTGGCAATCGATACTGGTTCTTTACTGTGATGTTATTGAGGCCCCGGTAGTCAATGCAAGGCCGGAGGGAATGGTCTTTCTTCTCCACAAAAAGAGGCCTGGGCCTGCTGGAGAATAGGTGGGCTGGATAATGCCTGCAGACAAGCATCACTAATATATTTGTTCATGGCCTCCATTTCAGGGGCTGTCAGAGAGTAAAGCCAACCCTTCGGCAGTGATGTTCAGGCAGCAGATTAATAGCACAGTCGTATGGCCGGTGCGGAGGAAGAGTAGTGATACGTGACTTGCTGAATACAGGTTTTAAGTCCAGATATTCAGCTGGTACTGCCAACAGGTCTGGAAACTCCTCCAGTGGCTCCATGACATCACCTGATGGCAAGGCTGACAAAAGACACTGCGATAAACAAAGTGCTCCAACTCAAAATGGTGTTAGTAGCCCAGTCAATTCGGGGATTGTGGTTGACCAGCCAGGGATACCCCAATATTAAGAAGACCCGACAAGTGTCTATCAGGTGCAAGGGAATCTTTTCACAATGATTGCCAGAAAGCAGGAGTGTTACAGGTTCGGGTACATATTTTACCTTAGCGAGAAGCTGGCCGTTGAGAGCGTTGGCTTGCATGATTTGGGGTAGCTCTTGGGTGGGGATTCCCAGATGCTTGACCGACGCCGTGTCAATCATGCTTTCATCTGCACCAGAGTCCAGCAGCACAGCAACCTCCAGTCGTTGATCTCTCCATTGAAGGGCGGTGGTTAGTAGAGAGCGTTTGACGGAAGATTTGGGGAAAGGGAGGACGCTCACCAGTATCTCCCGCTCTACTGGTGAGCGTTGCCTTTTAACGGGCAGGAGGCGACATAGTGTCCCGGCAGGCCACAGTAAATGCAGAAGCCTGTGGTGATGCGCTGTCGTCGTTCTGCTGGAGACAACCGTGTGCGGACAGTGTGGTCCACCTGCATAGGCTCAGGATCCGAAGGGCTCAGGGCTGGCTCTGCTGCTGCTGATCTACGGGGGGGGGGGGGACTGAGGGCGTCCGGCTAGGCTCTCTTTCTGTCTCTGTGTTAGCCTGGTATCAATGCGAATGGCTAGATCAATGGGTGAGTCTAGCGTAGCAGGTGGCTCATCCTACATAGCTTCAGAGAGTCCATTCAGAAAGGCATCGCACTGAGCCTCCACGTTCCAAGAACAGTTAGCAGCCAATGTGCGAAAGTCAACGGGATATTCAGGGACTGGCCTCCTCCCCTGGAGTACCTGCAACAAGACTCGTGCCACCTCCCTGCCCCTGACGGGCCTGTCGAACACCTTCCTCGTTTCCTGAGTGAAGCTATTCAGGGAGGCGCGGACGGGTGAAGGGGCTTCCCAAACTGACGTCCCCCACTGCCTCGCGCTCCCATCCAGGAGAGTGGTGATGTGGGCAACTCTGGAGCGGTCAGACGGGAAGGTAGATGGCTGTAGCTCAAACACCAGGGAGCATTGGGATACAGAAGAAGAAGAAGAAGAAGAAGCAGAAGAAGAACGGCAAAGGCCGGGCTCACCGCTGCGGTGGTGACTGGGAGGAGGCAGGCGTGGCTCATGGCTGGGACGCGGCACCGGGGGAACGGGCGGCGGCGATGGTGGAGAAGCCGCAGAGCTGGACGGGGCCGTGTCCTGGAGCTGCCGTGGCTGAGCCGACGGGTGAGCAACGCTGTTAGCGGGTACTTGCAGGTGCTGGGTTGCTGGGGCCATTTCCTTCTGGGGAGTGCTGAGAGCGGAGCCTTGCTCGTCCACCAGAGTGCAGAGGTGTTGACATTCTGCTGGGTCCATTCCGGGCCAGACCGTCACAGATCAGAGACGACCCACACGCAGGATCACTGAGCAGAGGCAGGAGCTAGGCAAAGGGGTGACTTTGCTGATAATTGCTGGCAGGGCAAAGTACAGCCCCTTCCAGACATAGAAGAAGAACAAAAAGAAAGAAATCAAGCCGACCGAGCTGAGGTAAGGGCATAAGGGGAAAGGTTCAAACAAGGAAGCCGGCACGGGTCAAAAGCCAGGAAAAAGCTATACATACGTATAATCAGGGGAGATACGAAGCTGGCAGGGAGCACAAACTACGCCCTGGCACACAGCAAAGGCCAAGTGACTAGGAGGTAAACGGGTAATGAAACAGACGAGCGACGAGCGTGGCAGAATGAGCAACTGATGGGCTGATAGGTAATGCAGGGGGCGTGCCGGTGGGTGGAGACATGTACCGCTCCATTACCTGCTGCAACCCCAGTCCCCTTTCCTCTCTCTGTCTAACCCCAGTCCCCTTTCCTCTCTCTGTCTAACCCCAGTCCCCTTTCCTTTCTCTGTCTAACCCCAGTCCTCTTTCCTCTCTCTGTCTAACCCCAGTCCTCTTTCCTCTCTCTGTCTAACCCCAGTCCTCTTTCCTCTCTCTGTCTAACCCCAGTCCCCTTTCCTTTCTTTCTAACCCCAGTCCCCTTCCTCTCTCTGTCTAACCCCAGTCCTCTTTCCTCTCTCTGTCTAACCCCAGTCCTCTTTCCTCTCTCTGTCTAACCCCAGTCCCCTTTCCTCTCTCTGTCTAACCCCAGTCCTCTTTCCTCTCTCTGTCTAACCCCAGTCCTCTTTCCTCTCTCTGTCTAACCCCAGTCCTCTTTCCTCTCTCTGTCTAACCCCAGTCCCCTTTCCTCTCTCTGTCTAACCCCAGTCCTCTTTCCTCTCTCTGTCTAACCCCAGTCCTCTTTCCTCTCTCTGTCTAACCCCAGTCCTCTTTCCTCTCTCTGTCTAACCCCAGTCCCCTTTCCTCTCTCTGTCTAACCCCAGTCCCCTTTCCTCTCTCTGTCTAACCCCAGTCCCCTTTCCTCTCTCTGTCTAACCCCAGTCCCCTTTCCTCTCTCTGTCTAACCCCAGTCCTCTTTCCTCTCTCTGTCTAACCCCAGTGCCCTTTCCTTTCTCTGTCTAACCCCAGTCCTCTTTCCTTCCTTTCTAACCCCAGTCCTCTTTCCTCTCTCTGTCTAACCCCAGTCCCCTTTCCTCTCTCTGTCTAACCCCAGTCCTCTTTCCTTTCTCTGTCTAACCCCAGTCCTCTTTCCTTCCTTTCTAACCCCAGTCCTCTTTCCTCTCTCTGTCTAACCCAGTCCCCTTTCCTCTCTCTGTCTAACCCCAGTCCCCTTTCCTCTCTCTGTCTAACCCCAGTCCCCTTTCCTCTCTCTGTCTAACCCCAGTCCCCTTTCCTCTCTCTGTCTAACCCCAGTCCTCTTTCCTCTCTCTGTCTAACCTCAGTCCTCTTTCCTCTCTCTGTCTAACCCCAGTCCTCTTTCCTCTCTCTGTCTAACCCCAGTCCCCTTTCCTCTCTCTGTCTAACCCCAGTCCCCTTTCCTCTCTCTGTCTAACCCCAGTCCCCTTTCCTCTCTCTGTCTAACCCCAGTCCCCTTTCCTCTCTCTGTCTAACCCCAGTCCCCTTTCCTCTCTCTGTCTAACCCCAGTCCCCTTTCCTCTCTCTGTCTAACCCCAGTCCCCTTTCCTCTCTCTGTCTAACCCCAGTCCCCTTTCCTCTCTCTGTCTAACCCCAGTCCTCTTTCTCTCTCTGTCTAACCCCAGTCCCCTTTCCTTTCTCTGTCTAACCCCAGTCCTCTTTCCTCTCTCTGTCTAACCCCAGTCCCCTTTCCTCTCTCTGTCTAACCCCAGTCCTCTTTCCTCTCTCTGTCTAACCCCAGTCCTCTTTCCTCTCTCTGTCTAAACCCAGTCCTCTTTCCTCTCTCTGTCTAACCCCAGTCCCCTTTCCTCTCTCTGTCTAACCCCAGTCCTCTTTCCTCTCTCTGTCTAACCCCAGTCCCCTTTCCTCTCTCTGTCTAACCCCAGTCCCCTTTCCTCTCTCTGTCTAACCCCAGTCCTCTTTCCTTTCTCTGTCTAACCCCAGTCCTCTTTCCTCTCTCTGTCTAACCCCAGTCCTCTTTCCTTCCTTTCTAACCCCAGTCCCCTTTCCTCTCTCTGTCTAACCCCAGTCCCCTTTCCTCTCTCTGTCTAACCCCAGTCCTCTTTCCTCTCTCTGTCTAACCCCAGTCCTCTTTCCTCTCTCTGTCTAACCCCAGTCCTCTTTCCTCTCTCTGTCTAACCCCAGTCCTCTTTCCTTCCTTTCTAACCCCAGTCCCCTTTCCTCTCTCTGTCTAACCCCAGTCCCCTTTCCTCTCTCTGTCTAACCCCAGTCCCCTTTCCTCTCTCTGTCTAACCCCAGTCCCCTTTCCTTTCTCTGTCTAACCCCAGTCCTCTTTCCTTCCTTTCTAACCCCAGTCCTCTTTCCTCTCTCTGTCTAACCCCAGTCCTCTTTCCTCTCTCTGTCTAACCCCAGTCCCCTTTCCTTTCTTTCTAACCCCAGTCCTCTTTCCTCTCTCTGTCTAACCCCAGTCCCCTTTCCTCTCTCTGTCTAACCCCAGTCCTCTTTCCTCTCTCTGTTTAACCCCAGTCCCCTTTCCTTTCTCTGTCTAACCCCAGTCCTCTTTCCTCTCTCTGTCTAACCCCAGTCCCCTTCCTCTCTCTGTCTAACCCCAGTCCTCTTTCCTCTCTCTGTCTAACCCCAGTCCCCTTTCCTCTCTCTGTCTAACCCCAGTCCCCTTTCCTTTCTTTCTAACCCCAGTCCTCTTTCCTCTCTCTGTCTAACCCCAGTCCTCTTTCCTCTCTCTGTCTAACCCCAGTCCTCTTTCCTCTCTCTGTCTAACCCCAGTCCTCTTTCCTCTCTCTGTCTAACCCCAGTCCTCTTTCCTCTCTCTGTCTAACCCCAGTCCTCTTTCCTCTCTCTGTCTAACCCCAGTCCTCTTTCCTCTCTCTGTCTAACCCCAGTCCCCTTTCCTCTCTCTGTCTAACCCCAGTCCTCTTTCCTCTCTCTGTCTAACCCCAGTCCTCTTTCCTCTCTCTGTCTAACCCCAGTCCTCTTTCCTCTCTCTGTCTAACCCCAGTCCTCTTTCCTCTCTCTGTCTAACCCCAGTCCTCTTTCCTCTCTCTTTCTAACCCCAGTCCTCTTTCCTCTCTCTGTCTAACCCCAGTCCTCTTTCCTCTCTCTGTCTAACCCCAGTCCTCTTTCCTCTCTCTGTCTAACCCCAGTCCTCTTTCCTCTCTCTGTCTAACCCCAGTCCCCTTTCCTTTCTTTCTAACCCCAGTCCTCTTTCCTCTCTCTGTCTAACCCCAGTCGTCTTTCCTCTCTCTGTCTAACCCCAGTCCTCTTTCCTTTCTCTGTCTAACCCCAGTCCCCTTTCCTTTCTCTGTCTAACCCCAGTCCTCTTTCCTCTCTCTGTCTAACCCCAGTCCCCTTTCCTTTCTCTGTCTAACCCCAGTCCTCTTTCCTCTCTCTGTCTAACCCCAGTCCTCTTTCCTCTCTCTGTCTAACCCCAGTCCTCTTTCCTCTCTCTGTCTAACCCCAGTCCCCTTTCCTCTCTCTGTCTAACCCCAGTCCTCTTTCCTCTCTCTGTCTAACCCCAGTCCTCTTTCCTCTCTCTGTCTAACCCCAGTCCTCTTTCCTCTCTCTGTCTAACCCCAGTCCTCTTTCCTCTCTCTGTCTAACCCCAGTCCTCTTTCCTCTCTCTTTCTAACCCCAGTCCTCTTTCCTCTCTCTGTCCAACCCCAGTCCTCTTTCCTCTCTCTGTCTAACCCCAGTCCTCTTTCCTCTCTCTGTCTAACCCCAGTCCTCTTTCCTCTCTCTGTCTAACCCCAGTCCCCTTTCCTTTCTTTCTAACCCCAGTCCTCTTTCCTCTCTCTGTCTAACCCCAGTCCCCTTTCCTCTCTCTGTCTAACCCCAGTCCTCTTTCCTCTCTCTGTTTAACCCCAGTCCCCTTTCCTTTCTCTGTCTAACCCCAGTCCTCTTTCCTCTCTCTGTCTAACCCCAGTCCCCTTCCTCTCTCTGTCTAACCCCAGTCCTCTTTCCTCTCTCTGTCTAACCCCAGTCCCCTTTCCTCTCTCTGTCTAACCCCAGTCCTCTTTCCTCTCTCTGTCTAACCCCAGTCCCCTTTCCTTTCTTTCTAACCCCAGTCCTCTTTCCTCTCTCTGTCTAACCCCAGTCCTCTTTCCTCTCTCTGTCTAACCCCAGTCCTCTTTCCTCTCTCTGTCTAACCCCAGTCCTCTTTCCTCTCTCTGTCTAACCCCAGTTCCCTTTCCTTTCTCTGTCTAACCCCAGTCCTCTTTCCTCTCTCTGTCTAACCCCAGTCCCCTTTCCTTTCTCTGTCTAACCCCAGTCCTCTTTCCTCTCTCTGTCTAACCCCAGTCCTCTTTCCTCTCTCTGTCTAACCCCAGTCCTCTTTCCTCTCTCTGTCTAACCCCAGTCCTCTTTCCTCTCTCTGTCTAACCCCAGTCCTCTTTCCTCTCTCTGTCTAACCCCAGTCCTCTTTCCTCTCTCTTTCTAACCCCAGTCCTCTTTCCTCTCTCTTTCTAACCCCAGTCCTCTTTCCTCTCTCTGTCTAACCCCAGTCCTCTTTCCTCTCTCTGTCTAACCCCAGTCCTCTTTCCTCTCTCTGTCTAACCCCAGTCCTCTTTCCTTTCTCTGTCTAACCCCAGTCCTCTTTCCTCTCTCTGTCTAACCCCAGTCCCCTTTCCTTTCTTTCTAACCCCAGTCCTCTTTCCTCTCTCTGTCTAACCCCAGTCCCCTTTCCTCTCTCTGTCTAACCCCAGTCCTCTTTCCTCTCTCTGTTTAACCCCAGTCCCCTTTCCTTTCTCTGTCTAACCCCAGTCCTCTTTCCTCTCTCTGTCTAACCCCAGTCCTCTTTCCTTTCTCTGTCTAACCCCAGTCCCCTTTCCTTTCTCTGTCTAACCCCAGTCCTCTTTCCTCTCTCTGTCTAACCCCAGTCCCCTTTCCTTTCTCTGTCTAACCCCAGTCCTCTTTCCTCTCTCTGTCTAACCCCAGTCCCCTTTCCTCTCTCTTTCTAACCCCAGTCCCCTTCCTCTCTCTGTCTAACCCCAGTCCCCTTTCCTTTCTCTGTCTAACCCCAGTCCTCTTTCCTCTCTCTGTCTAACCCCAGTCCCCTTTCCTTTCTCTGTCTAACCCCAGTCCTCTTTCCTCTCTCTGTCTAACCCCAGTCCCCTTTCCTTTCTCTGTCTAACCCCAGTCCTCTTTCCTCTCTCTGTCTAACCCCAGTCCCCTTTCCTTTCTCTGTCTAACCCCAGTCCTCTTTCCTCTCTCTGTCTAACCCCAGTCCCCTTTCCTCTCTCTGTCTAACCCCAGTCCCCTTTCCTCTCTCTGTCTAACCCCAGTCCCCTTTCCTCTCTCTTTCTAACCCCAGTCCCCTTCCTCTCTCTGTCTAACCCCAGTCCCCTTTCCTCTCTCTGTCTAACCCCAGTCCCCTTTCCTCTCTCTTTCTAACCCCAGTCCCCTTTCCTTTCTCTGTCTAACCCCAGTCCCCTTTCCTTTCTCTGTCTAACCCCAGTCCTCTTTCCTCTCTCTGTCTAACCCCAGTCCTCTTTCCTCTCTCTGTCTAACCCCAGTCCTCTTTCCTCTCTCTGTCTAACCCCAGTCCTCTTTCCTCTCTCTGTCTAACCCCAGTCCTCTTTCCTCTCTCTGTCTAACCCCAGTCCTCTTTCCTCTCTCTGTCTAACCCCAGTCCTCTTTCCTCTCTCTGTCTAACCCCAGTCCCCTTTCCTCTCTCTGTCTAACCCCAGTCCTCTTTCCTCTCTCCGTCTAACCCCAGTCCTCTTTCCTTTCTCCGTCTAACCCCAGTCCTCTTTCCTCTCTCCGTCTAACCCCAGTCCTCTTTCCTCTCTCTGTCTAACCCCAGTCCTCTTTCCTCTCTCTGTCTAACCCCAGTCCTCTTTCCTCTCTCTGTCTAACCCCAGTCCCCTTTCCTCTCTCTGTCTAACCCCAGTCCCCTTTCCTCTCTCTGTCTAACCCCAGTCCTCTTTCCTCTCTCTGTCTAACCCCAGTCCTCTTTCCTCTCTCTGTCTAACCCCAGTCCTCTTTCCTCTCTCTGTCTAACCCCAGTCCCCTTTCCTCTCTCTTTCTAACCCCAGTCCTCTTTCCTCTCTCTGTCTAACCCCAGTCCTCTTTCCTCTCTCTGTCTAACCCCAGTCCTCTTTCCTCTCTCTGTCTAACCCGTCCCCTTTCCTCTCTCTGTCTAACCCCAGTCCCCTTTCCTCTCTCTGTCTAACCCCAGTCCTCTTTCCTCTCTCTGTCTAACCCCAGTCCTCTTTCCTCTCTCTGTCTAACCCCAGTCCTCTTTCCTCTCTCTGTCTAACCCCAGTCCCCTTTCCTCTCTCTTTCTAACCCCAGTCCTCTTTCCTCTCTCTGTCTAACCCCAGTCCTCTTTCCTCTCTCTGTCTAACCCCAGTCCCCTTTCCTCTCTCTTTCTAACCCCAGTCCCCTTTCCTCTCTCTGTCTAACCCCAGTCCTCTTTCCTCTCTCTGTCTAACCCCAGTCCCCTTTCCTCTCTCTGTCTAACCCCAGTCCTCTTTCCTCTCTCTGTCTAACCCCAGTCCCCTTTCCTCTCTCTTTCTAACCCCAGTCCTCTTTCCTCTCTCTGTCTAACCCCAGTCCTCTTTCCTCTCTCTGTCTAACCCCAGTCCTCTTTCCTCTCTCTGTCTAACCCCAGTCCCCTTTCCTCTCTCTTTCTAACCCCAGTCCCCTTTCCTCTCTCTGTCTAACCCCAGTCCTCTTTCCTCTCTCTGTCTAACCCCAGTCCTCTTTCCTCTCTCTTTCTAACCCCAGTCCCCTTTCCTCTCTCTGTCTAACCCCAGTCCTCTTTCCTCTCTCTGTCTAACCCCAGTCCTCTTTCCTTTCTCTGTCTAACCCCAGTCCCCTTTCCTCTCTCTGTCTAACCCCAGTCCCCTTTCCTCTCTCTGTCTAACCCCAGTCCTCTTTCCTCTCTCTGTCTAACCCCAGTCCTCTTTCCTCTCTCTGTCTAACCCCAGTCCTCTTTCCTCTCTCTGTCTAACCCCAGTCCTCTTTCCTTTCTCTGTCTAACCCCAGTCCTCTTTCCTCTCTCTGTCTAACCCCAGTCCCCTTTCCTTTCTTTCTAACCCCAGTCCTCTTTCCTCTCTCTGTCTAACCCCAGTCCCCTTTCCTCTCTCTGTCTAACCCCAGTCCTCTTTCCTCTCTCTGTTTAACCCCAGTCCCCTTTCCTTTCTCTGTCTAACCCCAGTCCTCTTTCCTCTCTCTGTCTAACCCCAGTCCTCTTTCCTTTCTCTGTCTAACCCCAGTCCCCTTTCCTTTCTCTGTCTAACCCCAGTCCTCTTTCCTCTCTCTGTCTAACCCCAGTCCCCTTTCCTTTCTCTGTCTAACCCCAGTCCTCTTTCCTCTCTCTGTCTAACCCCAGTCCCCTTTCCTCTCTCTTTCTAACCCCAGTCCCCTTCCTCTCTCTGTCTAACCCCAGTCCCCTTTCCTTTCTCTGTCTAACCCCAGTCCTCTTTCCTCTCTCTGTCTAACCCCAGTCCCCTTTCCTTTCTCTGTCTAACCCCAGTCCTCTTTCCTCTCTCTGTCTAACCCCAGTCCCCTTTCCTTTCTCTGTCTAACCCCAGTCCTCTTTCCTCTCTCTGTCTAACCCCAGTCCCCTTTCCTTTCTCTGTCTAACCCCAGTCCTCTTTCCTCTCTCTGTCTAACCCCAGTCCCCTTTCCTCTCTCTGTCTAACCCCAGTCCCCTTTCCTCTCTCTGTCTAACCCCAGTCCCCTTTCCTCTCTCTTTCTAACCCCAGTCCCCTTCCTCTCTCTGTCTAACCCCAGTCCCCTTTCCTCTCTCTGTCTAACCCCAGTCCCCTTTCCTCTCTCTTTCTAACCCCAGTCCCCTTTCCTTTCTCTGTCTAACCCCAGTCCCCTTTCCTTTCTCTGTCTAACCCCAGTCCTCTTTCCTCTCTCTGTCTAACCCCAGTCCTCTTTCCTCTCTCTGTCTAACCCCAGTCCTCTTTCCTCTCTCTGTCTAACCCCAGTCCTCTTTCCTCTCTCTGTCTAACCCCAGTCCTCTTTCCTCTCTCTGTCTAACCCCAGTCCTCTTTCCTCTCTCTGTCTAACCCCAGTCCTCTTTCCTCTCTCTGTCTAACCCCAGTCCCCTTTCCTCTCTCTGTCTAACCCCAGTCCTCTTTCCTCTCTCCGTCTAACCCCAGTCCTCTTTCCTTTCTCCGTCTAACCCCAGTCCTCTTTCCTCTCTCCGTCTAACCCCAGTCCTCTTTCCTCTCTCTGTCTAACCCCAGTCCTCTTTCCTCTCTCTGTCTAACCCCAGTCCTCTTTCCTCTCTCTGTCTAACCCCAGTCCCCTTTCCTCTCTCTGTCTAACCCCAGTCCCCTTTCCTCTCTCTGTCTAACCCCAGTCCTCTTTCCTCTCTCTGTCTAACCCCAGTCCTCTTTCCTCTCTCTGTCTAACCCCAGTCCTCTTTCCTCT
This sequence comes from Lampris incognitus, assembly GCF_029633865.1. Classification (NCBI taxonomy): domain Eukaryota; kingdom Metazoa; phylum Chordata; class Actinopteri; order Lampriformes; family Lampridae; genus Lampris; species Lampris incognitus. The sequence continues at coordinate 1,320,205 of NC_079217.1, forward strand.
CTCTGTCTAACCCCAGTCCCCTTTCCTCTCTCTTTCTAACCCCAGTCCTCTTTCCTCTCTCTGTCTAACCCCAGTCCTCTTTCCTCTCTCTGTCTAACCCCAGTCCTCTTTCCTCTCTCTGTCTAACCCGTCCCCTTTCCTCTCTCTGTCTAACCCCAGTCCCCTTTCCTCTCTCTGTCTAACCCCAGTCCTCTTTCCTCTCTCTGTCTAACCCCAGTCCTCTTTCCTCTCTCTGTCTAACCCCAGTCCTCTTTCCTCTCTCTGTCTAACCCCAGTCCCCTTTCCTCTCTCTTTCTAACCCCAGTCCTCTTTCCTCTCTCTGTCTAACCCCAGTCCTCTTTCCTCTCTCTGTCTAACCCCAGTCCCCTTTCCTCTCTCTTTCTAACCCCAGTCCCCTTTCCTCTCTCTGTCTAACCCCAGTCCTCTTTCCTCTCTCTGTCTAACCCCAGTCCCCTTTCCTCTCTCTGTCTAACCCCAGTCCTCTTTCCTCTCTCTGTCTAACCCCAGTCCCCTTTCCTCTCTCTTTCTAACCCCAGTCCTCTTTCCTCTCTCTGTCTAACCCCAGTCCTCTTTCCTCTCTCTGTCTAACCCCAGTCCTCTTTCCTCTCTCTGTCTAACCCCAGTCCCCTTTCCTCTCTCTTTCTAACCCCAGTCCCCTTTCCTCTCTCTGTCTAACCCCAGTCCTCTTTCCTCTCTCTGTCTAACCCCAGTCCTCTTTCCTCTCTCTTTCTAACCCCAGTCCCCTTTCCTCTCTCTGTCTAACCCCAGTCCTCTTTCCTCTCTCTGTCTAACCCCAGTCCTCTTTCCTTTCTCTGTCTAACCCCAGTCCTCTTTCCTCTCTCTGTCTAACCCCAGTCCTCTTTCCTCTCTCTTTCTAACCCCAGTCCCCTTTCCTCTCTCTGTCTAACCCCAGTCCCCTTTCCTCTCTCTGTCTAACCCCAGTCCTCTTTCCTCTCTCTGTCTAACCCCAGTCCCCTTTCCTCTCTCTGTCTAACCCCAGTCCTCTTTCCTCTCTTTCTAACCCCAGTCCTCTTTCCTCTCTCTGTCTAACCCCAGTCCTCTTTCCTCTCTCTGTCTAACCCCAGTCCCCTTTCATGTGCCATTGTGAGACAATGCAAATGTGGTGATGAAATGAAAGGACATACTTTCAACATGGCTACTGAAGCCACCTGGAGGAATGCAGCATGGCGTCATACAATAGAACTCCACGCTCTGGACCCACTATGTTCAGGTCCTGTTTGACAGAGTCAGAAACGTCCTTACACCTCTCTGACAGGATGACGTGGCATAGCAGTGGCGAAAGCTGATATTTCAGCTCTTTTGAAGATGGAAACAGACGCAGGAAGAGGGGCCATAAGCATTGTGTGCCTTAGCAAGAAGACACAGCGGCCAGACGGGTTCAGTTAAGTCAATCTTTGGGATGAAGGCAGATTCGTCAGAGAAGGATGATGCAACATCTGCACCGCTGCTGTTGGCAGAATATTTTAAAGAACATACTGAGTCATTTGAATACGTATGTGCCTGCACCATGTGAAATATTAAACATGGAGCCTCTGGCAAATAGGACCCAAAAATACAATTTTGACTGATAAAACAACCCAAATGGAACTGGATGTATTCTCTTAATTCAAAGACATCAGCTTAGAGGTCTATGTAACACGGCGGACCACTCAGTTTTGTGTGTGTGGTTGTGTGCAGCAGACATGTTGGGATACTGTATCTTCATTCCTGAATTCACACATATTTCACGAGATGTGGAAAGAAAAGTAAACATTTGAAGAAAGCATCGTGGCAAAGCCAACAGCCCAACAGGTTTTTCTTGCCCTACAAAGCCAGTACAAGTAAGACATGCCAGGTCAGAGGAGCTGGTTCCATACGCCCCCAGTGGTCAAATGTGATCATGCAGAGACCACGTGGGATCCATTTGGGAGGGGGGGGTGCATGAAAGGACATCTTATTAAAGATAACAGATATAGATTTACAGATTTTGTAAGACCACCCAGGTGACCTAGGTGTGTAATTTAAATGTAACCATACATTTTTATTTAAAAAAGATAAAATCAGGGGATTTCCAGCACCTCAACAATAATCCATGTTGCACAGCACGTATGTATGCAGGGTGGAGTGGGTGGAGAAGAGAGTGCAGGCAGGGTGGAGTGGGTGGAGAAGAGTGTCAGGAGTGATGTGTGACAGAAGGGTACCAGCAAGAGTTAAAGGGAAGGTTTACAAGATGGTAGTGAGACCAGCTATGTTATATGGTTTGGAGACAGTGGCACTGATGAAAAGACAGGAGGAGGAGCTGGAGGTGGCAGAGATGAAGATGATAAGATTTTCATTGGGAGAGATGAAGAAGGACAGGATTAGGAAGGAGTATATTAGAGGGACAGCTCAGGTTGGACGGTTTGGAGACAAAGCAAGAGAGACAAGATTGAGATGGTGTGGACATGTGTGGAGGAGAGATGCTGGCTATACTGGGAGAAGGATGCTGAATATGGAGCTGCCAGGGGAGAGGAGAAGAGGAAGACCAAAGAGGAGGTTTATGGATGTGGTGAGGGAGGACATGCAGGTGGCTGGTGTGACAGAGGAAGACGCAGAGGACAGGAAGAGATGGAGACGGATGATCCGCTGTGGCGCCCCCTAACTAGAGAAAGTAGTAGTAGTAGTAGAAGTAGTGTGTATGTATGTATGCAGGACGTCAGTCAAGAGTTTGATTTCCAGCAGTAGAACCGGATGGTTCTCATCCCTCTGCTCTGTTGGCACCTCCCAGAACTGATCTCAGCAGATTGAGAAATACACAGCACTGGCATGATAAAAGCGAACCTGAATGTAGTTGGACGTAGTTAAGAGGTAATCTGTCTACGTCTCTGTGCACTTTTCCATCAAGTTAAAATACGGTGGTATCTGGAATTCCATGTTTGGCCATCAAAACGAGGTGCCACCTTAGAGGCCTGTTCCTGCCAGCGCTGCTGCTGGACACCTGTATAGGCTGATGTGGTTTGCCAAAGAGCTTGCTGGCATGGAGGGCACGGGTGTTTTACCAGTTTAACTGCTTTGCTTTTCCTTGAATAAATCAGGGCGAACTGCTGCGGTAGTCAATTCATCCTAACACACAATCAAATTCACCAAAGTTTGCATCTCAAAGTCAGTCATGAGAGAGCCCACAATCACGTTAAGTTTGAGAATGCACTTTGGCTGGAAGCAATCATCGTATTTATTTGATTTATTTTGAGATACTTCATTGATCCCTGTGGGGAAATTCCTCTCTGCATGTAACCCTTCCTAGCTGGGCAGCTAGGGGCAGCTAGGGGTAGCTAGGGGCAGCTAGGGGCCGTGCAGCATGTGGGGACCAGCTCCAGGTGGTCTCGCCATGCCTCGGTCAGGGATACAGACAGGACTACTGACCCTAACATGCATGTCTTCTTGATGGTGGGGAAACCGGAGCACCCGGAGAAACCCACCACAGACACGGAGAGAACATCCAAACTCCACACAGAGGACGGCCTGGGATCGCCCCCAAGGTTGGGCAACCCCGGGGTTCGAACCCAGGACCTTCTTGCTGTGAGGCGACAGGACCAACCAGTGTGCCACCAATTCCTTTCAAGTACTGCTCTGTGCGATGATGATCATCAACAAATCCCTCATGGACAACACGGCTTCCATCTTGTCATTTTAATAATAAAGACTGCATCCGAGTTTCACGAAGAACCAGGAGCGATGCCCTCGGTGAGAAACACAAATATTATGCATCAATTTCCACTGAAAAATAGGTGCATGGAAACATTGCATCACATGACCAGTTCAGAGGGGGGGGGGGCTTGATGGACATCGGGGTTCTTAGAAATGCATTCGTATCAAGCTGGAGGAGCAAAAACACAGGGGTGCATACATTCAGATTCTTACAAGTTCTACTTACTGGGTATTGTACATACTTGCTACCCACACTTCATTGAAACAGTCCACATCTTTAGTCTTTACTCGTTTGTTCACAAACAAGACAGCACTGAGGAGCGCTGCCTACGTCTACAGGATGGACAGCGATGCATAACATTTCTCTGAGTGTACCTGCTGAGTTCCTCATGTTCGTCCCTCCTCCGCCACTCCGTGTGCAGTGAAAGGCTTTGGGTGGTGCACGGTGCTCGCCAGGAGACGGCGGAGGGGAAAACTCTGAGCCGGGTTTGTCCACAGTGCACCAACGAGCTGATGCATTTCCACACCACAGTTTAACCACACCTGTACACGGCAGCAAGAGACAGAGCACCTCCTTTGCCAACACCAACCATGTACCGCTGGCTTGTGCACACACACACACACACACACACACACACACACACACACCAGGTGAGTGTGCACACTGGCACACTCACAGACACGCACACTGTTGGGAGCACAGTGGGTGACGGAGGGAAGCAGAGGAGAACTGATCCAGTACCAGTTGAGACCTGCTGCACATCATCAAGGTGACTCTGTACAGAGTCGTGTAAAAAGAGTCGTGTGGGACGAGGAGGAGCCGCTGGGCGACACTTGGCCGCTCCTGCGGGGCCAGAACTGTTCGCCACCAAAGCCTCGGCAGCCCCACAACCACGTATCAAAGTTGTTTCCGTACATAAAAACTGTTGTGCTCTTTAATGGACAGGCAGGGCATCCGAACGGCATGACGGCATCTCGCACGATGCTCTCGCACAAACCCATTACACAATAAAAGTAAAAAAACACAACCCACATGCAGAACATACAAATATTTACAAGTTAAACATTTGTTCTTACAAATGAGCTACAAACAGATGAACTTAAAAAAGCTGTAGTTTAACTAGAGGAAGAAGAAACTTCTCAAGTAACTTGACTGGTTTTTACAGTTCAATCCATGGGGCTTCGATGTTCCCCTAACTAACCGTTTAGAAGTCCCATCCAGCGAAGGACCTGCACTCCTGCACCAGCCGCCACGTCAGTGCTGCAGGACGAGCAGCCGAGCCGTTACCCGTCTTCCGATTTACACCGCCTCCGACTTGCCCCATCCACACCCCAGCCGGCAGGAGGGCAGATCATGTGAACAGAGCAACGGACGCTCAGCCTGTACTCACAACAGCCCTGCGGTCAACAGACAGGTGGCCAACAAGCAGGCCGGAGCAGATTTAGTGCAGGCAGGCTTTGACGGGTGCTGGGAAAGACCAAACCCCGATCCCTTTTCACGGTGTGGGCGCGGGCGACAGCTCGGCGCCTTCACATTTCTACCGTCACCAGACACATGTGCCCCCCCCCCCGCCCACCGCCCCCCATAAAGTGCTTGAGCAAACAGCTGAGAACAAAACAACACCAAGTTGACAGTAATTACATATGTACAGGCTCTTTCCTCGCCAGGCTGACGTGTGTGGGGAATCGGTCTTACATAACAGGACGTTTCCTAAGTGAGTTCTTTAGATTATTTCCATTTCCATACTTGAGGTTTCTGTGAGAGCAGTAGAGACTACAACATCTGAAATCTTTTAAAGCAATAAATAAAAAAACAACACAAAACAGTCACTTCTCATCGTATGCTCACGACTTCAAAACGAGACAGTTTCCGAGGCAGCTGAAGTCTCGAGGCCCACAGGTCTGGTAAAAAAAATCAAATCCTGAAAGTTTGGCATTGTGTTTTATTTTGATCTGGCAGTTCAAAACGAGGGTAAAAAAATAAAAAGAACGCGTCCACATCTGGATCCAGCCTCGTTTCAGGATCCGTTGTCTTCTTTGGTTGTGACTTTGTGCATCAGCTGCTTTTAGCGATTCGGTCCGTGATGCCAGAAGTAATACTGACCGTGGTGCGGTGCCCCTCAGAAAACAGACAGACGCCACCCGAAGGAAAGTGCTACAAGACGGACAGCAGGCGTGTAGGGACGGTCTTTCATGAGTGGTCCCTCTGAGGAGGGTCGGGGTGGTACCATCACTGGGTACAGATGCTATGTATGGTTGAAGTTCTGTCCGTGTGTGTGTGTGTGTGTGTGGTGTGCTACTCGTACAGTGTGACAGTACAGTAGCAGAGGGCTGATATCCGCCGGTCGACACTTGCCTTGTCTGCAGGGAAAAGACAAACAAAACAATGGGGTGTTAACAAAGTCATTTACAACCTACATTTAAACTCCGCTTCCCCTCAGGGATGACTAAAGTGTTCTGATTCTGTTAGGTTCTACAAAACCCAACTGATCGAATATTTATTATTCATGTCACGCTCACTTAGTCAAACATGTTTGCTGAGCCTGATGGAAGAAGTAGAAAAATAAATTCTGGTAATCCTACATGTTGTGTTCACAGGAACTCGTTTCACTTTCTGGGACCCCTTTTGAATGGTCCCCCCACACCACCCCCCCACCATTTGAATGGTTCCCCCAACTCATCCTGTGAGCACCCCTCTCTGCCATGCTCAGGTGAGGCTATAACCTGCAGGAGAGGGAACGTCTGTAGCATGGGAGTGTGTCTGTGAGCATAAATACTCACACTTGGCCACATTCTCGATATCAGCAGGCTCCTGCAAGATCTTGGAGAGGCCCTCCAGTAGCATGGCGGCTTTGTTGTAGCGGTAGGCTATGTCCTCCGTCTGCTGGAACATCTCATCCAGAGCTGCTGACTGCACCTGACACACACACACACATCATGTGATTTGAGTTGTGCGATTTGATTTGAAAATAAGTACTCTGACGCGGGCCTGGCGGCCTGTCCAAGACGTACCATCTCTACTGCGTGGTTGTAGATGAGCTTCTCAGCCGTGACGCTGTTGATCTCATCTACGAAGCGTTGCTTGTCAGAGAAGAAGTGGTTGAGCTTATCCGTCAGCCGCCGACACAGCGAGATGCAGCTCTTATAGCGTTCGTTCAGATTCTTCACCACTAAAAGAGGAAGACTAAGGTTTACATTTTGTGGCGTTTGACTTGTTCCCCCCGCGGCCATCGGCCCCATTACCCCCATTACCCCCATCCCCGCTTCAGCCGCCTCATCGGTGGCTTCTGCATCCTCCACTTCCTGCTCTCTATGCTGGCAAGCGGAGCGCTTGTGTCTCACGTCCCTGCACTGAAAACACTTCCCACTACCTGAGCTTGCACACACTATTTTGGCTATGGGCTTAATGTAGCAGCTTTACATATTTATAATTCCTAAAAACTTCAGACTACAGACTCTGGATCGGTCGTGGATCAGTACAATATCCAATGAGTGAATTATATCAGTATCGGCACCCGATACCAATACCGGATCGGGAACCCGATACTGGATCGGTATTGGGTGGGTGGGAGAATATATGGATGAATTTTAATGCCGACTGTTAAACGCCCAGTAGGGCAATACTTCCATCCACCTCATATGCCGACTCCCTGTGAAGAGAGTGGCTGACATGTTCTCTGCTCCACACACACGAGGTTGCAGTGAAAATACTTCAGCAGCACCACCTGAACACTGCTGGCTGCGCACCACCTGAACACTGCTGGCTGTGACCAGGCTGCGCACCACCTAAACACTGCTGGCTGTGACCAGGCTGAGCACCAGCTGAACACTGCTGGCTATGACCAGGCTGAGCACCACCTGAACACTGCTGGCTGTGACCAGGCTGCGCACCACCTAAACACTGCTGGCTGTGACCAGGCTGCGCACCACCTAAACACTGCTGGCTGTGACCAGGCTGCGCACCACCTGAATACTGCTGGCTGTGACCAGGCTGCGCACCACCTGAATACTGCTGGCTGTGCACCACCTTAACACTGCTGGCTGTGACCAGGCTGCGCACCACCTGAATACTGCTGGCTGTGACCAGGCTGCGCACCACCTAAACACTGCTGGCTGTGACCAGGCTGCGCACCACCTGAACACTGCTGGCTGTGACCAGGCTGCGCACCACCTAAACACTGCTGGCTGTGACCAGGCTGCGCACCACCTAAACACTGCTGGCTGTGACCAGGCTGCGCACCACCTAAACACTGCTGGCTGTGACCAGGCTGCGCACCACCTGAATACTGCTGGCTGTGCACCACCTTAACACTGCTGGCTGTGACCAAGCTGAGCACCACCTGAACACTGCTGGCTGTGAACAGGCTGTGCACCACCTGAACACTGCTGGCTGTGACCAGGCTGTGCACCACCTGAACACTGCTGGCTGTGACCATGTGACCAGACTGCGCACCACCTGAACACTGCTGGCTGTGACCAGGCTGCGCACCACCTGAACACTGCTGGCTGTGCACCACCTTAACACTGCTGGCTGTGACCAGGCTGAGCACCACCTGAACACTGCTGGCTGTGACCAGGCTGCGCACCACCTGAACACTGCTGGCTGTGCACCACCTGAACACTGCTGGCTGTGACCAGGCTGAGCACCACCTTAACACTGCTGGCTGTGACCAGGCTGAGCACCACCTGAACACTGCTGGCTGTGACCAGGCTGAGCACCACCTGAACACTGCTGGCTGTGAACAGGCTGTGCACCACCTGAACACTGCTGGCTGTGACCAGGCTGCGCACCACCTGAACACTGCTGGCTGTGACCATGTGACCAGACTGCGCACCACCTCAACACTGCTGGCTGTGACCAGGCTGCACACCACCTGAACACTGCTGGCTGTGACCAGACTGCGCACCACCTGAACACTGCTGGCTGTGACCAGACTGCGCACCACCTGAACACCGCTGGCTGTGACCAGACTGCGCACCACCTGAACACTGCTGGCTGTGACCAGACTGTAGGGGTGGTGCACCACTTCCACCCGGATGTTCTTACCTTGCTTGACAGCAGTGGAAGGGTTGAGTTTGGCTGATTTAATCTGAGCCTTTGCCAGATGCAGGGAGGAGGCCAAGAGCTGAGCAGCCTTCATGTACAACACAAGCTGTTCCACCTGCCTGTGGGGGGCAGCAGAACTCCGTTAGATGAGGAGTAGAAAACTGCTTTTAGTTTGTTAAAACCGATTGGTGAAACATACAGTGTAGACACAGCACTTTTACTATGACCCCCCCACCCCCACCCCCACCCGTTTTGAACACATTTATATTCCTTTCTCATTTAAGTCTTAACCTCTGAAAGTACAATACATACTACAGGTCATGATAACTTAATAAATATTTCATTATCATAATGAAGAGTCCGATTCAGATGAGGTTTTGGGGAGCGAGATCGTGTGGCAGCGTCCCCTTGATGTTCCTCCACCTAACCTGCTGTTTCCATCCTCGCCACACGCTGTGTGGCAACTACACACATCTTAAAATTCTACACCCATGCTTGCCACAGCACTACAGTTTTGGTAATGACAAAAATTGCAATAATGTATAATGGTCTCTCGCTCACACACACACACACACACACACACACACACACACACACACACACACACACACACACACACACACACACACACACACAGATAACTCGGATACTTTCAAGACAGCTTCCAATGACTTGCAGGCTTTCTTGGCGTTATTTTTCAAAATTTTTAGATAACTCTTCAGACACTGAAAAAAAAAAAATCAGAACCAAAAGCAGAATACTTTATTCATCCCTGAGGGGAAACTGGGCAAATTCATCCATCTATCCATTATCTAGAACCACTTCATCCATTCAAGATTTCAGGGGGGCTGGAGATTATTGCAGCAGAATACTTTGTGATACTGGGCGATAATACATTCTGACTTGACCTTGACTCGACATTCTGACTTGACCTTGACTCGACATTGGGTGAAAGGCAGGGAGACACCCTGAAGGCTGCCAGTCCATTGCAGGAACCACACAATCACTCACAACATTCATACCTATGGTCATTTTAGAAACTCCAATTTATGATTTTTTTAATGCAAAAAAATGCAAAACAGCAAAAATCCTTACAGGTTTTGTGGTGCATATTTCCTCATTTTTACCCAGATGACTGACAGCATGTTTCCCATCAGTGAACAAAACTAAATTAAAGGAGCAAAGTAACCTCAGCTGAAAGAAATGCAAAAGGGAAAAAAGCCCATGGTCTGACTTTCCACCAAACTGCTGCTGGAAGTGAAGTGAAGATATGTCCAAAGTCTACAGTATCCACAAACACATATGTGACTACGCCATGTGTGATTCTCAATTTCCCCTTGGAGATAAATAAAGTATTCTGATTCTGATGATTCTGATTCTGATTCAGGCCCTAGATTCAAGTCTATAGCCATCATAGGCTCCAACCATTCATCTATTCCCCATTTGTTTTGTTTCCATCCTTACCCCCACTCCTTGCTCAGCTGGCTGATTTGGTCCACTACCACGCTCTCCTGGGGAGGGTAGAGGGAGGCGGCAGATACACCCAGGTCTGTCCCTCCGGCACGCACTGCTGCTATCTCCATTACACAGTCAGTGAAGGACAGCATCATCCGCAGGTGCATCAGGGTGTCTGTGTGCTCACGCTGCACCAAGACATACACAGATTACGACCTTGACTTGAATTTGATGTTTTACCTTTCATGCACCAATTATGATTTGAGTGCAGGCATTTTTCCTGCATAGATCCAAGCTTTTCAGCTGTTCAGTACATATCGTTTTCATATCGTCATTCTCTAACACTGTTCTCTCTCCCTCCCTCCCTCACCTCCATTAGAGTCTCCTCAGGCAGCTCAGGGGCTTCAAATGTGATGAAGCCATCCAGGCTGGGGGGCGAGGTGCCGTAGGGGACGTAGCGCAGACTGCTTGGGCCCGCCTCTGCCGCTGGACACGACTGGCCGCCCCCAGAGCTTCCTGGAGGGGAAGTGCCAATGGCCATTCCAGGAGGAGAACCAACATATACCCGGCCACTGGTGGAGCACAGGGAGCCTGCTGAACTGTTAGAACCCACTAAAGGAGACGAAAGGGTGAGGGAAAAAAACAAAAGGAGACAAAAACAGTTTTTCATCTCGACTTTGGAGTCTTCTGAAATATTTACGCAGTATTTATGCATTGTACCATTTGCTTTGAATAGCTCAAGCAGTGTGCAGTGTACAGAACAGCATATCCCTCTTAGCGGTGAGATAGCTACAGTCATTGCCATATTAATACCAAGCTACAGTAAGTTTTTTTTTTCTCCCCCAATTGTACCTGGCCAATTACCCCACTCTTCCGAGCTGTCCCGGTCTCTGCTCCACCCTCTCTGCCGATCCGGGGAGGGCTGCAGACTACCACATGCCTCCTCCCATACATGTGGAGTCACCAGCCGCTTCTTTTCACCTGACAGTGAGGAGTTTCACCAGGGGGACGTAGCATGTGGGAGGACCACGCTATTCCCCCCAGTTCCCCCTCCCCCCCAATCAGGCGCCCCGACTGACCAGAGGAGGTGCTAGTGCAGCGACCAGGACACACACCCACATCCAGCTTCCCATCCGCAGACACGGAGAATTGTCTCTGTAGGGACGCCCGACCAAGCCGGAGCTAACATGGGGATTTGAACCAGGATCCCTGTGTTGGTAGGCAACAGAAGAGACCGCCACGCTACCCGGATGCCCAGCAGTAAGTTTGTTGAATACATACACTTTGATCTATTGTGCACCTAAGTTAGGAAGAAAGCTACTGGCAGCTAAGGGCAATCAAGTTGAGAGGTGTTTTTATATGGAACCTATATGGGGGTCTTTTAGAAGCCTAAATTGGTGTTGCAGGTAACTTTGTCTGTCAGGCTTAGCTGTTGCCCCTCAGCGGGAACAGCAAGTCTCACCTGAGGTGGTGCGTGGCCGGGTACCAAGGTGACTACAGGTTGGAGGTGTGCTGCTGTTAGGGGGTGAACCCACAGTGAAAAGGACCGTCCGGGGGCTTGCTGCCCCACCATGAGCCAGCCCACCTGGACCTGCAGGAGCTTGGGGAGGGAGAGGACATCGTCGTTCAATATTCATAGCTTTCTCTTTATCACAGATAGTGCCTCTCTGCAGTACTCATACAGGGTGAAAATACTTCAGTGTAGACTTGTGATCAAAGAACATTTGATAGCTATTTTTGTCATCTAATAATTGTGATTTTTTTTTTGGTATATAGAGGAAGTTCAATACAGAGAGTGTGTCTATAGAAATGTACCGGTGTCCATGGGTCGCTCTGTGTTCAAACTGTCATTGCTGCCCTGATAGGGTTGTCCACCAAGAGTGATTCTGATTGGTTGCTCAGACAGACGGCCAGTGCTGACAGACCTGTGTAGAAAACATGGCAGCCATTTAGCAGCAGATATGCTGAGAAAACATGCTCAGTGAATAAGGCAGTGGGAAGGTGGAGGCAGCACAGAGGACATGAACACAGATGGTGAGACAGAATCGCGAGAAAAAAGGAAGAGAAAAACAGAACAACAGAGTGTGTGATACTGATGTAAGGATGAGAAGCTCAGACAGGAAAGGAGACTAATATAGGCTACACTGCTGGAAGACACCAAGAGACAAACTGCGATCACTAGCTGTTTCGGTCATTGTCCACAAATGCCCCACCTGCCAAAAGTGGTTCTACTGGCTTCAGGGGCACTCTGGCGCCCACTGGGGTAGGGACTGCAATGGTGTGCACAGATATCCCGGGCATCTGCAAGTGTCTTGGTGGGCGTAGGGCTGTCTGCCAGTGCCATCAAGTTACAAGATGCCTGCGTCTTGGGGATTTTGAAAGGTGCAGAAATGGTCTGAAGAAAAAAAATAAATTTAAAAACCAATTTGTTATTCTTTTTCGTCTGTGAAAATGATTGGATAACTTTGAAATTATTCTAAATTCCTCGAAGTTTATTAATTATCTTCACATGACTTAATGACACTCTACCTTGGTGGGTGAGCCAATGATAGTGGGCAGTGGGGACTTCTGGAGCCAATCGGAGGTGCGAGGAGATGAGCCCAGGTGTTTGGTCGGGGACGTGCCAAGGTTGGCAGGTCTGCCCAGCTGCGGAGAGTGGCTGGAGGAGGGGTAATTAGAAGACGAGGTAGGCTGCAGAGGGTCTGACAGCTGCTTATGGAGCTTCTGCCTGGTCTGGTAGATCTCGGTCTGATTGGTGGTGCTCTGCAGCCGGGCCCCAAGCAGATGGGATGATGGGACAGGGGAGCCTGGTGGGTGGAAAAACAATGGGAAACAGACTGAGTGTGGACCAGTTTGCCCAAAGAATATGCTCTGTAAATTGCAGTTCTGGACAGTCATTGGATCAAATACCCAACACATCGGACCAAGATATGATGTAAGACCTTAACTCTTAAAATGTAGTTCATGTCCACAAACAGGCATTAAGAGAGATGGCATGAAGCCATTTTGTTCTGAGTGTTTAAAAGGTACAATGAGTAGGATTTGTCAGTTGTGGTTTGTAAACATAAAATTGAAAGTTGGCCCATTCTCCCCGGCTCAAAGAAACCAGACCACAGTTGCCAGAGCACATCCCAATGTACAGGCCAACTCCACATTGCTCTTCATTCCCATCTTTTCCTTCAGTGCTCACCAGTAGGTGAAAGCCAACCCCAAATCACTCTCATTTTGGAACGAGCTTTGTCCGCTTGGCATTTCGCCTCGCTATATTTGCTTCTTTTTTTTTCAGTGCTGTGTCCACCATTGCCGTAGCTTCCTCTTGGATGTGTGCTTACGATCTGGCACCTGGTCGCTAGGTTTTTACAGTTCCTCCCTCACACCCTGCACACTTTTATTGCCTGGGGGCTACACACCTACTGTCCAAAGCAGTGTTTCCCAACCCAGTCCTCAAGGACCCCCTATCCTGCAGATTTTCATTGTAACCCTGCATAGGTAGCCCTGCTTGTACTTACTCAACCAATCATACCACTTAATAATGCAAGGTGGGCACATTCTGACATAATCCGTTGCTGATTGGTTGAATAACCACAAACAGGTATCTATTCAGGGCTGCAAAGAAAATCTGCAGGATAGGGGGTCCTTGAGGACTGGGTTGGGAAACACTGGTCCAAAGGTTAACGCCTAGAAATGTCCAGAACACAGTAAAATAAGAAAATACAGACAGAGGACAGAGTCTCTGCAGATAGACACCACAACACACGTCTAGTGGGGCATACGTGATGATTTGGAGCAGGAGTGGGCAATCTTATCCAGAAAGGGCCAGTGTGGGTGAAGGCTTTTGTTCCAACCAAGCAGTTACACACCCGTGTCTCCTAATCAAGTTCCTCAGCAAAGACTCTACTGGTTGATTAGGGGGATCAGCTGTGTAACTGCTTGGTTGGAACAAAAACCTTCACCCACACCGGCCCTTTCTGGATAAGACTGGCCACCTCTGATTTAAAGGGATTACTTTTGTATGAGTCTACTACTACTACTACTACTACTATGCTGCTCCCGTTAGGGGGCGCTACAGCGGATCATCCATTTCCATCTCTTCCTGTCCTCTGAATCTTCCTCTGTCATGCCAGCTACCTACATGCCCTCCCTCACCACATCCTTAAACCTCCTTTTTGGCCTTCCTCCTTTTTTCTCTTGCCTGGCAGCTCCATATTCAGCATCCTTCTTCCTATTTACCCAGCATCCATCCTCCGTACATGTTCAAACCATCTCAATCTTGCCTCTCTTGCTTTGTCTCCAAACCGTCCAACCTGAGCTGTCCCTCTAATATACTCGCTCCTAATCCTGTCCTTCTTCATCACTCCCAGTGAAAATCTTATCATCTTCATCTCTGCCACCTCCAGCTCCACCTCCTGTCTTTTCATCAGTGTCACTGTCTCCAAACCATACAACATAGCTGGTCTCACTACCATCTTGTAAACCTTCCCTTTAACTCTTGCTGGTACCCTTCTGTCACACATCACTCCTGACACTCTTCTCCACCCACTCCACCCTGCCTGCACTCTCTTCTTCACCTCTCTTCTGCACTCCCCGTTACTTTGGACAGTTGACCCCAAGCATTTAAACTCATCCACCTTCGTCACCTCCACTCCTTGCATCCTCACCATTCCACTGTCCTCCCTCTCATTCACGCATATGTATTCCGTCTTGCTCCTACTGACTTTCATTCCTCTTCTCTCCAGTGCATACCTCCACCTCTCCAGGCTCTCCTCAACCTGCACCCTACTCTCGCTACAGATCACCGTCCATGGAGACGCCTGTTTGATCTCATCCGTCAACCTGTCCATCACCACTGCAAACAAGAAAGGGCTCAGAGCCGATCCTTGATGTAATCCCACCTCCACCTTGAACCCATCTGTCATTCCAACCATACACCTCACCACTGTCACACTTCCCTCATACATATCCTGCACCACTCCTACATACTCCTCTGTCACCCCTGACTTCCTCATACAATACCACACCTCCTCTCTTGCCACCATCATATATGTACTCTAAATCCACAAAGATACAATGTAATTCCTTCTGGCCTTCTCCATGCTTCTCCATCAACATTCTCAAAGCAAACATCTCATCTGTAGTGCTCTTTCCTGGCATGAAACCATACCATTACTTTTTTATGAGT
Organism: Lampris incognitus; assembly: GCF_029633865.1. Lineage (NCBI taxonomy): Eukaryota > Metazoa > Chordata > Actinopteri > Lampriformes > Lampridae > Lampris > Lampris incognitus. Next base: position 1,335,573 of record NC_079217.1, read on the forward strand.
CTATACATTGTTTTTTTTAAGGAAACTCCTGCTCACGCTGCCTTTAAAAGAACTACTCCCTTTGCACAAGAAAATAACATGGCTCTACTCTCTTTCACCACTAGGCGGACCCTTAGGCTACAAACAAGTTTTCATTCCTCTGCGAAAACAGCAGAAAATGCCAACAACAGCAAAAGACACCCCTTGCCCCATAATTCTTGCTCTTTTACAGAATTACACCCGAGCCCACTGAAATAAAGGACTGTTAATTTTCTTAACAGTTTGCCTCTTAACGTCTTCACGCCATAACACCTGCACGTCTGTGTCCCTGGGATTACAAACTTTTCTGGCCAAGCTGGCTTTTCACAGCATGACAATGTATAATGTCAGTGTATTTGTTTGTGTAATTGTGCGGATGTATGCAGTCTTTCATAGAACACCAATGGTGTTTAAAAAACCTTGACTCAATGTCAACAATAAACTGCTGACAAAGAAAGAAAGGAGAACAGGGAACAAAAACAACTGGCTAGCTAAAAGAAACTTCATCGTCTATGCACAGCCATTGTGTGGCACCTTTACATATGAAAAAACATGTTAGCACTACATTTTTAGAACTGCTTCAGATATGAGTTAACAGATTAATCTAAGTCGGCAAAGACTGATGTGAGCATGAAAAGGACTATCCTGTTTATCACCCTCAGCAGTGACAGTGCAGGATAACCTCTTATCACGATTATCTGGAGTGCAACCATTGCCCTACTGGTGTCCTCACCTCCTGAGGAGCTCCGGCTGCGAGACTCATGAGCCTGGGAGTGTCCACAGCAACAGTGACCCAGTTGCTCAGGGATTGTGCCCACTGTAAATGACAAATATGTTTAGTTTCAGGTTCAACTAACAATTTACATAGTTCTTACTCTATGGTGATATGTTGGAGCACGTCTGTACCAAGGGGGGAGGGAGAGTAGGGACGAGAACTGCCAGTGGAGAGACGTCTGCCCACCATCTGAGGCATGTCCGCAGAGCTTGGGGACCCTGATCCTGCCTTTGGAAAGCCCATGGGACTAGTATTGGAGCGCCTTACGGTGCTAGACCTGGACAACATATGCAAATTACAAGAACATAAAAACATGTTATCCCAATATTTTACAGTCTGTGGGATGGGAACTTGACGTTTCATTTTCGACAATGGACTGCTGTCTTTAAGCAATTAAAATAAAGAATAAAACATCACTAGCCGGATAACTACAAAATGTTTTTTTCTGCTTTACCTAATTTCAGCCATCTTCAGAAGATGTTATTTGATTGCACAGACATCATGCAGGTGTAAGACCTAGAAAACCTGGGGATAGTAACCCAGTCTTGTCATGTAGAAAGTACGTAGGATGACCAGGAAGAAATCCCCATAGGGTATGGTTCCCTCATCACTTTCTAGAGTCCCATTGACAGAACACTTAAGAGTAGCCCATTAAGAAGGACCTCTGCTAGGTCAAAGGGAACAGGCATCCAGGTAAATGGGGCAGATGGAGAATGAAGGCTAATTCTGAATATGCCAGCTGTCCAAGTCTTGAGGCCAATGGTGTGGCTGAGGAAACCCTGAGGTAAAAAAACATGCTACTCTTTAATGCTAAGCTAACTCTTAACAGCCATGGACAGCTGGGGATGGGATTAAGTGCCAGTAAACATGCACACATAGATGCCAAAAAAGAGAGAAAGAAAACCAACAATTATGTTTGCGATGCCAAGAACAAAGGTAAAAATGGCCACTTACCATATTAGCTACACATTAGCTTAACAACACACAGGGGCTAACACTCCTGTTTTCTTCAAACAACTTTCTGTTAATAGGGAACCATAACACAACTAATCCCCCAGCAAAAGGAGATGTCTCCCACCCCTGGTTCCCATCTGCTCCTTAACACAAATCCCTCCCCAACAAACACCACCAGTGACCGACTGGCAGTTCATGAGATTTACCAGCCTCTCTGATTCTGATTCTCTCTGCTGATGCAACCTTATTGAAACGTCCTGGATGGTGAAAAACCATCAGTGTTTTCATATGCCAACTTTAAAATTCTCTCTTAAATACTAGATAGGATATGTCAAACTGCTAAAGATGAGGCAGTTAATTGACACAAGTGATAAAAAGCCTGCTTAAGACTTTAGCTACACCAAAGTTGTATCTTAGTTATATGTTTGTTATACCTGAGCCCATTTCCCTCATCGCCCCCAGCAGAGGGCCTCTTACCTGGGAGAGCCGTAGAGTGTGGTTGTGGGGCTGCTGGAGAGATTCTGTTTGATGCGTTGGTAGTTGCGCACCTGGGTGGGCACAGGGATAGGGGTTGTCTCTGCCCGTGGTGAAACCATGGGTGTCTGTCCTGAAGAAGGTTGCTGCTGACTAGGGGAGAAAAAGGGGGATAAGAGCACTGTCAGCAAGTCCTGCATGGGCTGCTTCCTCCAAATTTGCACCACGTCGTTTGGGGTGTCAACACCCATGGAAATACGGTATTCCCAAAATCCGACCAGTTCCTAATACTACTTGTAAGGTGGGAGAAAATCAGCCAGGCCCAAGAGTTCGGACTACAAGTTTCTTTACCCCTGAAGTCTTTGTTTTAGTGAGACGCCAGGTTCAGAAAGAGTTTAGCCCTGCTGATAGGGGGCAGGCCCAGCTAAAAATGGGCCAGGACCCAGTGTAAACACACAACAGGAGCAACCAATGAGCTACCAGTTACTCTTGACAAGGCGGAGCTAAGAGTGTTCCTCCAATGGTTGTGCTCTGTGGGCTGGTCAATGGCACGTGCTGGGCGGGCCCGTGTATGAAACATACACAAAGGGGTAGCAAAAAAGGTGGAGTTCATCTGTATTGTTTTACCAGTCCAATAGAGACAAAGTGTTCTTGAGCATTAAGCCATGACTTGGTCAGCCGAAGGGATTTATTTACATGTCCAGTAAATATGGAAAGAGGAAGGGGGCGGTAACACTGGTACAGAAAGCGCTGGTTGAGAACCAGTGTTATGTAATCAGCTCCAGCAAGGGAAGGTTCAGGGAAGAGAGAACACAGCACACCATACACGTGAGATACACAAGTCAGTACACATACATGCCCGCACAAAGAGCCGCAAAGGGCTTTCTTTGTTTGATTTGTGTGACCCAGAGTGGCAAATGTGAACACATCTTGCTGTTCACAAAACAGCAACTGACGAGCATTAAAGATGAGGGCGAAAGTATTTGAAAAAGTAAACAGAGGAGGCACGAGACTTTCCCCTGTTGTGCAAAAACCTCTTTGGAATCACACCAAGGTTTACCAGTGGGATTGTTGTATGTTGTCCTCACTTTACAAAAGACAGTCTGGAGACAGTCTGTTGTCCTCGCTTTACAAAAGACAGTCTGGAGACAGTCTGTTGTCCTGACTTTACAAAAGACAGTCTGGAGACAGTCAGTTGTCCTCGCTTTACAAAAGACAGTCTGGAGACAGTCTGTTGTCCTGGCTTTACAAAAGACAGTCAGTTGTCCTGACTTTACAAAAGACAGTCTGGAGACAGTCAGTTGTCCTGACTTTACAAAAGACAGTCTGGAGACAGTCTGTTGTCCTCGCTTTACAAAAGACAGTCTGGAGACAGTCTGTTGTCCTGGCTTTACAAAAGACAGTCTGGAGACAGTCTGTTGTCCTGGCTTTACAAAAGACAGTCAGTTGTCCTGACTTTACAAAAGACAGTCTGGAGACAGTCAGTTGTCCTGACTTTACAAAAGACAGTCTGGAGACAGTCTGTTGTCCTCGCTTTACAACACAGTCTGGAGACAGTCTGTTGTCCTCGCTTTACAAAAGACCGTTTGGAGACAGTCTGTTGTCCTCGCTTTACAAAAGACAGTCTGGAGACAGTCTGTTGTCCTGACTTTACAAAAGACAGTCTGGAGACAGTCTGTTGTCCTCGCTTTACAAAAGACAGTCTGGAGACAGTCTGTTGTCCTCGCTTTACAAAAGACCGTTTGGAGACAGTCAGTTGTCCTCGCTTTACAAAAGACAGTCTGGAGACAGTCTGTTGTCCTGACTTTACAAAAGACAGTCTGGAGACAGTCTGTTGTCCTCGCTTTACAAAAGACAGTCTGGAGACAGTCTGTTGTCCTCGCTTTACAACACAGTCTGGAGACAGTCTGTTGTCCTCGCTTTACAAAAGACAGTCTGGAGACAGTCTGTTGTCCTGACTTTACAAAAGACAGTCTGGAGACAGTCTGTTGTCCTGACTTTACAAAAGACAGTCTGGAGACAGTCTGTTGTCCTCGCTTTACAAAAGACAGTCTGGAGACAGTCTGTTGTCCTCGCTTTACAAAAGACAGTCTGGAGACAGTCTGTTGTCCTGACTTTACAAAAGACAGTCTGGAGACAGTCTGTTGTCCAAGACTACAAGTCAAGGGAAAGAAAACAGAGGCTGAGATAGAAAAATAAAGAATCTTCACGACAGGCCCATTTGTCTCAACAAGTGCATCATGGGGGGCTTTCTCTTTTGTTGTGTCTTAAGAATCCCTCCATGTCTTTTTTGCCCTGGTTTCTTGCTCTGCTGTGCCTTGCTGCCCCCTCATTCATTGTCACCAGCTGCAGTTTCCCTTTCTTGCCAGTCCCCCCAGATACGTTTTACTAGTTTCTTTCTTTCTTTCTGGTTCCAAACGTCCTTTTTTTCACTCCCCGCTTTCTCATCCCCCCCATCCTATCTCCTTAGTTCCTTTGCTCTGTCAGTTTTTCTCTCTCCCCCTCCCTCTCCTTCCTCTCAGCTGCTCGTTCTGCTCTTCCTCTCCCACTCTAATCGATTAGGGACACAGTGTGAGGAGGATAAACAAGTTGCCGGGGAAGCGGGGCTGGGACAAGGCTGTGATTCACAGGAACTCTGTGTGGCTGCGAGTGTTGTCTGTGTGCAGTCACAGTACTGAAGAAGAGGGGCATGACCGCACTGGCATCGCTGATATGTCGCCAACGACCACACATGCCAACTTATTTACACGACTGGCACAAAAATGGCTAAAACTGGGAAAGTTATAAAGGGGATGGAGAAGAGTCAAAGAAAGGGATGAGCAATTTGGAGGGGAGTGACAGAAGAGAGTGAAACCACCACGGAGGCGGAGGAAGGGGTAGAGAGAGCTACAGGAAAAGAAAAAAAGAACAAACAGCCTTGCTTGAGGCTGTGTAAGAACAGAGAGGGAGAAAGGGAGGGAGGTGAATATAGTGGCTGGCTGTAGGATATTCTGGAAGGGGGACGGGGGAAGGAATGAGGGACACTGAAAGACGGAAAATGAACACGAGTGCCATGGTAATGTGACTCATGACGGGCACGTGTGTCTTATCATAGGCTGCCGAGGCACAGACCAAAATAACGGCAACAACATCGTGCGTTCAGCTATTTTTACCCCCCAGACCTCAACGAATCAGCTGTCTTTTGTTTTTCAGTAAAGAACCACCTTGTTACTTATTAATCACGCTCAGAGAACTCACTCCCAGCTGGCCAAGCATGAAGAACACTGTGGCTCAGTTACGAAACCTAAAAACCAGCCGGAAGAAGCTGTTTTGCAAACAATGACAAAGATATAAATAGCATGATGAGTGATGAGACGAGGGGAGGCCATTTTCACTGACATGCACAAAGCCAGACACAAACACCAGACAGTTAACACACGTGCATCTACGCAGATCAGCCAAATGGAGCAGACAGCACCTATTAGCAGAGGGTAAGTCACAGCTGAAAAGACTGGCTGACTACTGACAAGACACACACACACACACACACACACACACACACACACACACACACACACACACACACACAGACCGACAGGCACATATGTTAGATACCATACCTGACTTCTAAACATCAAGTAATCTGTGTTCATGCCCAATGACCTGTTGTCCACTAGCTAGCTATGGGTGGAACTACAGGGTTTATGTTCTAATGACGCTCCGACCAGAGAACGGCCAGGGGTCCCTCGCACCGCCGGCAAAGCCAACACATCCACTTCCCACCCACTCCGATTCTGTCACCACTTACTGGAAATCAATCCTTTCTCTAAAAAAAACAAAAAACAGGTCTCGTCACCGATACGTCTGTATTTCTGATGTCAGACAACTGTACGGCTGCCTAAGTTACTTTATTAGGAATCACAAAATGCTATTTGGTCAAACAATTTAGACAGTAAACTCAGTAAAATGTACACGACAATGAAGAACATTTCTTCAAACTCAGTGACCATATGTCCAATAACCATAAAGTTTAGAATGGTAAACTCACCACATACACTCAAAAAGGTAGACCTCTTTCATCCATTATCCGAACCGCTTATCCTGCTCTCGGGGTCGCACAACCCAGTTACTGCAGCATCTGGTTCAAAAGACCCGGGTCAACTTTTATACATGGCATAGGTGGTAACAGTGGATGTTACACCCTTTGAAAGTTTTTCTTCTTCTTTTCCCCTTTTTCTCCCTAACTGTATCCAGCCAACTACCCCACTCTTCCGAGCCATCCTGGTCTCTGCTCCACCCCCTCTGCCGAGCCGGGGAAGGCTGCAGACTACCACATGCCTCCTCCCATACATGTGGAGTCACAGGCTGCTTCTTTTCACCTGACAGTGAGGAGTTTCACCAGGGGGACGTAGCGCGTGGGAGGATCACTCTATCCCCCCCGCCCCATTTCCCCTCCCCCCTGAACAGGCGCCCAAACCGACCAGAGGAGGCCCTAGTGCAGCAACCAGGACACACACCCATCCAGCTTCCCACTCACAGACACGGCCAATTGTGTCTGTAGGGACACCTGACCAAGCCGGAGGTAACATGGGGACTCGAACAGGCGATCCCCATGTTGGTAGGCAACGAAATAGACTGCTAAGCCACTCAGATGCTCTTCTCCCTCAAGTTTATGACTATTTTTGACCCATAAATAGCAAAGATGTTACAAAACCTAAAAGGGATCTGCAAACCAAACTGTAATATTAATGGCCCAGTTGAAACCAGATGGTCACCAGTTTGAGCAGAAAACTGGTGATAACGTAACAGCCTTTCAATTCCGTATATATACTATATAATACCAACAACACAACGTCTGTCAAAAAAAGATACAAGATTTTCCATCTGACCTTCCAACGTATATTGTTTCTACCCTTCTGGAGCTACTCCATCGTAATGGTACAAATCTATGCTCCACTTGGGTACTCCTGTCCATTCAGTAATTGGCGCTTCTTGTTCAGGAATGTGTGGGTGAACCTGGATATTTATAAGAGGTGGGTTCATAACTTAAGTTCATTGATACAGGAGGAGTTATTTTGCAAACAAGAATAAAAACCCCTAAGCTTAAACAGGTGACAGAAACAAACCAGATGGAGTAGACATCTCTCATTTGACCATATCTTTTAATTGGTTGGGAAGGTTTAGGGAAAGATTAATGTGCAAGTTTTAAAATCAACTTGAGTCATAATAAGCAGCATTTAAGAAACTGACCCTCCACACATGAGGAACTCGCTGGATGGCCGACGGCTCACCGGTCCAATTGACTGGTCATCTGTAGAAGAGCAGGGAGATAAAGATAAAAATGTGATGTTCTGTCTAAGAAGACTATACTGATAGACAACATATTTTATTCAACACTAAACATGCCACCTGCCAAGTTTTCTAGTTTATTTCCAGTTTTCTTTTCTTTTTTTCCCCAAGCTTCCGAGTGGAGAACTAGCAGCAGGACTTTAACACGTGTGCAGAACACCACAGCTGGAGTATGAGGGCTGACTGTAGCAGTCTAGAGGATATGTTCTCTGTGCCTCCTGTTTACCACGTGTTATAATTACAGTTACTCGATGGAATGAATCCGCTCAATGCCTTTGGCTGACAGGTGTCCAATTTATATTCCTTTATATCACTCAAGTTCTGTATATGTGTGTGTGTGTGTGTTTGTGAGTGAGTTTGCAAATGTATCACATGGAACTGTGAGTTAGCTTAAGAACATTGTCTTCCAGCCCCCTTTGTTTTCAATAAAGTAAGTGTACATGTCTATCTTACTGGGTTCTACACATGTTAATGTGTTACTGGATATTTAGGCACTACACAAATAACACAATATTTAATGTTGTGTGCATTAACAGCATATGAGTATCCCTGTTAGTGATTATGACATCTAATTATAACGGAACCACCCATAGTTTGATATTCACTCAGAGCCCCATATGTTATTTACAGGAAAACAATAAAGCCAAAGATGAATTGATATTTTTTTTTAAAAATATTTTTGCCATAGTAACTAATTTTTGTGTTTGCCCCTGCTGCCAAGTAAGGCTGCATTCAGTGCATGCCGCAGGGGGTTTAGCAAAAAAAAATAAAAATGCAACGGCATCCAGCAAGAAAGTTGAAACAGATTCAACTTTTGCCTGAACACAACCCAACGTCCTGCTGCGGTGGCCAATCACATAAGCCGGCGACCAGACTGAAGATTCCCATGTGAGCCATGATCGCTGCAATGGCCCATCGTGGTGACCACTGATCACAACGGGCCATGTAGTGTTACGCCCATACAGCCGCACACCGCTGTGGCCAGGCACCGCATTGCCTGAGTCTGTGTGAATGCGGCCTAAATGTAAAGAAATATATGTGTTTGTGTGTGTTTGTATATCTACTCACAGCTCTCAGTGGGCAGGTGGGGAACCAGGACAAAGTCATCTGTGTCGCAAGATGAGTTCTTACTGCTGGTACTGCCTGCAGACTCTTTAGACAGCTGCAGGTAGTTGGGTGGGCCCAGAGGGGGAGACGACAGACCATCCTCTGCTAATGTCTGCATATCAGGGAGTGACTAGAGGGGCACACATGTATGCATGCATGCGTGTGTGTGTAGAGTAGTTAACAGATTGAGAGGGAGGAAAGAAGTGAGGGGGAGGAGAAGAAGAGGGATTAAGTTCTTGTGGGGTTGCTGGATGATGCAATTAAGGCTCTAGACGGGGCAGAGCTGACTGTCAAACTAATGTAATCACATCGCTCCAGAGAAACAGGACATCCTGGGAAACTCACTTATACTTTCCCACAGCTGTTGTACAATGCCAGTGTGAACACTGTTCTGGGGTGTGTTGGAGGATGTTAAAACTAGTAGAATCAGTAGACGAGTGGTGATCGAGCCATATTTTACATTCTGCTCACAAAATACATAGATAATATTCACAACATCAGGTTTTTCAAGGCATATCAAATACTTAAACCGAGTCACAGGCATAGAAAGACAGATCTTGGTATACTGCACAGAGAAGTACTATCTGGAAATGCTGAACTCACAGGTGGAGAGTTGTAGTGGATGCACGGCGAGTTGCTACAGGCAGTGTCTGCCACAACACTGGGGGCACTGGGGACTGGTACAGGACAAGCTGATCCCAAATAAAAACAGTTTTTAGATGCCGAAATGATTAAGTGTTGTCCAGTATGTATTCAGTTGCCACTCTCGTGAACATGATTACTCAACTTACATTTCTTAATGGTGGACAGCGGCTCCAGGAAAGGATGGCTGAAAAACGTATCTGCACAGGTCGGGTGGAGGAGTTAGTCATTAATGAGCAGAAATATTGTAATCATAAAGTTAACTGGAGACATGTCTCATAAACCCAATCCATTACATGACCACGTCCTTTATATAAACCACGTGATCATGGCACTCACCGAAGTCCATTCTGTCCTTTTGGTTCCTCTGCAGCAGCCCCAGCAAAAGGTCACTGAGTTGTGGCGATGTCTCTCTTGGGATACTGAGGAACACAGGCAAAGAACATCATAACACTGTTTCAAACATCAAGATGAAAAGAGTGACTCTTGAAAAGATCCCTTATTTAAAAGGCAAGATGTTGTGTAGCTTACACTGGCTGTAGATTTGTATTCTTCTCGTAGAACATCCTCAAGTCCTGAGGACTGCTGGCCTATAAAGATATAAATATAGTGATGAGATGCATGCACGGACACACACACACGTACACTTACACCTTTCCTTCTGTGTACCATACCAACCTGGAAAGGAGGCTTGCCAACAAGACACTGATAGATGACTGTCCCTATGCTCCACAGGTCAGCCTTAGCATCATAGCTCTGGGACATGATGACCTCTGGAGCCTATGATGAGAGGGGAATTATATAAAAAAAAGACAGAAAATGTCCCACACCACTAAATAAGGTACGATGTCATTTGAGAAGACACACCAACTGCAATTCTAGAGACACACAACATATAAACTCAAACACTCACCATGTACATTGGTGAGCCACACAGTGTGGCGGCCATCATGTTGCTCTGGAGGTATCGTGCAAATCCAAAGTCGGCTGCAGCACAAACACATGAAACAAGCCTGTCAGTATGGCGACGTTATTAATAGCAACAAATGCTGCTACCGTTTGTCTCTCAACCCCCCAGGAGGGAGACACTGATGAAACAGACAGAGAACTGCCTCATAATCACACACTACAGTCAAAAGAGCTATGAATAGTTTGTCTCCAAGCACAGCGAAAATCAGCTTGGACACAATGGATGCTTGCTGCTGTTCAAACTATGTTCTATGCTCAACAATGAACAGCCAGGATTGTATGGGCCATCAAAACATGAACAGCCAGGACTGTATGGGCCATCAAAACATGAACAGCCAAGAATGTATGGGCCATTAAAAAATGAACAGTCAGGACTGTATGGGCCATCAAAACATGAACAGCCAAGAATGTATGGGCCATTAAAAAATGAACAGTCAGGACTGTATGGGCCATCAAAACATGAACAGCCAGGAATGTATGGGCCATTAAAAAATGAACAATCAGAAATGTATAGGTCATTAAAAAATGAACAGTCAGGAATGTATGGGCCATCAAAAAATTAACAGTCAGGAATGTATGGGCCATCAAAAAATGAACAGCCAGGAATGTATGGGCCATTAAAACATGAACAGCCAGGAATGTATGGGCCATTAAAAATTGAACAGTCAGAAATGTATAGGTCATTAAAAAATGAACAGTCAGGAATGTATGGGCCATCAAAAAATTAACAGTCAGGAATGTATGGGCCATCAAAAAATGAACAGCCAGGAATGTATGGGCCATTAAAACATGACACCAGCTAAGCCTTGTGTGCTCATGTCTATTATTATACCTCCCATGTATAATAACATTTGAAGATGAAATCAATACCCCATTATAGTAATCATTCATTTACAGTCTCATTAATTTATACATTGATAGAATCTTGGTGGACTGAACTATAAAAAGCCGCCTTATAACACAGCCACAAGTCCATATTTATTTGTTGTGACTATCTAGATGAGTACAAAATATAAAATCAGTGACGTGTTTTGAGTAACTCATTACCTATTTTGATGCGTATACCATTGAGGCTAGATCTTTTGCGACCCACATAGGACAACAGGATGTTTTGGGGCTTGAGGTCACGGTGGATGATTCCTTTGCTGTTGAGGATGCGCATGGCAGCGGCTATCTGCTGGAGGAACACTCTCAGTGTGTCTTCTCTCAGTGTCCCCTTCGCTAGACAACAGGAGGCAGGAGGAAAATGTTGCTCTCGCTGTATAAAATTATTTGGTGCAAAAACAAGAGAACTGAAATCTTATAAATGTTTGATAAAGGAAAATCCCAGATGGACAATATTGGGCCTCCAGCAAGACTAACTGGCCCAGAAATCATGACTGACAATCATCACAGCCGCAGAACTTATCACTTGGGCTCATCGGCCACACACCGCACCTTAAAGGACAGAATAAATGACTCGCTGTCCTGGTTTGTACACACATGATGGAAAGACTTGACACAGTATAATACTGAATTGTGTTGCACTGCATTATTTTGTCAGAGGAGAAACCCAACTGCAGCTCTTACAAAAATTGCTTGCCCTGCAAACTCAACTTTCATGCAGCCTCATCTGATTAATGCTATGTCAAGTCAGTTTTAGTTGTGAAGCCCATTACCACAAATTACAAATCTGCCTCAGTGGAAACAGTGAGTGTATTGAATTATTAATGCTGTGGTAAACGGAGTAAAATATGGAAACAATGTTCCTGCTTCCAGTTGGTAGCGAAATAAATCCAAACCTGATGTGAGACTAAGAGGATTGATGTATTTCTACAACCAGCCATTGTGATTCCAGTGCAAGTCTAGATCAAACCCATAGGCGCATCAACATTAATCTTGGATTTAAGGTTTAACTGCAACCCCTCCCCACCACCACCACCACAGAGGGCCAATTTTTTTTGTGGATAAGTTGTGTAAGATGTGAATTAATACCATCACAAGATCCCATTACATAACAAATGATAGTTGATGTGTACATAAACACACCAACTTTGAGCCACGCTGTACGGTGACGAAGAAGTGCGTATTTGTATGCAGAAGCGCTCCCTCAATAAAGGTCAATAATCAGATAAAAAATAAATAATCAGAATATTCTGTGGGTCCAGAGTTCAGCTGACTGGCTGGGTACAGCTTTCCAAAGTGCACCTATATCACTTATAACACTTTGTGATCTAGGTCATTCTGTGCTTCAGGCTCTCACTTTGACCCCATGGCTTCATTACGCAACCATGAATAGGTTACAGAGAGACGAATAAGAAATTGCTCTAACTCAACCCCCCCCCCCCCCGATGTATTATGTTATTCCCCGATATATTATGTTTCCCCCCAATGTATTACGTTTCCCCCTGATGTATTATGTTTCCCCCCAATGTATTATGTTTTTCCTTTTTTGGACTAGCTTTGTAATTGGCTCTTTGAGAGTATCTATGTATAGAAGGTGGTTGGTTGTGCTGTATGCCTATGTGCTTTGTGATGTATATGTTAAATGCAGCAACAATAGGCATCTGGGTGGCGTGGCAGTCTATTCCGTTGCCTACCAACATGGGGATTGCCGGTTCGAGTCCCCATGTTACCTCCGGCTTGGTCGGGCATCCCTACAGACACAACTGGACATTTCTGCGGGTGGGAAGCCGGACATGGGGCATGTGTCCTGGTCGCTGCACTAGGGCCTCCTCTGGTCGGTTGGGGCGCCTGTTCAGGGGGGAGGGGGAACTGGGGGGGAATAGCGTGATCCTCCCACGCGCTATGTCCCCCTGGTGAAACTCCTCACTGTCAGGTGAAAAGAAGTGGCTGGTGACTCCACATGTATGGGAGGAGGCATGTGGTAGTCTGCAGCCCTCCCCGGATCAGCATAGGGGGTGGAGCAGAGACCGGGACGGCTCGGAAGAGTGGGGCAAATGGCCAAGTATAATTTGGGGGGAAAGGTGTTTTTATTTGGACAGTAGACAGCAATATTTGATCTGCTGGCTGTTTTTTCTTTTTATGAATGGTGTGAAAATGAGTTACAAGACTGGTAATTCTGAGGATTGAACGTGTAAAAGACTGTACCTGTCACTCCAGTCTCTTACACATTCTGCATTTCTGGCAGAGGGTGGGTGAGCTGTGCCGCTCACCAGTGTGATGGAGTAAGAAGAGGGATGAGTCAGTATCAAACTCACGCTGGGGCTGGCTATACTTATTTTTGCAAGTTGTGCCTATCAAGCCAAAGATATAGTAGAACAACAAATATGTCTTTACAAATGCTCCGTCAAGAGTACTGTTTGAGAGGCACAACTGAGCTACGTGGCCTTGAGGAGATGTAAAGCACCTCCTTTTTAGCAGGACGCTCCAGACTCCTGTCACCTCATACACTGAAGGCTTGATCAGGAACTTTTTTTGGGGGGGGGTCCCCCCTTTTCTCCCCAGTTATAGTTGGCCAATTACCCCACTCTTCTGAGCCGTCCCAGTTACTGCTACCCCCCGCTGATCCGGGGAGAGCTGCAGACTACCACATGCCTCCCCCCATACATGTGGAGTCACCAGCCGCTTCTTTTCACCTGACAGTGAGGAGTTTCACCAGGGGGACGTAGCATGTGGGAGGATCACAGTATTCCCCCCAGGTCCCCCTCCCCCCTGAACAGGCGCCTTGACTGACAAGAGGAGGCGCTAGTGCAGTGAACAGGACATATACCCACATCTGGCTTCCCACCGGCAGCCACAGCCAATTGTGTCTGCAGGGGCGCCCAATCAAGCTGGAGGCAACATGGGGATTCGAACGAATGAACCCTGTGTTGGTAGGCAATGGAACAGACCACTACGCAACCCGGACGCCCTTGGGTTGATAAGGAATTTTGAATACTCCTCAGATTTGCTTACAATGAATTCTAGCCATTGCTGTGTTAGATTTCTGCGATAACTCATTTAGTATTCAATCACATGAGGAAACTCTATAAGAACTGACAGAAGCCAGAATAACACTGACAACATATGTTTCTATAAGAACTGACAGAAGCCAGAATAACACTGACAACATATGTTTCTATAAGAACTGACAGAAGCCAGAATAACACTGACAACATATGTTTCTATAAGAACTGACAGAAGCCAGAATAACACTGACAACATATGTTTCTATAAGAACTGACAGAAGCCACAATAACACTGACAACATATGTTTAGCATGGTTGCATTCCCATTGTAAGCAAACTAATTTCAGTAAACTTTATTTCGAATTATAGCAACTTGTCCATTCTTTCCAGGCTCTAATATTGTGTATCTAGGTTATACTATTTAAGACCATCTACCCACATGAATGTCTCATCCATATTTTGCAATGTGCACCTTTCCTTCTGTGAGGAAGGGGAGGTGGCAGTTGAACACGTTATAGTTCTTATTTTCACTTCTCACTAGGTTTAAGTTCAGCTTTAAGATCCCTTATTGGTCCACGATCAAACATCAAGGGGGACGGACACTGGAAATAAGACATCACGATGCGGTCATTACAGTGCTGACTGTGTACTCTGAACAAGAAAAGGCCCTTTTGTGTAAAGCTGCAGTGGTTCCTATGCACAGACATCCCTCACAGACAAACGAATACACACCCACACACAAATCCCTTCACATGCACTCATGACAGTACAGACATGACACACCCACAGGCACACAAGTTTAACATACAACCTTTGTCTCATGCACGCACACACACACACAAAACAACACTAAGATGCACAGACACACGTGCATTCATTCCCACACGTGCAACCATAATAGGCCAAGTCACTGGACATCTCCTCTGCAGAATTACTGACTTTGTTTTGGAGAATAATAATCTCCTTGGTGTGTGATGGCAAGTGATTAGCCCGGTGCTTACCTTGCAGATAGTCAGCCAGATCCCCTCCATTGCAGTACTGTGTGAGGAGGGAAGGAAAAGGACAACAAACATCTATCAGGAACACCGTGTTAACAGAAGCAAAGGAAGGAATAATTAAAACGGGTCTGAGAGCACATGTTGGTAGTCTGTGGGAGTGTGTATTTTCATCAGTCCAGATAATCACAAGCTCATCAATTAATCTCATGAATGGCTGTAGCTTTATCAGTCCTGACACCCTCTGTCTGGGTGGGGTTAATTCTCCTGAGGGACAACAGGAAGGGCACAATGGAGGAAGAGACAGAGAGGAGTGGTGGAGGGACAGAGAAAAGGATGGAGGGAGTAGAACACTGAGTCACACAAGTCTCCACGCTTATCACATCAGTTAAGCCAGGTACACACTACACGATTTGACAAGATTTCCAGTCGCAGGAAATGTCACAGTTAACGAGTGCAAGTCGTTGGTCTTTCTGTCCTCGAGTACATCATATTCAGCAACTGGAACTCGCCAGGGGTGACCGATTATAAGACTCCCCGAGACGCTTCACAATGAATCCATGCCTCGTAACGAGCCGCGAGAAATACCGTGAGGCTGCCTATTTCAGGTAGCCAATCAACATGCACCAGGATACAAAAAGAAAACCACGCGCAAGTGCAAAACAAGCCAGTACCTGTCGCCATCACTGCAGCTTATGACGTTGTTTTTGCCAACCAAAACAGAGCATACGCTTATACTCGTTCATAGCTGGGGGGGTTTCGAAGGTAGTTGCTTTTCGCTGCATGGTATTTTTCCTGAGACTTTAACTGGCATTTCACTTCTGTCGGAGAGCTCGAGCTGACAGACGCGAGAGCCTGCCCCTGAGACCAGGGAAAAATCACAAACTGTGTCTGTCTTAAACGTCTCAGAGGTCATTAAAGGTAGTAAAACTGGGTCGCTCAGTGTGTCTACGCTACACGACTGTCAGGGGAGCACACTGTGACTGTCCTTAAAATTCGTATCATTATGCAAATAAAGGCTAGCACTGCACGTCTTTAGAAAAGTCAGAATATAAACCTAGCTTTAGCTACAGACATTCATAGCTCTGTCAAACAAACAGCCTTTTAAATCTCGAATGTGTAACTACAGAGACAATGGTTGATACGTGCTGCAGTTTAACAAAGGCGGTACAATTAGGTATAATTATAATCAAATCCAAAAATCAAGGTACAAAAATCAAATTCATAATTTTGATAACCAGTCATTAT
This sequence comes from Lampris incognitus, assembly GCF_029633865.1. Taxonomy (NCBI): domain Eukaryota; kingdom Metazoa; phylum Chordata; class Actinopteri; order Lampriformes; family Lampridae; genus Lampris; species Lampris incognitus. The sequence goes on from NC_079217.1 coordinate 1,351,973, forward strand.
TTCCTGCGTTTCAAGTTTGAGTGACATGCAATTTGGTGCACATATTATTACAGTTATCTTTGTTGCACAAACGTGACTCTAGGACCATCGATGGTCATTCAACAGTGTTGAATATTTCACCAGTTGAAATTAAAATCAAAATTTTTCCCAGTACGGCTTTTTATTTCATTTCATTGATTGACCAAGAAGGGGAACAGCGGTATTTGTATAGGAATAACATTTTACTGATCCCTAGTAAGTTACAAGATATGTTGCCTGGGAGAGGTCACATGACCTGCAGAGAAGATGGCTGCTTGATGCTTTTGCTCCTGTCCTTTCCCCCTCTTTCTGTGAAAAACCTACCCATGAAATACTTTCAGTTCCTCAGTCTAATCCTGCATACCTTCTTCAGCAACTCGGTGTACAAAATGTTGCATACCAGATCCGCCAAACTCTAAGACGTCCACCAAATTAGTGACAGCAAGACTCTCAACGAGGGGGCGTCCGAGTAGTGTAGTGGTCTATTCCATTGCCTACCAACACGGGGGATCGCCGGTTCGACTCCCCATGTTACCTCCGGCTTGGTCAGGTGTCCCTACAGACACAATTGGCTGGGTTTCCGGGTGGGAAGCCGGATGTGGGTGTGTGTCTTGGTCGCTGCACTAGCGCCTCCACTGGTCGGTCGGGGTGCCTGTTCGGGGGTAAGGGGGACTGGGGGAAATAGCGTGATCCTCCCACGCACTACGTCCCCCTGGTGAAACTCCTCACTGTCAGGTGAAAAGAAGCGGCTGGTGACTCCACATGTATGGGAGGAGGCATGTGATAGTCTGCAGCCCACCCCGGATCAGCTGAGGGGGTGGACGAGTGACTGGGACGGCTTGGAAGAGTGGGGTAATTGGGCGGATACAATTGGGGAGTAAAGGGGGGAGGGGGGAATCTAAAAAAAAAAAAAAAATTCAACGAGCCCGAAGCTGGGAGCAGTGAGCTAGCAGCCATGATAGCTGCCACTATGGAAAAAACAACACTTTTAATCAAATCCCAGTTCACTGGCCTTAACAGAAAGCTAGATGACATCAAGGCCGACCTGGCTAATTGTACCAGGGATGTGGAAAAACTGTGCTGATTGCAATGACCTTTGCAAGAGGATGGTGCAAACTGAAAAAAGCACAACACAAAACAAAGCTAACTTGCATAACATCGAAGTTAAGCTAGCTGACCTAGAAGACCATTTCCTCGAAACTCCTTAAATGGCTCCCCAGCTTGGGCGAGCGGAAGCTGGAAATTATGAGGGCACATCGTATCCCCCATCCCAGCAATGTCAACTCTAAAGACTCATGCACCCTCATCTGCAAGCTCCTGCATTCTACTGACCAGGACAAAATCCTTAGAGCAGTGGGACGTACTCCAGTCATACCTGGTGGTAAGGACATTCACTTCACTGTGAGCCACAGCCCCTTCACCATCAACCGGCGCCACTGCTTTCCTTCTGCCTTTAACATCGCAAAGAAGGAGGGATTCTAAACCTTCCTCCTCTACCCAACCAAGCTTAAACTGATCTGCGGCTCCCTACATCGTGTCTTCGACTCTCATGCAGAAGCTGAACTCTTCCTTTACACTCAAGGATCTTTGGAGGCCGGCATGTGAAATAAATAGTGCAACAATGTTTCCTTGCCCATTATCTGACCATTCTGTCATACTGGTCAAACCTATAGCTGCTAAAACATCGACTGCAATAATTAATTGAATAAATTACAGCCGTATATAAAAACTAGACTGTTCATGTTTGCTGTTATTATTAACTATGTCTTCATCACATGCTATCAGTGGGCTGTTATTGTAATGAATTGTTATTGAGAGACAAAGGCAAAAATTGGACTTCAAGGTATTTCCTTTTTATTGAAATAAACTGGCTACAAAAACCCTTTCAAAGTGAAATCGCTTGCTCATGAAAATCAATAAATAATAAACAAGCCTTTTTGCTGGTGTTGACCTTTACATGAAATTTTAAATAATTAACGGCATTACGTGTTGCTTTAGGAACAAAAAGAAAGCATAGGCCTTAGTCAGTTGAGGCCTGATAAAAGCACAATACACATGCAAAAAGCAATAAATAAAATCGTGTAAAATAAAAATAAAATAAAGTGAAAACATTAATTAGAGCCTAATGAAAACAGCATCTGTGGTCTAAGCCACAACATAAACTAGCTACCTCATGCTGTGGCTGATGCGAGCATGTTAGTGCTCAACAAACCTTAAGGTTGTGCAACAGAAAGACCAACGTGTCCACATTCTTTGGCAACAAGGAATTTCTCCATTTACTTACAATAAATCCAGCCTTCAAAAAATTGCACTTAGAAAGGGTTGACGTGGCAGGGATACAAAGTAAACACTTTCCTACAGCTGCGTTTAACACTTCGTATTCCGCCTCCACCACTCCAGAGGACTGGAATCCATTTTTGACCTGTCTTTCCAAAAGTCTTCCAGCTCCATCTTTGCAGTGACAGTTGCTTCTCCAATAGACAGTTCTTCATCATCATCCATGGAAAGGAGGAGCTCCATTACAGTTTCATGTAGCAGACGCTTTTATCCACAGTGATGTACGCCTGACAGTTAATACAACACAAGCAAGGATCTAATCAGGAGGCAACCACGCAAGTCCCAAAAAAACAGGTTCAAGTCCGATAGGACATAGGTGTCAACAGGCAGTGCACAGAGGCAATGCACAGGGTGCATAGAACCTTTTTTTTAAAAATACCATCAGGTGTGGAGGTGTTGGAGAAAGAGCTGGGTCTTTAGCTTCTTCTTAAAGATGAAGAGGGACTCAGCGGATCGAACAGAGTTTGGGTAACTCGTTCCACCACCAGGGAACTACAGAAGAGTCTGGCTAGCGACTTAGGGCTCTGTTGTGGCAGAAGTGCCAGGCACCTTTCATTGGCAGAGCGTAGTGAGCAGTACTGAGTGTAGACCTGAATGAGGGAGTTCAGGTAGGCAGGAGCCGTTTTAGTTGCATTTTTGTAAGTGAGCATTAAGGGTTTAAATTTGATGTGGGCAGCAACTGGGAGCCAGTGGAGGGATATGAACAGCAGAGAGACATGTGCCGTTTTGGGCTGGTTGAAAACCAGACATGCTGCCGCGTTCTGCATCATTTGCATTTCTCACTCTTGTTCAGTTTTAGCCCTCTTTAACGGTGCAGCCGATGCAATGCCTCCTTCATCCTCGTCAATAGTTGATGCCCTTCTTGCTCATTTATGACAGAGTGCTCAGCCAATGTGGTCACCCTCATGTACACCTGTTACCTTTCCTCATTTCATTGCTTGAAGTGGGGGTCAATGGCTGCGCTGAGGACACTAGCTTCATTCGTGTCTGACACTCACCACCTCCTTTCCTTTCCTCCACCACTTTTCAGACCTTTGGTGGTGTTGCCGTTATCCTTCTGTGCTGTCAGAGGCCTTCTTGATATTTACTAGCCTTGGCACAACTGCTGTCAAGGACATATTTTCTTCTTGTCACAAGAGCTTGGTGAGGGTGAAAAAAGGCTTAAGGATGACAACAGGTTCCTCTACCAGCTTGCTCAGACGCCCTTACAGACACAATTGGCCATGTCTGCGGGTTGGAAGCTGGATGTGGGTATGTGTCCTGGTTGCTGCACTAGCACCTTCTCTGGTCAGTCGGGGTTCCTGTTTGGGGGGAGGGGGAACTGGGGGGGAATAGCGTGATCTTCTCATGTGCTACGTCCCCCTGGTGAAACTCCTCACTGTCAGGTGAAAAGAAGCGGCTGGTGACTCCACAGCCCTCCCCAGATCAGCAGAGGGGGTGGAGCAGAGACCGGGATGGCTCGGAAGAGTGGGGTAACTGGCCGGATACAATTGCAGAAAAAACGGGGGAAAAAAATCCCCCCCCCCAAATAAAACGAATTGATAAAAAGATATGTTGCCTGGCAATAGGACAACTTCACCACAGAGAAATACATATGAAAAGAAAAAAAAAATCATACACGCTTACTTTTAAGTCCAATGTTGACAAATTAATATCGTATTTCGCGCGAGAGTGTGCAAAATCTTACTGGGCTAACACTAGCAATGACAGTATATTAACATTTCCTTCAAAGTGTTTAGGCCGAGGCCAAACTGTGTCTTTAATACTGAGTGACAATGATTTTCCCTTGAATGTTCACTGCCAAGCACATATCCTGTTTACACAAACTTGTTTTTGTTCTAAACTGACAGTGCTGAAAGGTCGAAGTGTCCCTCCGAACAGTATTCTTTTGGTCCCCGCACAGCATTACACCAAGCGTCACTCAGTCCTCTCTAAGAAACACATCTGATACTGCCATTACCCTTCGAGTAAGACGAGCCAACTGCAGTGACGCGAAACACGAAGAGCTAACGATCGGCATCTGTGAATATGTTCCTGCTCACCATGTCAGTGTCTCTGAGACGTCATCATATTTATCTGTGAATATGTTCCTACTCACCGTGTCAGTGTCTCTGAGACATCATCATATTTATCTGTGAATATGTTCCTGCTCACCGTGTCAGTGTCTCTGAGACATCATATTTATCTATGAATATGTTCCTGCTCACCATGTCAGGGTCTCTGAGACATCATCATATTTATCTGTGAATATGTTCCTGCTCACCATGTCAGGGTCTCTGAGACATCATCAAATTTATCTGTGAATATGTTCCTGCTCACCATGTCAGTGTCTCTGAGACATCATCATATTTATCTGTGAATATGTTCCTGCTCACCATGTCAGTGTCTCTGAGACGTCATCATATTTATCTGTGAATATGTTCCTGCTCACCATGTCAGTGTCTCTGAGACATCATATTTATCTGTGAATATGTTCCTGCTCACCATGTCAGTGTCTCTGAGACATCATCATATTTATCTGTGAATATGTTCCTACTCACCGTGTCAGTGTCTCTGAGACATCATATTTATCTGTGAATATGTTCCTGCTCACCATGTCAGTGTCTCTGAGACGTCATATTTATCTGTGAATATGTTCCTGCTCACCGTGTCAGTGTCTCTGAGACGTCATCATATTTATCTGTGAATATGTTCCTGCTCACCATGTCAGTGTCTCTGAGACATCATATTTATCTGTGAATATGTTCCTGCTCACCATGTCAGTGTCTCTGAGACGTCATCATATTTATCTGTGAATATGTTCCTGCTCACCATGTCAGTGTCTCTGAGACGTCATCATATTTATCTGTGAATATGTTCCTGCTCACCGTGTCAGTGTCTCTGAGACGTCATATTTATCTGTGAATATGTTCCTGCTCACCGTGTCAGGGTCTCTGAGACATCATCATATTTATCTGTGAATATGTTCCTGCTCACCATGTCAGTGTCTCTGACACATCATATTTATCTGTGAATATGTTCCTGCTCACCATGTCAGTGTCTCTGAGACGTCATCATATTTATCTGTGAATATGTTCCTGCTCACCATGTCAGTGTCTCTGAGACGTCATCATATTTATCTGTGAATATGTTCCTGCTCACCGTGTCAGTGTCTGAGACGTCATATTTATCTGTGAATATGTTCCTGCTCACCGTGTCAGTGTCTGTGAGACGTCATCATATTTATGTGAATATGTTCCTGCTCACCATGTCAGTGTCTCTGAGACGTCATCATATTTATCTGTGAATATGTTCCTGCTCACCGTGTCAGTGTCTCTGAGACATCATATTTATCTGTGAATATGTTCCTGCTCACCGTGTCAGTGTCTCTGAGACATCATATTTATCTGTGAATATGTTCCTGCTCACCGTGTCAGTGTCTCTGAGACATCATATTTATCTATGAATATGTTCCTGCTCACCATGTCAGGGTCTCTGACACATCATCATATTTATCTGTGAATATGTTCCTGCTCACCGTGTCAGTGTCTCTGACACATCATCATATTTATCTGTGAATATGTTCCTGCTCACCGTGTCAGTGTCTCTGAGACGTCATCATATTTATCTGTGAATATGTTCCTGCTCACCGTGTCAGTGTCTCTGAGACGTCATCATATTTATCTGTGAATATGTTCCTGCTCACCATGTCAGTGTCTCTGAGACGTCATCATATTTATCTGTGAATATGTTCCTGCTCACCGTGTCAGTGTCTCTGAGACATCATATTTATCTGTGAATATGTTCCTGCTCACCGTGTCAGGGTCTCTGAGACATCATATTTATCTGTGAATATGTTCCTGCTCACCATGTCAGTGTCTCTGAGACGTCATCATATTTATCTGTGAATATGTTCCTGCTCACCGTGTCAGTGTCTCTGAGACATCATATTTATCTGTGAATATGTTCCTGCTCACCATGTCAGTGTCTCTGAGACGTCATCATATTTATCTGTGAATATGTTCCTGCTCACCGTGTCAGTGTCTCTGAGACATCATATTTATCTGTGAATATGTTCCTGCTCACCATGTCAGTGTCTCTGAGACGTCATCATATTTATCTGTGAATATGTTCCTGCTCACCATGTCAGTGTCTCTGAGACGTCATCATATTTATCTGTGAATATGTTCCTGCTCACCGTGTCAGTGTCTCTGAGACATCATATTTATCTGTGAATATGTTCCTGCTCACCGTGTCAGGGTCTCTGAGACATCATATTTATCTGTGAATATGTTCCTGCTCACCATGTCAGTGTCTCTGAGACGTCATCATATTTATCTGTGAATATGTTCCTGCTCACCATGTCAGTGTCTCTGAGACGTCATCATATTTATCTGTGAATATGTTCCTGCTCACCGTGTCAGTGTCTCTGACACATCATATTTATCTGTGAATATGTTCCTGCTCACCATGTCAGTGTCTCTGAGACGTCATCATATTTATCTGTGAATATGTTCCTACTCACCGTGTCAGTGTCTCTGAGACATCATATTTATCTGTGAATATGTTCCTGCTCACCATGTCAGGGTCTCTGAGACATCATATTTATCTGTGAATATGTTCCTGCTCACCATGTCAGTGTCTCTGAGACGTCATCATATTTATGTGAATATGTTCCTGCTCACCATGTCAGTGTCTGAGACGTCATCATATTTATCTGTGAATATGTTCCTGCTCACCATGTCAGTGTCTCTGAGACGTCATCATATTTATCTGTGAATATGTTCCTGCTCACCGTGTCAGTGTCTCTGAGACGTCATCATATTTATCTGTGAATATGTTCCTGCTCACCGTGTCAGTGTCTCTGAGACGTCATCATATTTATCTGTGAATATGTTCCTGCTCACCGTGTCAGTGTCTCTGAGACATCATATTTATCTGTGAATATGTTCCTGCTCACCGTGTCAGTGTCTCTGAGACATCATATTTATCTGTGAATATGTTCCTGCTCACCGTGTCAGTGTCTGTGAGACATCATATTTATCTGTGAATATGTTCCTGCTCACCGTGTCAGTGTCTCTGAGACGTCATCATATTTATCTGTGAATATGTTCCTGCTCACCGTGTCAGTGTCTCTGAGACGTCATCATATTTATCTGTGAATATGTTCCTGCTCACCGTGTCAGGGTCTCTGAGACATCATCATATTTATCTGTGAATATGTTCCTGCTCACCGTGTCAGTGTCTGTGAGACATCATATTTATCTGTGAATATGTTCCTGCTCACCGTGTCAGTGTCTCTGAGACGTCATATTTATCTGTGAATATGTTCCTGCTCACCGTGTCAGGGTCTCTGAGACGTCATCATATTTATCTGTGAATATGTTCCTGCTCACCGTGTCAGGGTCTCTGAGACATCATCATATTTATCTGTGAATATGTTCCTGCTCACCGTGTCAGTGTCTCTGAGACATCATATTTATCTGTGAATATGTTCCTGCTCACCGTGTCAGTGTCTCTGAGACGTCATCATATTTATCTGTGAATATGTTCCTGCTCACCATGTCAGTGTCTCTGAGACGTCATCATATTTATCTGTGAATATGTTCCTGCTCACCGTGTCAGTGTCTCTGAGACATCATCATATTTATCTGTGAATATGTTCCTGCTCACCATGTCAGTGTCTCTGAGACGTCATCATATTTATCTGTGAATATGTTCCTGCTCACCATGTCAGTGTCTCTGAGACGTCATCATATTTATCTGTGAATATGTTCCTGCTCACCGTGTCAGTGTCTGTGAGACGTCATCATATTTATCTGTGAATATGTTCCTGCTCACCATGTCAGCGTCTCTGAGATGTCATCATATTTATCTGTGAATATGTTCCTGCTCACCGTGTCAGTGTCTCTGAGATGTCATCATATTTATCTGTGAATATGTTCCTGCTCACCGTGTCAGTGTCTGTGAGACGTCATGATATTTATCTGTGAATATGTTCCTGCTCACCGTGTCAGTGTCTCTGAGATGTCATCATATTTATTTGGTTAAACTGACAGTTGGAGGTTAAGCTTGCCTCTTTATACAAGTTACCTACAAAAGAGTGTTTCATCTCAAAGTTGGATTGAAAAAAAAAAGAAAAAGGAAAATTGTAGTTTAACATCTTTAGCTTCACAAGTAACATTGTGTCCATTTTGCAGAGCACCAAATAATCTGTCTTGTGTTTCACCTTGCTGGTTCTGAAAACACTGATGGAGACCTTCTGAGAATAATCACAAACCCACCAACAAAAAAACAACAGTTACACACACAAAAACAACCTCAGGCTTACAGTTATCTTCTCCTTCCACCTTAAACAGGTGGAGAGTGAGTGGGGATATAAATATTTTACAATCCTACGAAAAATGGGGGGCGGGAGGGTGAGCAAAGGCTGCCACAGAACAAAGTAAACAGGGACATGTGAGGGTATATTTTCAGTGAGAGATTAGAAGTGGCGCTTGAAGCTTGTTTTCTAGCCTGCGGGCAGTTGGTATTAATGTGGCAGAACTGGAGAATGAGGAGTATGAAGGGAGGAAAGGAGGGAAAGAGCAAGAGAGAGAGTGAGAAAGAGAGAGGGAGCAAGAGCGAGAGAACAGGAAAATGTGAAGGAAAATAGGTGGGGGTTAAAAACAGGAACTCTGCCTTATCATATGTCAGGTTAGTCAAATTCCATCACTTACCTCCATAACAAGAAATACACAATTGGGAGTTTCCTAGAAGAGAAGAAAGACAAAAAGTCAGTTAGGGCAACGGATCGACTCACAGCACCTGTCGGCTCCACCGTCTGACAGTTATCAGTAACAGCTTCATCAAAAATACATGACACCTTTGCTTGCATCTAAAACAACAGGAAAACACTGATTGCACAATGCAAGTGCACTCCGTCTGCAACATCACCAGTGTCTATTTTAGAGACCTGGCTGGAATGCACATGTCAGACCGCTCATCTGGAATTTATGTTGGTGACACTGCTAATACACAGAATTTGAATTCGAGGATATGTTTGTTTCATGGGGCTCTGGTCCACACAGATATACATGCAATAGAAACAGGTCCACTTCAGGCACGGCCTGACATCGATTCATACACAAATAAGCAGCTGAGTGAAAATTCACCATACTCGGTCAACACACTGGAAGGTGAGCAAGAGTTTTCAGTGTGTGTGTGTTTTCAGGGCACTGGAGTTCAGGGAATCATGGCAACATGACAATTTGAAACGGACACCATGTCATCATGAAGGGAATGCTGATGCACAACCAAGCAACAGCAGCCTACCTCTGGATTAGTGTCCCCAGCACATAAGGGGGAATGTGTGTACAGGGTTGGAAGGGTGAACACGTACATTTGTGTGTTTGAACGTGGATCCGTCACTCGGCAGGAGTACCAACATCTCCAGGCAAACGTGAATGTGCCCACCATGCATATATGCATGTGTGTGAGGTATCAGATTGAGGGCGACAGTGAACTGATCAACTGGCAGTATGCATCACATTCTGCCGTGTCATCAACAGTCACAAACAACAAATCCATCTTCTGGACTACACAAGCTGTCTGCCCTTAGCTTAACTCAGATTCCATCTGCCTACTAAAACTTTATCCATGACTTTATAAATATAACATTAAATGACTATGCACTGTTAGTGTTTCCTCACATGTTCCTCACGTGATATAACAGTCACGTTTCCATTCAACTGTTGATTTATTTTTGCACAACTCAAAAACAAACAAAAAGGCTTGAAGTAAACAACAGCAGTAAATGGTACAGGCATAAGCAAAAAACCCAAAGGGACTTATTTGTAGTCTATCTACAACTTTAAGAAGCAACATTCACAATATCACAGAAGGGTGAATCACTTCATCTGGACACGTTTACTGACAGATACGTTTCATCATCATCTAAGTGACCTCTTCAGTCTCACCTGACCGCTGAAGTCCCCACCCTTATAAACAATACATTGGCTGCAGGTACCTCCACCCTTATAAACAATACAGTGGCTGCAGGTGTCCCCACCCTTATAAACAGTGACTGCAGGTACCCGACCCTTATAAACAATACAGTGGCTGCAGGTGTCCCCACCCTTATAAACAGTGACTGCAGGTACCCGACCCTTATAAACAATACAGTGGCTGCAGGTGTCCCCACCCTTATAAACAATACAGTGGCATAACATCCCAAACCAACGATCAGTTTCATATGCAAATAAGGGCATTAATGAGCTTTTTCAATGGCCATGTGCACTATTCACAGAGGATGGCCACTTGCCACTCTTTCAAGGATGAGGATGTGCACATCCTTGATAGGAAGGAACGCTGATTTGAACTGGGAGTCAAAGAAGTAATCTATGTGAAGAGGGAACAACCATCCCTGAAACGGGGGGGGGGGGGGCATGTGTCACCATCTTACAATGCTGTGACTGAAAACATTCCCAAATCCTCTGTGAATAGTACACATGGCCACTGAAACTAGTTAATGGTCACATCCACATATGAAACTGGTCGTTGGTTTGGGTGGTTACGCCACGGTATTGTTTATAAGGGTGGGGACACCTGCAGTCACTGTATTAAGGGTGGGGACACCTGCAGTCAGCTGAGACTGAAGAGGTCACTTAGATGATGATGAAATGCTTCTCCAACTAAACATTGTGTCCAGATGAACTGATTCAACCTTCTGTGATTTTCTTACCTGGATTATTGAGCATGTATTAAGACAACATTATATATATATATATATATATATATAAAAAAACTCATAAAGTTCAAATGAATTTCAATCAAGTAATTAAATTCCACAAAAAAACTCAGGCAAATTAAGGTATGTTTGCATCAGACCTGTTCAAACTAACAAAACCCTGATTATAGGTCTGTGTCTTACATCATAAGTCCATACTGTGACATCCCTGAGAATAATGGACAGAACTGATTAATACTGGATAAGGTTTAATTGGTCTTTCTGTTCAGCTGATGGCCACATGTAATGCTGTCTGAAGACATGGTAAATAATAGTGGTAGAAGCACATAAACATACAAACTGGAGCCTTTTTTTGGGGGGGGGGGGTCCAGTTTTTTCTCTCCAATTGTATCTGGCCAATTACCCCACCCTTCCGAGCCATCCCGGTCTCTGCTCCACCCCCTCTGCTGATCCAGGGAGGGCTGCACACTACCACGTCTCCTCCGATACATGGAGTCACCAGCCACTTCTTTTCACCTGACAGTGAGGAGTTTCACCAGGGGGATGTAGCGCATGGGAGGATCATGCTATTCCCCCAGTTCCCCCTCCAAACAGGTGCCCCAACCGACCAGAGGAGGCACTAGTGCAGCGACCAGGACATAACCGCATCCAGCTTCCCACCACGGACACAGCCAATTGTGTCCGTAGGGACGGCCGACCAAGCCGGAGGTAACACGAGTGAAGCTGCACTCCCATACCAAGACGCATTACAAAAGAGCGGCTACACTTTTAAGCTCAAGTACAATCCACCATTACACATTGACTGCCACCAAATCAACAAACGTAGCAGAAGATGAAACATCAGCTGGTACAACCACCCTACACTAACATCGTGGTACAACCCACCCTACACTGATACTGTTGTACATCTACCCTACAGTGATACCATGGTACAACCCACCCTACAGTGATACCGTGGTACAACCATCCTACAGTGATACAACCCACCCTACAGTGATACTGTTATGACCCTCGGTCTGGAGAGGGTGCAACAACTAGTGTACTGGGCAACAGTGAGGGTGCAACACAGTGAGACAAACGTTTAAATATAAATATTTCTTAACATCATGACAGGACAAGGGAATCGAACGGTTGCCAAAACAAAAGTAACCCACCCTTGACAGTGCTGAAGAGCACCAAACCTAAAGACAAAAAGTAGCAACCGCTGCTAACCTAGTGTGTCTAACAGAGGTAGGCTACGTGATGGGGTGTTTGCCCATGGGCATCTTACCTTGATCCCCTTGCCCAAAAGAACTAAACAACTAAACATAACTCAAAAGTCAAAATGCAAACTTAACCGAAAATGGGCCAGACATTACAAACACAAAGTAGCTACAGAGAAAAAAGACATCAACACAAAGTAGCTACAACACACAAACTAAACTAGCTGGCCGGTGAACTGAAGACATGTGGGGGTTTAAATGGGAGACTGCACAGCTGATTGAAATTGGATGATTTGTTGACCGTTCGATTAGGTGATGAGGAGCACCTGGCAGATACCTGAATGTAGAGTGAGAGTTAAATACAAAAAGGCAACACAAAACAACTATACGGACACACCCGTGGCCTTAACAGATACCGTGGTACAACCCACCCTACAGTGACACCTTGGTGACACCATGGTACAACACACCCTACACTGATACCGTGGTACAACCCACCCTACAGTGACACCTTGGTGACACCATGGTACAACACACCCTACACTGATACTGTGGTACAACCCACCCTACAGTGACACCGTGGCCACAAACATCAGTAAGCAGTTTTTTGGACTTTTGGATTAGTGCTTTACCCCGGACCATCAACTGAGGAAGATATTCAGTAAGAACACCATCAACCTGAGTTACAGCTGCATGCCTAACATTCAACACATAATATCGTCCCACAACACAAGAATCATCAACAAACCAACAACTCCTTCATCACAACTGGACTCCCTCAACTCCAACTGCCGTGTGACCAACTCACGCCCCCTCGAGGGAGAATGCCAGATGAAGGGAGGGATCTACCAAGCTACGGTGACAAGAGAGGACAACAACAAAACAGAGACATACGTGGGTCTAACAGAGGGACATTCAAAAAGAGGTTTAATGCACACATGTGTAGCTTCAGAAACAACTGTCTAAAGAATGTCACATCTTAAAGGCCTTATATTTGGTCATTGGTGGACAGAAACATTAATTATTCAGCCAGCTGGAAAATCCTCTCAAAGAACAAAACATATTCACCCAGTAGTAAAATGTATAACCTAGTATGTCTAACTGAACAATATTTTATCATCTGGAAACCACAAATGTCCACATTGAATAACAGCAATGAACTGGCCAGCAGTTGCACACATAGATATAAGCACCTATTTTGTAATTATAAATAAATCATGACAACAGACAAATACCATTAACCTTGTATACAACCTACCCCCCCCCAGCCCCACCCCACTGGACCGTTAGCGATCACATGTTTAGAATGTCACCTCTCCCTTCCCCATTGGATGTTGTGTACGTGATGTGCATGACGAGGCAGGAGATGGTATGTTCTGTCACAGTAGCTTTACTGATGCTGATGATGCTTATGGCAGGAAACAGGCTTGTACTGTCACATAGAGAATTTACTTGACCCACTGCATTACTCTGCTCCTTATTTGTTGAGCACTTTCCCTACCGCTGAGTGTTTCTTTTAACAAAGTTTATATATATTTAAATATATGAAAAATAGACTTTATTTTATTCTATTCAAGACTACTTTTCTGGTATTCTTAATCATACCAACAATGCCAAGCTAAATTCCAAGTGCATTTAATACACGGCAATAAAAGTCTCTGATTAAGAAACAGTTGATCATGTGATTAAATTCAGCTCACGTATTCTTCTTATTTGGCAAATGCAACTGCATTGCCATTTATCCCACTTCTTTTTACTGAATACAAAGTTCATCCACCTCAAGTACGTGTAAAAACTTTTATGCAAATTTTGGATATTTACTCCATATTTCCCATTTCCATGAATCTTTCTTCCATTTGAAATGACAACATTTGCATAACATGACTTGGCTCGATACATGGTTGATGTCCGTTACACATGACCACAAGAAGAAAAAAGCTTTGTACCACTTCTAGGGCGTCACCAGAAACTGGAACATCAGAGCAGTAGTCACGTCGCGTGAATCTCTTCAATAGCAGGCTATCCAACAGCCTGGTCAGTAGATCTGTACTGTCCTGTCCTACTGAGGGTTGGCCACAGATGGTGATGGGGGGTTGGGCAGGCTACAGGAGGGGCTACCATTATCCTGAGTGTTTTGTATGTGTGCTTCAGCTGGGGCTAGTAAGAGTAAGATTACATAATGGGGATAAATTCTGCAGTGCAATGGGGGGGAAGTGGGTAAAAACGAGGGGTGATGGGGTACAGTACATGGCCAGAGTGAAAAACTGATCCGTCAGTGGCTGACCAAAGCCCCTACCCCCAACACATGTATGCAAGTGAATGACCAGCCAGCATGACTGAGAAGTGCCTTGAGTAGTAAATCTGTTTTATGCAAATCCAAACCTCAGGCATTCACCGTGAATGTTAAATCAATTAATACTGTAATCGTCTGAAGAGTGAAAGAGCCAATATAGAGGAACAAAGAGAGGTAGAAGGTACTGGAAGAAAAAGCAGCGAGTTAAAACATCTATTTAATAAATAGCTTTTCAGCATTTTCCCTGTGTTGTTTTCAGCCGTTTCACAGTCCCTTCAGTTTGGTCTGACTGTGAAAGAGTAAGAGGCATTTTCTCCCCAATTGTATCCGGCCAATTACCTCACTCTTCCAAGCCGTCCCAGTCTCTGCTCCACCCCCCCTGCCAATCAGGGGAGGGCTGCAGACTACCACATGCCTCCTCCCATACATGTGGAGTCACCAGCCGCTTCTTTCCACCTGACAGTGAGGAGTTTTGCCAGGGGGATGTAGTGTGTGGGTGGATCACGCTATTCCCCCCAGTTCCCCTTCCCCTTGAACAGGCGTCCTGACTGACCAGAGGAGGTGCTAGTGCAGCGACCAGGACACATACCCACATCCGGCTTCCCACCCGCAGACACGGCCAATTGTGTCTGTAGGGACGCCCGACCAAGCCGGAGGCAACGCGGGGATTCGAACCGGTGATCCCCGTGTTGGAACAGAATAGACCACCACACTATGAGTAAGAGGCATTTTCAGGGCAGGAACAGATATAAGTAAGCTACAAAAGGGCAGCCTTTGTTTGCACAGGCTGAGCTCGAGGTTATGAAAGTAACAAGAGAATTGTTTGTATATGTTGATCGACATTCAAGTCTCAGAATGGAGCCTTCACACAACAGCATGTGTGTATTGAATAAGTGGACTTGGGCCTGCCCCTTTTGGGCAAATACTCTGAAACAACAATGCTTGTAAATGTCCCTTCTGACATCAAACAGAGAAACAGTCACAGTCATTCATACACAATTTCACACTCGGCCATCTGCTTGCTTGTTAGATAGACAGCTTTTCACTGTCCTGAGGACATTTTTTTCTAGCAGACAAGATCTAGAAAGTACTACCAACACAACATCAGCACTGAGAAATGCTGGTGTCTTGTACGGAAGAAGAGGCAGAAAGACAAACGCATGAAAAAGAAATCAGGAGGATCAACACTCACTCTGCCAAGACAAGAAAACAACTGGCTGCTGCACACCAGTCAAACACACAAGTCCAGCAGCAGCACAGGGTCACACCAGACCACGTGTGGAAGAACATGAACTCTTCTGAGAAAAGTCTCTCTGAGAGCAAGGAGGTTTCTTTTTCACATCTGTCAACAGTTTGTTGCACAGGAAAAACAAAATCAGTGGAATTGGTTTGTTTTTACACAGGAAAAAACAGAGTTCTCCACTCATCAGGAAGGAACTACATACATGACGCCTGGTGGCATGTGTGTGCTTGATGACCTGGTTGTGTGCTTGATGACCTGTGGTCACAGAGCCGCACAGAAAGATCCTGGTTCACAAATCTGGCCATGAGTTGAGCAAAAGAATGAAGCTGGGCATCTCTGAACAGGTCCAACAACAGGACAAGAAAGTCAAGAACAGAAGCAAAGACAGAACCCCCCCCCCACACACACACACACACACACCCTTGAGTTTTCAAGCATCTGGGGAGACGAAAGTGGAGCCTACATGTGGTGAAGACTGGAGTTACTGCCACTGTGTTGGTTCATTAAATAAATAGTGTGGGTGCTGATTAAATACACATCCTGGAGCTGCAGAATCCAGAGACTGTATGTGTGTGTGTGTTTAGTGTTGTATCTGTGGGGGTTTTACTCTTAGTTTAAGCCTCAACTGGCTCGGCGAGCTGTAAAGAATGGTGTAATGGAATGTGGACAAAGGGTCACGCAATCAGTTTTCTAGGAACTTTCACTGAGCTCTAAGAATCCCCCCCGAAATGTACCCAAGTACAAGTAACAGCCCTCTTCCTCTTACCCCACCACCTGACTTTCATAATGTCAGCCCTCCCTCTGCACCCCACACATGCTCTCTTCAAGACAGCAGACACAAAGACCCACAAACACACAGACACACACACACACGTGGGCCCCTGTCCTAGCTAGAACACAGTGTTCCAACTGGAGGAAGTTCAGGTTTTGTTTTGGAAGCTCAGCCCAATGCAACTGCCCCATACACCACATGACGCCTTATGCTTCATAAACAAACCCCTAGACTCCTCCCTCCCCCCTCCTCTCTCTCGTGTTGTTTTTCCCCCCACTCATGCCTCTTATCTGTTAGACTCTATTGGCTTTCATGTTTTATAAAAAAAAATGTACATGCATGTTGTTTATGTGCATGAGAGAGAGACAGAGACAGAGAGACAGAGACAGAAAGACAGGCAGAGAGAGAGAGACAGAGACAGAAAGACAGGCAGAGAGAGAGAGAGAGACAGAGACAGAAAGACAGGCAGAGAGAGCGACAGAGACAGAGAGAGACAGAGAGAGAGAGAGAGCGACAGAAAGACAGGCAGAGAGAGAGAGACAGAGACAGAAAGACAGGCAGAGAGAGAGAGAGAGACAGAGACAGAAAGACAGGCAGAGAGAGAGACAGAGACAGAGACAGAAAGACAGGCAGAGAGAGAGAGAGCGACAGAGACAGAAAGACAGGCAGAGAGAGCGACAGAGACAGAGAGACAGAGAGAGAGAGCGACAGAGACAGAAAGACAGGCAGAGAGAGCGACAGAGACAGAGAGAGACAGAGAGAGAGAGAGACAGAGAGAGAGAGCGACAGAGACAGAGACAGAGAGAGAGAGAGAGAGAGAGAGAGAGACAGAGAGAGAGAGGCAGAGACAAAGCAAGTGTGTGAGTGAAAAACTATGTTCATAAGAAAGCAATTGACTAGTGTCTCCATGCAGGGCACATGAATGGGCATCCATCATACAACATTAAAACATCACAAACACACTTCCAACACTGTAGCCAAGGGCACAATGCACAACAGATACACAACTCTCTTTTTCCAGAGGTCGCACAAGTCTAAACCCCTCCCTCTTCTTTATTTGAGTACTCAAATTGCAGAGCAGCAAGAGTGTGGGTGAGATCAACCCCGACCTAGAGAGACTCTTACACTTCTGACATCACACGATCACAGCTCTCTAACACACTGCTACACAATGTTTAACGGTGGCCACCCCCATGAGCAGAAACCCAGGAGAGGCACAGCAATGCACGCAGCACTGTTTGTTAAAGGCACAAATCAGCACCGCAGCTCTTGAGCACAATGCCAGGAATAAGGGCTGTGTCATGGCTCACGTGATGCTCTCACTGCCAGCCGCTCACAGCCTGCGTCAACATCCAGCTCTTCTCAGAGGAAACCAAATCAGAACCACTTCTGGCATTTGGAGAAGTCAGACCATCCATCCCTCGTATAGAGCGTCAGCAAACGACACAGAAAACAGTGCTATGACTAGATAGACTCATTTATTTGTGTCAACTTTGGGCAATTTAGTCTTTGTCGGGGGAAATACACCACCGCCTTGGGTAGGGTGCAGGCAGACTAGTAGCTAAACCACTACAGAAGAGTATGGCTGGAGAGTAGGGCTCTTCAGAGCAACTACTAATGCTAAATGTCTCTAAGCCACCAGTCACATAGATGGTTTTCTATTTACACAGGTAGCTGAGCTAAATCTAAAGAGGCTTAACCTTCTTCTTTTTTTTTGGATCCCCCCCCCCCTTCTCTCCCCAGTTGTATTCGGCCAATTACCCCACTCTTCCGAGCCGTCCCGGTCTCTGCTCCACCCCCTCTGCCGAGCCGTCCCGGTCTCTGCTCCACCCCCTCTGCTGATCCGGGGAGGGCTGCAGACTACCACATGCCTCCTCCCATACATGTGGAGTTGCCAGCCGCTTCTTTTCACCTGACAGTGAGGAGTTTCACCAGGGGGACGTAGCGCATGGGAGGATCACGCTATCCCCCCCAGTTCCCCCTCCCCCCTAAACAGGCGCCCCGACCGACCAGAGGAGGCGCTAGTGCAGTGACCAGGACACATACCCACATCCAGCTTCCCACCCGCAGACACGGTCTGTAGGGACGCCTGACCAAGTCGGAGGTAACATGGGGATTTGAACCAGCGGTCCCCATGTTGGTAGGCCACAGAATAGACCACTATGCTACCTGGACGACCCCAAGCTTAAGAAAGTTCAAACTATATATGTATGAATATATGTAGCTATCCATCCATCGACTTGGATGGGTTGCACAGCCAAACATGGGCTATATTTCCTGTTCCGCTGGGCAAACACAGGAATGCAGCATGTGGCTCCAGCCAGCCAGCAGCTGATGAGCCTGAGTACATATCAAGTGGGGAGGTGAGAGAGGAGGATGGTGGAGAGTGGGAAAAATTAAAAGAGTGGGCAGAAAGGGCCATCATGCAGAGACACGATTAGGATAGAAAACAAGAAGAGGAGAATAACATGACCGATGACAATGCTGCCACATAACAGCTGCAACACACCAAGTTCTGACTGTGAGTCTAAAAACAGAAGAAAGGGCAAAACTGCTGACAGCGGAGACAAAGAGGGAGGACTAAACAAAGGCTAGATGATAAAGAAAGAGTCACACACAACGACCATGAGTCAATGCCCAAAGCATGGAAGACTGAAGATTAACAGAAAAAGACCACGGTTAAGTTACACTTTTAATAAAGCCCTGAGTGGCTGGGCAAGCATCAACAAAACCACGGCACCGTTATCACTCCGACACCCGTCTCGTGCAAATGGTCCCTTAGAAGTTCATGTCCAAGGGTCCCGAGCACTCGGTGCCAAATGAGACAGCTGTGTCAGGCCAAGACGAGCTGAGAGTAAGACGGCCACAAAGGCTGGCACTGCCAGAGGGACAAACGGCAGACCATCTCACAGAGACACGCACTAATGCTTGGACATACTGGGCTTTTGTTGGGAGAAAATGAAAAAGACCAGACTGCCTCAGTAAGACTCAAGCAGGTGCTGGAAGACGTCTGATGTTCAACTTTATTACAGTTAAATCCTTTCACAGCTCATTATACTCGTACATGAAGTATGTGACAAATAAACCCTTGACTCAGTAAGAGAACAAGAGGGCTATTGCTGACGATCAGATGAGCAGCCGGGTAATTTGTGAAATACTTTACCAATGACAGGAACCTCGACACAGCGTGTCACTAAAACAAACCCAAAACAGCTAAATAAATATCCATCTTAAAAGACATAACCCATTTCTGTGCAATGCAATATAAAGTGCTCACCCAAATTTAACCTTTTCGTAGTTTGTCTGTTACACCTCCAAAACTTAATTCACTAAAATAAAAAATTCTCCATTTACTAAAAATAAACTCAACACGTTCATGAAGAAAATCTTCCAAAATGTCTTCTCGGATATCTGCATTGTTATATTTTTGAATTTCATTCCTCTGAGTAAATCTGTTCCAACGCTGCCAAATTGGATGGATTTTAATCAGCTTTTTAAAAGCAACTCCTTCAGTAGCTTTTACTTTGGGTCATTTCCCTGCTGGAACATAAATCTTTGTCTTGAATGTAAATCTCTTGCTGACTGACCAGGTTCTCCTCAAGGATTTGTCTTTCTTTAGCACCATCCACCTTGTCCTCGATGGCAACAAGCGCACCAGTCTCTCCTGCTGCAAGCCCCCGTGACATCCCACTACGCTGCCACCCTCACGTCAGGGATGGTATCAACTTGGTGTTGGGCCCAACACACCGCTTTGCTCTCAGGCCAAGGAGCTCATATGTAGTCTCATCACACCACAAAACCTTCTTCTAGAAGGTCTCAGATTTAGTCACATGGCTTCTAGCAAACTCCAGCTGTGATTGATTGTTATCATGTTAAGAGTGACTTCAAGAAAAGTGGCTATTCCAGCCTCAATGAGTTAAGATGAAGGGAATGAATAAACAAAAATAAAAAGTGATATGAAAATTTGACTTTGCCACAAAGAAAATAGAGAAATATTCAATGGGGGGGGATTTTTTTGAAGCGGCTGTCAAGTCAAGAAAAAATATGTTCTGGTTTAGCCTTTTCTTCCATTTCATATTTCCAGATTAATCCCGTTTGTTGGTATATTCAACATTACTGGACACTGCATTTTGCTTAAACTTGTTTCCAGGACTCCGCAGTCTACACCATCTACAGGCAGTGGCCACTCTTTCAGGTCTACACCATCTACAGACCAATGGCCACTCTTTCAGGTCTACACCATCTACGGGCCAGTGGCCACTCTTTCAGGTCTACACCATCTACGGGCCAGTGGCCACTCTTTCAGGTCTACACCATCAACGGGCCAGTGGCCACTCTTTCAGGTCTACACCATCTACAGACCAGTGGCCACTCTTTCAGGTCTACACCATCTACAGGCCAGTGGCCACTCTTTCAGGTCTACACCATCTACAGGCCAGTGGCCACTCTTTCAGGTCTACACCATCTACAGACCAGTGGCCACTCTTTCAGGTCTACACCATCTACAGGCCAGTGGCCACTCTTTCAGGTCTACACCATCTACAGGCCAGTGGCCACTCTTTCAGGTCTACACCATCTACAGGCCAGTGGCCACTCTTTCAGGTCTACACCATCTACAGGCCAGTGGCCACTCTTTCAGGTCTACACCATCTACAGGCCAGTGGCCACTCTTTCAGGTCTACACCATCTACAGGCCAGTGGCCACTCTTTCAGGTCTACACCATCTACAGGCCAGTGGCCACTCTTTCAGGTCTACACCATCTACAGGCCAGTGGCCACTCTTTCAGGTCTACACCATCTACAGGCCAGTGGCCACTCTTTCAGGTCTACACCATCTACAGGCCAGTGGCCACTCTTTCAGGTTTACACCATCTACAGGCCAGTGGCCACTCTTTCAGGTCTACACCATCTACGGGCCAGTGGCCACTCTTTCAGGTCTACACCATCAACAGGCCAGTGGCCACTCTTTCAGGTCTACACCATCTACAGACCAGTGGCCACTCTTTCAGGTCTACACCATCTACAGACCAGTGGCCACTCTTTCAGGTCTACACCATCTACAGGCCAGTGGCCACTCTTTCAGGTCTACACCATCTACAGGCCAGTGGCCACTCTTTCAGGTCTACACCATCTACAGGCCAGTGGCCACTCTTTCAGGTCTACACCATCTACAGGCCAGTGGCCACTCTTTCAGGGATGAGGATGTGCACATCCTTGATAGGGAGGAACCAACAATTGTTATCTATGTATGTACACATACATACTATGTGATACACACAATATGTGTGTGTATCACAGGAAGCTGAATCAGTTCATCTGGACACAACGTTTATTGAGAGAGCAACGTTTCATCATCATCTAAGTGACCTTTTCAGTCTAAATTGACTGCAGGTGTCCCCACCCCTATAAACAATACAGTACATAATACATAATACAATACAAAATGACCGAAAACAATTTTCATTGTCATATTCAAATTGCCATGAGCATTAACTAGAGTTCCAATGGCAATGTGTACCATTCACAGAGATGGTAACCTATTGTTGATTTGGGTGGTAATACCACTGCCTTTTTTAATTTTGCTTCAAAACGTGGAACATCATCTCGATGTGTGGAATGCAGGTCACAGGATCAAGATGCTTTGCATTACAACATAAAGCCCGATGCCGGGCAGCCTACCCTCTGGCTCCCCAAGATGAAAACCAACAGATAAAAACACACTTGTTCTCACCGCCACCACCTTGACTAACAGACATAACTAGAGAAACCCTGCTATTATCTGAGCTGGCATTTTCACTGCATCGTGTGTCTTTTTGTAATTTGTCATTGTCTACTCATTGCTTTTTTTTTGGTATGTTGTATTGTAGATTGCCTATAAATTGCCTATAAATCAATTTCCTTTGGGTTAGAATAAAAAACCTAACTGAATACCAACCAGTGTGGATGTTAAGCTACACTGATAGTTCTACTAAAGATTTAGCACAGATAACCCTTTCACTTTCATTCACTGTTCAATATGCGGTCTTTGATATGGCAACATTTAATATCTACTACATTGTTCAATCTTCCATCCATCCATCCAGCCATTAGCCAAACCGCTTATCCTGCTCTCAGGGTCGCGGGGATGCTGGAGCCTATCCCAGCAGTCATTGGGCTGCAGGCAGGGAGACACCCTGGACAGGCTGCCAGGCCATCACAGCCCCCCCCCCCACACACACACACACATTCACACATACACATTCATACCTAGGGACAATTTAGTACAGCTGATTCACCTGACCTCCATGTCTTTGGTCTTTGTTCAATTTTCCACAGTTCAACAGCTCTGTGGAAAAAGTCTTTTGCTTGGGTTATGTAGTCTCTTTTAAAATGTATTGTGGAAACTTCTGAGACAGCACAATTACATCCAGCTTTAGAAAACCTATAGGGATAAATAAATAAATACAGTAAGAGCCATCGTGGGACTGTGTCTACGCAGGATCATTTTGAGAAGTCATTGCCTCTAATGTGATGGTGATGTCTAACACCAGTGCAACCCGCCAGTGACTGTAGTAGTAGTGTTTGCCTTTAACCGGTCACATACTGTCCTGTGAGCACAAGATTATGTAACAGACAGGGAAGCTTACTGCCAGTGCTGGGAGCTAGTGGTTAATATTTAACACCTGTAAAACTCTTACTTTTCTTTCTTTTGTCTCAGAAAGGCTATCTAATAATTCTACTATAATATATCTTTGCTCACACTGAACAACTGGGTATCACGAGATTTCGTGTCATAGTCACGAAATGTAATCTATGAAATCGTGCTGGGGGACACGATGTCACTGAAATTTTCTTGTCCAGCACCACAAAGTTGTATCCAATGCATTCCTATGGGCCAAGTTTTTCTTGCGCGAGTCACGTTATCAAGATGCTGGCTCTGGCTGGTCTGGCCTCCCGGGAGAATGCCGGTCACTTACATATATTTGAAAACACAAAAACTACGGCGGTTAGGGTTAGTGTTAGGGTTAGTGTTATATCTTGTAGTTAGTCCGCCGCCCACTAGGCAGGGCAGTAAAAGGGAGAAGTAAGAAAATGACAAGTAAAAAAGCAGTGAGGAAAATAAAGAGCGCTGATGTAGACGGTTACTGAGCAGTCGTGTCGTTTCTGCTGTCTGATATGTGGATAAATAACACTTAAGGTTAGGGTAGTTTTTGTGTTTTCAAATATATGCAAGTGACCGGCATTCTCCCGGGAGGCCAGACCAGCCAGAGCCAGCATCTTGATAACGTGACTCGCGCAAGAAAAACTTGGCCCATAGGAATGCATTGGATACAACTTTGTGGTGCCGGACAAGAAAATTTAAGAGACATTGTGTCCCCCAGCACGATTTCATAGATTAAATTTCGTGACTATGAAATGAAATCACGTGATACCAGGCTGCACTAAATGACTGGAGTTCTTCTGTCTGCACAACACAACAGCAGTTCACTTCATTGCATCAATCACTGTCTTAAGTTGATCACTCCACACCCTTGACCTGGGCCGCAATATGTGGTGGCTTCAAGCCATCATGTTCAACCCTGCTGATGGGACGAGACCTTTGCTACAGCATAATCTAAAAAGGCAGAGAAATAGTGTGTATTCAGCATACAATAACAGCTGGTAAGCAAAATGTCCAACAGCTAAATTGTTTCACTTGACCAATTTTGGGGATTTATGAACTGGGATTCCCATGTCCTCCGTGTTTTCCCGCCAGACATGCTTCATAAACACTGGAGCACAAGCAAAGCTTTGGACAATGCTGCTAGTCTAGGGCTTAACGTAGAACACGCCACACCACAGTCAGCACTGACACATATCAGCCACAATCCTGCAATTTCTCTGAACAAGAAACCTTAACCAGATCCTCTTAATATGTGATCCTGATTATTTTGTAGTTAAAATTAGTCCTGGATCAGCATGACTCCTGCTTATGAGACATCATACCAACACTATGGCAATCTCTGTCTGTCTGTCTTTCAATTTTCTTAACAGCCGTTCTTCCACTCGACTTCACACTTGGCGGATGTATTGCTGAGGACCCAAGGAAGTGCAGTGTCGAGTGTGAAGTTGTTTGGATGAGCCGTTCTCTAATTAGGCTAAGGTTAGCGTGCTATAGGTTCATGCCAAATGTACAGACGTGATGATGTCATGTGCGTGATACAGACGAGATAACGTCACACGTGTGATGACTTTGCGAATATAAATACAGCATCTCAACCACTCCCACACTCAGATTACAAATCGGCCTGTTCCGAACAGGCATGTATTGAATGGGCACTGCACTAGTTTATCAAATACAGGCAATTTAATCTGTGTATACATCAGTTTATTTTATGTCAGTGCAAACCACAGAAGAATTTACCTGGACATCATAGAGTGCCACAATGTTTTCATGCTGAAGTTCCTGGGTAAAAAAGAGAGCACAATGCAAGCTGCGTTACTAGTATTATTTACCAAGGTTGAGGCAATCACTTGACCTGAAACTTCTAATGAGGAGGTAAAGTAGACCTGGGCAACCTATCGATATAATATCAATATCATGATATGAGATGAGCTATCATCTGGGATTCTGGGTATCATAATAGTTACATAACTTAAATGTTGTCAAAAGGCTGCATTATAGTAAAATGATACAATTTTCTGAACTTATGAGACTGTTTTAGTTGCATGAAATGAACAATGAGTGTCTGTGCCTGTTTGTTCATCTTATTCACAGTCCTAATAATAATTTCTCCCGATTTTCTTGCGTATAAATGTCTCATAAAAGTACCAATTAGTCACCCCCAAAATATCATCACATTAACACTATCAAGGTAATCATTCTAAACTATCATGATACACATCTTTGTCAGTACCACCGGCCCGAAGGTAAAGGCTCTCTGGCATGGACTCACGCAAGGCTAATGTCAAACCATTTAACCCTGAAGCAATTAAATAACATTTTCACCTTCAGAATTTTAATTTCCTTGCCAAGGAGGATCTGGGACTTAGAGAGGTTCTTCTTGTTAATGCTCTTGATGGCCACCTCCCAATCTGTCTTCTACAGAGCAAAGGGTGGGGACAAAGGGAAGAGGGAGAAAAAAGACAAAGAAGGAAGAGAGGAATGAGTGACAATCACTTTGGATCAGTCTTGTCTCAAAAGCCCAACCGCATGTGTGCACAGAGACATAGCAGGTGGCCTTTAGAGGGACAAACCGTAGCCATTCCAAAAACACAAGGTTACTTTGCTTTTAAACAGATAGGCTCTCCCATCACTGAACGACAAGCCACTAAAGTAACAGCAAAAAGAGGTTGAGCTAACATCCTCCCATCAGCAAAAAAGACATTCTGATTTCACGCCAGTTGAAAATTTCAGGTGCATCTGTTGATAATGTCCAAAATTCAACTATCTGCTCAGAAATATGGTGGAGAGAGTGGTAGAATATACTCCTGCCCTTAGCAAAACACAACAAGGAGACAGACCCTGAGGACTGACAACTGAAACCAACACAGAGGAGCCCAACACCATGTATGGTGATCAGTGAGGTGGAAAGCCAGAGAAAAAAGATTCTACGCATAAAAGGGCTGCTTTCCAAATTAATCTAGGTCAATAGGAGATGTTCTTGTTCCATGGTGCACTACGCCTCTGGCATGGCACTGGATTCGGCACGCGAGTGAGTCTGTCTGTGCCTGAGCTGCTGCAGCCCCCAGCAGTCTTGAGAGTATGTCCAGACAAGTGTGACCAAGGATGTGCCGCATTGAGTATAGCCTTTGAAAAACATGAGCCCGCCTACCATGATGAGGGGGTAGAGTGTACTTTCAGCCAAACCAAACTAATAGCTCATTGCTGTGCCACATAATGGACAGTTAAGTAGTGCAGAGTAAAAAACACTGTGGTGGGAGACATCCGGCAAAGATGGAAGGATATCTTTTTCAGAATAATGATGCCATTGTGAATTATATGCAGTGGTGATGATGATGCGAGCAATGATAAAGACCAGCATCAATAACAATGACTCAACATATCAGGAAAAGTTGTTTAAGCATAATTAGGCTGGACAAAAATGTCAGATTTGACAAAAGAGAATGTGTCTTAATTAACAAATGAGGAGCCAGAGTCCTTAAGTTTAAATAAGACATTTTTTTATGATGACTGTGCAGGAATTCCCCGAATCAGTGGATCTTTCTGACTAGTCTTTACAGTACCTGGACTTGGGTATTCTAAAAATAGCTAAATGCCTCTCTAACCTTGAGATATCAGTTCAGGCAGGCAGTAACACATCTATTCTATGTTCCTGTCCTTGTCTCTGATGAGCCTATGCGTCTTATAAGCTAACTCTAGTTCTACAGCCTCATGGGAGCTTACACGTAACATCTAACACCACTTAAAGGATGAGGCAATCGAATATGTCTGTTGCATGCGAGAGGTAACAACCTCTCCGTCCTGGTCCATCCCCTCCTGCACTTCCTAGTTGGAAATTAGCCTATAAATAGGAAAGATCTCATGCAGATGCTGCTAAGTTATAATTATACTGCTCACATGTCAGGTCCCTTGTAAAAGGAATGGTAACGTGTGACCAGTGGATAATGTGCTCACAATGGACCGCATCCAATCATGAGCAGATGAGGCGATTCCTTTTTATTTTGTGCCTCTCAGCAATTAATTGGCTCGGAGACAAAATCCCACAAAGGAGATAAAAAGCTGCAGAATATACATTAAGCAGCTAAGTGTGTGAGAACAGCCTTATAGTCCCTTCAGTGAAGGAATCCACTCCCATGCGTTTGACTGCAGCTGCAGGAGAGTGCCGTGTCATGCCTCTCCAGTCCCGTCTTGGTCTGTCCGAGTCGAGAGACAGACTCCCATCGGACACCGGCATCTCACATGCGTCCTTTCTAACAGCCACCACCCAGCCACACGCAGGAATGAGTATAGTTACCTTCTTCAGGGGCGGCACAGCCCAGTACAAGCAGCCCTGCTACAGCTCTTACATAAGAATGGCTGCTATTCTTAAACACAGCAGAGGAAGAACACTGCACCTCATCCTCCCAGCACAGTCTTACGTCACCAGCAGCTCAGAGCTGCGCCGCGAGTCATCCGTTTCATGAATGAGTGACTTGACCCCGAATCCTGAACCGCACCCCCGAATAACGAGGGGTTACGGGATTAGACATGAAGTCTACTTTCACCGTCTAACTTACATCCAGCTGGTCGATATCAGCGTGTTTTACCATAAACTAGTGGAGTTACGTCAAGCACACAACACAACACAACGCAATGCAACGCAACACAACAGATTTTGCAGTTTTGAGAAAGTGACGTCATGCTTAACAGCGTGTGATGCACTGACCCACTTTTTGGAGCAAGCATCACCTGCAGCCCTTGCCCCGTCGGCTGCAGCGCAGTCCCGCTATTTACCTTTCTGTGCCTCCCTTTGAACACCACTGCGAAGGCGCCATGGCCAACCAGGTCTTTTCTGCCGTACTCAAAATCTCCCACCGGCTCCATCGTGGACGGCCGTCCCGCTTCCCGGTCAGGATCAATGGGGGGCGCTCGCCGCTCGACTCAGAAGAAATCAGCTTGGTCCCAAGTGTTCTCCCACAGCTCGTCGTCGTGGTATTTGAACGCAGGTATATTTAATAAAGGGCTAATTCTCAACGGTTTCTATCAAGCCTGCGCTGGTAGGTTGTATTGCCGGGCACATAGCGCAGCCTCGGACGCCCTGCCAGAACAGTCAGCCACTGCCAGAACTGCCAGAACAGTCAGCCACTGCCAGAACAGTCAGCCACTGCCAGAACAGTCAGCCACTGCCAGAACAGTCAGCCACTGCCAGAACAGCCAGCCACTCAAACACTCGCACACGTTATGTCTCGGCGATCAAACAGCCGCCGGCTGAACGCACGGCCGGCCGGCCAGCCACATTCCCAGAGGTGCGCAAGATCAGTTCCTAGTGTCAGCTGTCATTCTCTGACCCCCGTCGCTCTAGAGCTGCACTGCAGGCCACGGAAACGTTTAATCAGCCTACAACCACGGTGGACTATGGTGCGCGGACCAGGTCTACATGATGTCTTGCGTTCTGGCCACTTCCATGCAAAGGTGGAGACAGGAGCGGTCAAGCTGAGCGAGCGGACGGTGACACAACACGGCTGCTCCGCCCGGCGTCATGCCGCCGTCACGGCTCCGTCAGGCCGCGCTGCCGCCAACAGCACCGTGCGGACAGCCTGCACGCTGCGCCCCGGCTGGGTCACTCATGCAGCCCGGGACCTGCCATGCACACCGCTAGCCAACTACACCGCTAGCCGACTACACCGCTAGCCGACGCTGGCTAGCCGACTACACCGCTAGCCGACTACACCGCTAGCCGACTACACCGCTAGCCGACGCTGGCTAGCCGACTACACCGCTAGCCGAATACACTGCTAGCCGACTACACCGCTAGCCGACGCTGGCTAGCCGACTACACCGCTAGCCGACTACACCGCTAGCCGACTACACCGCTAGCCGACGCTGGCTAGCGAGCGGACGGGTCGCCGTAGAACCGAAACCGAGCGTCCAAACGAAGCGTGTGTCCGTCCTGCGGAAGCTCCGCTCCTGGGAAAGCCTCCTTCTTTGTCCCGATGTGCGTCTCCACAACACGTCGTCTTCTTCTGACAACACTGGCGTTAACACCAAGTTAATAAGGAAAGGCGTCTGTATTTTCAGCTCTTTCGGCGAGCTTGAGCTGCGGCTAGAAGCCGGCGACGGCTCCGAATGATCCCCGACACGACCGCGACCTAGCAAGGCGGCGCTGCGCGGAACTAACGGCGGATGGCGCCCTGTCACACTGAGCCAGGCGGAGACGCGTCTTCCCACTCATACGTTACACGATATACCGACAAGTAGTGCCAGGTCAAGTATTTATGACATATTCATCCGCAGACTCACACCACGCCGCTACCTTCCGCTGAGAAACGTAGTCCCGCACGGCGAAGCGGAAGGCTGCGGCGTGTTGCGGAGCCTTGTGGGAAAAAACCGCCACCACGGCTCAGGACAGAAACGGCCCGCTGCGGAAACACCCAGAGTACCGCTATGAACAAGCTGCTGGCACTCAAACCACAGCTCTGATTCTAAACTTGAGTTACCATGTTTCCCATCAAAATATCACCATTATACAGATTATGTTGCCTTCGTGACGCAAGATTCTACATCTGTAAAATTATTTACGTGGTGTGTGGAAGTCGGAGAAGCATTACGATTCGCCAATGGTCACCATGCTTCATTTAATTTGGCTTTACGTCCCCTAGTGGCCACATGCTGGAACTGTCTTCAGGATCACCTAAATCCCATAGACTCGATGACTGAACAGGAAGCAGTAGCTGCGTGCGATGGAAGGGCTCTAAACTCAGTATGCCAATTTGTCCAGACTTGACAGACCTGAGAGGTTATTACATTACCATAGCAATGGCACTCTAGTCCTGAGCTTGCACAGCTGGATGGGCAGGTGTTAGGAGGGGTGTTAGGATGGATGTTAGGAGGGATGTTAGGATGGAGAAAACGTGAAAGGGTGGTGCAGTTTAGAGATCTCCGCTGGTGTCAGGCTACGTTTGTTCAGGAAGATCTTTTGCCACTGTTGTCGTGGAATCCGACTGAACAAAGGAGACGATGAAAACTTTACAGTCCAGCTGAGCACATCTCGTCAGAAGTTGAGCACGCAATACAACTTCTCTCCTGTTTAGCACGCTGCAGTACACTGATACCAAACGCTTAGCCGAATGATAATCATTAGTAGACCAACAGCGCCACCTAGTGGTGGTTAAGCTAGGCTCTCATATACCCCGGATGTTGACTGCCGCGCCAGTCGGAGAGTTACAGTAAAGAGGACCAGACGTTGGGAATTGGTCTCCGGCTCAAATCACTGTTATAGACATATTAGCAGTATAAGATACCTCCAGATAATATAGAGAATATATGACAGTGGCGACGAGGATGGGATACCTTTAACGTGAGAAGGTAATCCCGGTAGTTAATAAAAGCGGACGAAGCAACGTGACGCTACCAGCTAGCTTCCAGCCAGCTAGCAAGAAAAGACTAGCTAGCCAAGCCAAGCACAAGCATGGCGCATTTCATCGGCAATATTGCTGAATACGAGGAAGGTAAAGAGGACTTCGAGTCGTACCTTGAAAGATTGGAGCAATGGATGATCGTTAATGAAGTGGAGGACGGTAAGAAGGCCAATGTTTCCCTGTCTGTGATAGGCGCAGAAGCCTATGGCCTACTAAAGAACCTCTGCATACCAGACAAACCGAGTAGCCTCACGTATGCAGTACTGAGCGGGAAACTAGCATCCCATTATAAACCCAAGCCACTAATCTTAGCTGAACGTTTTAGATTTCAGAAAAGAAACCAATTAGACAATGAGTCAGTGTCTGATTATGTGGTTGCTTTAAAGCACCTGTCCACACATTGTGAATTCGGTCAGCATTTAAATGAAGCACTGAGAGACCGATTTGTTAGTGGTTTAAAGGTGGAGGGGCTATTCAGAGAAAGTTGCTCGCAGAACACAATCTGACTTTTGCAAAAGCATGTGAGCTGGCCTTATCTATGGACGTGGCGTCAGAGTACGCTGGAGTTTGCCAGCAAACCAAGTGGAGCTGCAACTGTGAATAAGATAGACAAGAAGAGAACAAGCAAGGGTGCGTGGAGAAGCAAGTCGTCCACCAGCGAGTGGAAAAGCAAGCAACCTACCAGTGACAACTCTAGACCACAGAGAACAGAAACGCACCAACCCTGTTACCGATGTGGAGGTAACAACCATGCAGCTCAAGTATGTAGGTATAAAACCGAGACATGCCACAAGTGTTCCAAGGTAGGGCACATAGCAAGAATGTGTAAAACTAAAAATAGACAGGGACATACACAGTATGTGGCTGAAGACCACAGTCCAAGTGAGAGAGGAGATGGAAATGAGGATGAACTGTTTGGTGCGTATCCGATGAATACAGTGTACTCCACGAATACAGTTGGTAATGGAAAAAGGACATTAAGGTCAATATTAAGTTAGAAGGAAACCCTGTAGACATGCAGCTTGACACAGGAGCTGCCGTAACCCTGGTATCTGAGATAGTGTACAAGGAACATCTCTCACACCTGCCACTGAAAGAAAGTAAAGTGCGAAACTACCAGCAGTAGCACCACTACACTGCTGGCAGTGGCCTACAAGAGTGTGGCAGAGGCTACATATTGACTTTGCAGAGAAGGATCAGCAACATTTCCTAGTGTTAGTAGACAGTCATTCAAAATGGCTTGAGTTGATCCCCATGGCAACAACTACCGCCGCCAAAACGATCGAAGTGTTGCGGAGCATCTTTTCGTCCTACGGTCTTCCTGAGGAGATCGTCTCGGACAACGGTCCACAATTCACCTCGCTGGAGTACAAAACATTCCTGAAAAGCAACGGCATTAAGCAGACCTTGGTGCCAGCTTACCATCCTGCTTCTAATGGTGCCGCAGAGAGAGCAGTCCAGACGGTGAAAGCTTCACTTCTGAAACAGCTGCTCGATGAGAAGAAACAAAACGTCACTATTACAGTGAAACACAGGCTCGCCAACTTCCTGTTGTCATACAGGACCACACCACACAGCGTTACAGGTTGCACACCAGCAGAACTGTTCCTCAAACGTCAGCCTAGGACCAGGTTCAGCCTGCTGAAGCCGGACCTCGCTCAAGTGGTGGGGGCCAAACAACAAAAGCAGAAGGACTATCATGACCAACCCGCCTCGAAGCTGAGACATCTGTCAGAGGGGGACTCAGTACTGATCCGAAACTTCCGTGGAGGAAAGGAGAGGTGGACGAAAAGGACAGTGGAGAAGAGACTCGGACCAGTCACCTACCTGGTGTGGAATGGAGTGAACCGACGTTCAGTCCACATTGACCATCTGCTGTTCGACCAACCCTCCAGTCCTCCTGAGGCATTTCAGTTTCAGGATGACCAGATGGGCATCAGCAACACCTACCCTGCAGTTGCGGATTTGGGGGGGAAAGGCACAGCTGGAGCCATAGGTGCTAGCCCGTACTCACCTGAAGATACACCCGTTCCAAGGATGCAGGCTCCGGAGAAGCTTGCAACACCCTTACGAGGTTCGGTGGGCAAGGCCGTGTCGCCTCCTCACCGAGCATCCACTTCCCCTGAGGTGGTTGAGCGCCGGTACCCTCAGAGAGAGAGGGCACCTCCAAAACGACTGTCTCTGTAAGATCAGCCGAGTTCCTGAATAAAAGAGTTCCTGAGAGACTAAATTGTTCAACTCCTGTTCAGAAAAAAATGTGAAAGAGTTCCTGAGACTGATATGTAAATGGGCAAATGTGGGTCGAAGTGGGTTGTGTAACCAGTAATGACCAAGTAAAAGATGTTGAAAGTAATTTGCCATATCAGCATGTTTTAGATTGATAATATTTTATTAGGGGAACGTCATAATTTAAGGGGGAGGAGTGTAGTATACTGATACGAAATGCTTAGCTGAATGATAATCATTAGTAGACCAACAGCGCTACCTAGTGGTGGTTAAGCTAGGCTCTCATATACCCCGGATGTTGACTGCTGCGCCAGTCGGAGAGTTACAATAAAGAGGACCAGACATTGGAAATTGGTCTCCGGCTCAAATCACTGTTATGGATATATTAGCAGTATAAGATACCTCCAGATAATATAGAGAATATATTACACACGCAATACAACTTCTCTCCTGTTTAGCACGCAATACAACTTCTCTCCTGTTTAGCATGCAATACAACTTCTCTCATGTGCATCTATCTATTTAAAGCTTAGTCAAAGTTTTGATTTTGTTTTTACCTGAGATAACCTGGATGACAGTCTTAACGATATTCTAGTTGGATGAACAAATGTGCACATCACTACAGAGGTAGTTTTCCTTCAGTATAGTCCATAAAACACACACACCTAAGACACCTGAGACGCTGTGCCATAACTCTGATGTTCCAAGTTATTTTAGCTTGAGTGATGAAGTGACAGAAAGCCTTTGAAGATTGAATATTGGTAAAACCAAAACCTATCCAGCATTTAAAGAGCCTTACATTGTGGCATGGTATGCATATAATATTAGTTCCTATCTATTTAATGTAAAGTTTGATGAAAATTTACAAAATAACATTGAAACAAAAATCAAATAATTCCTGTAGTCACAGAAATTGGCCTTTTTTCCACCGACATGGTTCGGAATTGACAAATTGATCAACTTCCTGTGTACATGCAACACTTAAGACATTTATTTGGTCTGCGGGCTTAATTTTTGAAGATTGCACTACTTGTCATATTTCAGGCCAATCAAAGCAAAGTGACATTAAGTTTTTGCATTTGCAGCGCCTCCTGTGGTTGGAGGTCAAGATGCCTTTGTGGGCATGCTAAGTAAATATCAATCAATCAATCAATCAATCAAGTTGCATTTTATATAGCGCTTTTCTAGCTGCAACAGCCACTCAACGCGCTTTACATTTCTGGTCAAATCTGGATTTCAGACGCTCAACAGCCGCTGCACATGCTGGGTTGATAAGACGGGCAGTCGGTGACTTGAGGCCCAGTGGACTGGGGTCCTAGACCCGAGCAGGGACAAAGAAAAAGTGATTTTCAAAAAAATTCAAAATGGTAGAAAAAGTAAAATTTTTAATTTAAGCACATGAAATCAGATTTGAATGAATAAAAACCATCTGAATGCACGAGAAACATACGTGAATGAAAAGGGCCACTGTAAGCGGAATAATCCGCAAACGAACTTCGACCTCAAAACTGTTTCGTTTTTGTTTTTGTTGCTTTGAAGCCCTCCTTTCTGTTTCAACACGTTTTGTCACTTTCACAATAAAGGTACAAATCCTCTCCCTGCCATTTGTGTTGAACTCGGCTTGTTCCACAGAGCCTGTGGACACGAGAGCAAACTCCTTGCTCCAAGTTTGAGCGAGCGCGTGGCTCCCTCCTCCCTCCGGCTGCTTGACCCGAGCCAGGCCCTGCAGGCCAGGCCCTGCAGGCCTGCAGGCCAAGCCAGGCTGCAGGAGCTTTCACACCTCCAGAGACCCACATAGTACGTCTAGAGCAGAACCAGAATACCCACACACAGAATCCTGAAGGTTTCAAGACTGTTACAGCAACTGAGCTTTTTAATTTCAAGCTTATCTGAAGTCAACGTTCAACACTTTCACAAGTCTGCTCTTAAATTAAAATCTGAGACACACAAAATGCAACCGAGCATGAATTCGACCACCATTTAAATAAAGAATCAGCTCCTTTTAGTAGCTCCTGGAGTCGCTCCTCCAGGACGGCTGCTCGGTGAAGAGGCATTATAAACACCTTGCTTACATGTCATTCAAGGTTTTTGTGTGTAGGACTGGTGATTGAAGTATTTGTGTGTAGGACTGGTGATTGAAGTATTTGTGTGTAGGACTGGTGATTGAAGTATTTGTGTGTAGAACTGGTGATTGAAGTATTTGTGTGTAGAACTGGTGATTGAAGTATTTGTGTGTAGAACTGGTGATTGAAGTATTTGTGTGTAGAACTGGTGATTGAAGGTTTTTGTGTGTAGAACTGGTGATTGAAGTATTTGTGTGTAGGACTGGTGATTGAAGTATTTGTGTGTAGAACTGGTGATTGAAGTATTTGTGTGTAGAACTGGTGATTGAAGTATTTGTGTGTAGAACTGGTGATTGAAGTATTTGTGTGTAGAACTGGTGATTGAAGGTTTTTGTGTGTAGAACTGGTGATTGAAGTATTTGTGTGTAGAACTGGTGATCGAAGTATTTGTGTGTAGAACTGGTGATTGAAGTATTTTGTGTGTAGAACTGGTGATTGAAGTATTTGTGTGTAGAACTGGTGATTGAAGTATTTGTGTGTAGAACTGCTGATTGTTGATCCAGATTGAAAATGAATACAACTCAAGTTCAGTTTCTGCTGGTGTTTCATCTTTGCCATATCAAACATATAAAATGGCACAGCCTTAAAAACTGGGTGGGACACACTTTGACATGGTGCAAAGGCGGCGAAGAGTGGGGCAGGACTCATGTTGGTACGTCTCAGCTTTTCTTCTTGCTTTTAGCCGAGCCATTCGCAGCCTTGCAGGTTGAGTTGTATGTGGAGGAGAAGAGCATGGTGAAAAGCAGCATCAGAGGAACGAGCAGGTACGGAGCATATATGGACACCAGCGTCCAGCGTTCCTTCGGGGTCTGGGGTCCGAGGTAGGGCTCGCGGGGGAACGGATAGAAGAGAATGTGTGCTAGGATAGGGACCAGGGTCGTGGCCACATGTGTGGAATATATAATGGCCGGTGTCCTGATCCATCGACATCCACCTAGAAATGATAACAGAACACTAGATTAGTATGAAGGATCCTGACAGACCCCAGGGAAACCAAGTGGTCCAGTATGCCTGCTCATGACTACGGTATGTGACAAGCAAACAGAAGGCTAAAACAACAACAAAACACAAACAAACAGACAGCACAGCTCCGAGGCTTGATGTGATGACAGGTCCTCCAGGACCTTGAAGCCTACAGGGAAGACTTGCCAGCCCCTCCACCCTGGACACCACCTTTTTGAGACTCTGCCCGCTGGTAAGAGGCTGAGGTCCATCAGGACCAAAACCTCACACCACAAGAACAGTTTCTTCCCTGTCGCAGCTGGACTATTCAACAGCCCCCCTGCCCCCCCCCCACTCTCCCACACGTATATGTTGCAGTTTGTACATAAAATTGTACTTTCACTTTTTGCTGTTTATATTTTTTAGACTGTATATACATATATATATCATAACGATCATATCTATATATCTATATCTATATATATAATGAATTGCAGTACGTCGTGCACTCATCAGCTGGCTTGATATATATATATATATCATAATGATCATATCTATATATATCTATAATGAATTGCAGTACGTCGTGCACTCATCAGCTGACTTGATATATATATGTATATATATATATGTGTATATATATATATACACACACACACACACATATATATATATATATAATAACGATCATATCTATATATCTATATCTATATATATAATGAATTGCAGTACGTCGTGCACTCATCAGCTGGCTTGATATATATATATATATCATAATGATCATATCTATATATATCTATAATGAATTGCAGTACGTCGTGCACTCATCAGCTGGCTTGATATATATATATATATCATAATGATCATATCTATATATATCTATAATGAATTGCAGTACGTCGTGCACTCATCAGCTGACATATATGTGCATATATATATATATGTATATATGTATGTATGTATGTATCAAGTCAGCTGATGAGTGCACGACGTACTGCAATTCATTATAGATATATAATTACATGCTTATTTAATACAGTATTTTCTTGCACTCTTGATTGTACCAACATCGCCCAGCTAAACTCCAAGTGCATTTAATGTAATGTTGTATTGTAATGTAGTACTGTAATGTAATACTGTAATGTTGTATTGTAATGTAATATTGTAATGTTGTATTGTAATGTAATGTTGTAATGTAGTATTGTAATGTCATGTTGTGATGTAATGTTGTAATATAATGTTGTATTGTAATGTAATAATGTAATGTTGTAAAGTAATGTAATGTTGTAATGTAAAGTAATGTAATAATGTAATGTTGTAAAGCAATGTAATGTTGTATTGTATTGTAATGTAATACTGCAATGTTGTAATGTTGTAATGTATTGTAATGTAATACTGTAATGTTGTAATGTAAAGTAATGTAATAATGTAATGTTGTAAAGTAATGTAATGTTGTATTGTAATGTTGTATTGTATTGTAATACTGTAATGTTGTATTGTATTGTAATGTAATACTGTAATGTTGTAATGTAAAGTAATGTAATGTAATAATGTAATGTTGTAAAGTAATGTAATGTTGTAATGTAAAGTAATGTAATGTTGTAAAGTAATGTAATGTTGTATTGTAATGTTGTAATGCCTGGGCAATGATTTCTGATTCTGATAGTTTAGATTTAAGCATTTTTCTTTAATTTCTTTACATAACGACGTTACTGAGTCCACTGACCTTTTAGGAATGCATATGCTGCAACGGGGAAGAAAGGTGTTTGGAGCAAAGCCTCGCAGAAAATGAACGAGCGGAACCAGACAGGTGGATCCAGTACCATTGGGTCTCGGAACTCGTCTGCGTACCACCTCAGGAGGTCTTTGAGCTGTTAAAACGAGACGATAACAGTGTTAAAAGGGCCTCCCACACGTCAGTACCCCTCGGACCACAGACTACACCAGTACCCCTCGGACCACAGACTACACCAGTACTCCTCAGACCACAGACTACACCAGTACCCCTCGGACCACAGACTACACCAGTACTCCTCAGACCACAGACTACACCAGTACCCCACGGACCACAGACTACACCAGTACCCCACGGACCACAGACTACACCAGTACTCCTCAGACCACAGACTACACCAGTACCCCTCAGACCACAGACTACACCAGTACCCCTCGGACCACAGACTACACCAGTACTCCTCAGACCACAGACTACACCAGTACCCCTCGGACCACAGACTACACCAGTACTCCTCAGACCACAGACTACACCAGTACCCCACGGACCACAGACTACACCAGTACCCCACGCACCACACACTACACCAGTACCCCTCGGACCACACACTACACCAGTACCCCACGGACCACAGACTACACCAGTACTCCTCAGACCACAGACTACACCAGTACCCCACGGACCACAGACTACACCAGTACCCCACGGACCACAGAATACACCAGTACCCCTCGGACCACACACTACACCAGTACCCCTCACACCACAGACTGTATGTACACCAGTACCCCTCGGACCACAGACTACACCAGTACCCCTCACACCACACACTACACCAGTACCCCTCGCACCACACACTACACCAGTACCCCTCGCACCACACACTACACCAGTACCCCACGGACCACAGACTACACCAGTACCCCACGCACCACACACTACACCAGTACCCCTCGCACCACACACTACACCAGTACCCCACGGACCACAGACTACACCAGTACTCCTCAGACCACAGACTACACCAGTACCCCACGGACCACAGACTACACCAGTACCCCACGGACCACAGAATACACCAGTACCCCTCGGACCACACACTACACCAGTACCCCTCACACCACAGACTGTATGTACACCAGTACCCCTCGGACCACAGACTACACCAGTACCCCTCGCACCACACACTACACCAGTACCCCATGGACCACAGACTACACCAGTACCCCTCGCACCACACACTACACCAGTACCCCATGGACCACAGACTACACCAGTACCCCTCGCACCACACACTACACCAGTACCCCACGGACCACAGACTACACCAGTACCCCTCGCACCACACACTACACCAGTACCCCTCGGACCACAGACTACACCAGTACCCCTCTGACCACAGACTGTATATACACCAGTACCCCTCGCACCACAGACTACACCAGTACCCCACGGACCACAGACTACACCAGTACCCCACGCACCACACACTACACCAGTACCCCTCGGACCACACACTACACCAGTACCCCTCTGACCACAGACTACACCAGTACCCCTCTGACCACAGACTACACCAGTACCCCTCTGACCACAGACTACACCAGTACCCCTCGCACCACACACTACACCAGTACCCCACGGACCACAGACTACACCAGTACCCCACGGACCACACACTACACCAGTACCCCTCGGACCACACACTACACCAGTACCCCTCGGACCACAGACTACACCAGTACCCCTCGGACCACAGACTACACCAGTACCCCTCGCACCAGACTGTATGTACACCAATACCCCTCGCACCACAGACTACACCAGTACCCCTCGCACCACAGACTACACCAGTACCCCTCGGACCACACACTACACCAGTACCCCTCGCACCACAGACTACACCAGTACCCCTCTGACCACAGACTACACCAGTACCCCTCGCACCACACACTACACCAGTACCCCTCGGACCACAGACTACACCAGTACCCCTCGGACCACAGACTACACCAGTACCCCTCGCACCACACACTACACCAGTACCCCTCGGACCACAGACTACACCAGTACCCCTCGCACCACACACTACACCAGTACCCCTCGCACCACACACTACACCAGTACCCCTCGGACCACAGACTACACCAGTACCCCTCGCACCACACACTACACCAGTACCCCTCGCACCACACACTACACCAGTACCCCTCGCACCACAGACTACACCAGTACCCCTCGGACCACAGACTACACCAGTACCCCTCGGACCACACACTACACCAGTACCCCTCGCACCAGACTGTATGTACACCAATACCCCTCGCACCACAGACTACACCAGTACCCCTCGCACCACAGACTACACCAGTACCCCTCGGACCACACACTACACCAGTACCCCTCTGACCACAGACTACACCAGTACCCCTCTGACCACAGACTACACCAGTACCCCTCGCACCACACACTACACCAGTACCCCTCGGACCACAGACTACACCAGTACCCCTCGCACCACAGACTACACCAGTACCCCTCGCACCACACACTACACCAGTACCCCACGGACCACAGACTACACCAGTACCCCTCGGACCACAGACTACACCAGTACCCCTCTGACCACAGACTGTATATACACCAGTACCCCTCGCACCACAGACTACACCAGTACCCCACGGACCACAGACTACACCAGTACCCCACGCACCGGACACTACACCAGTACCCCTCGGACCACACACTACACCAGTACCCCTCTGACCACAGACTACACCAGTACCCCTCTGACCACAGACTACACCAGTACCCCTCGCACCACACACTACACCAGTACCCCTCGGACCACAGACTACACCAGTACCCCTCGCACCACAGACTACACCAGTACCCCTCACACCACACACTACACCAGTACCCCACGGACCACAGACTACACCAGTACCCCTCGGACCACAGACTACACCAGTACCCCTCGCACCACACACTACACCAGTACCCCTCGGACCACAGACTACACCAGTACCCCTCGCACCACACACTACACCAGTACCCCTCGGACCACACACTACACCAGTACCCCTCGCACCACACACTACACCAGTACCCCTCGGACCACAGACTACACCAGTACCCCTCGCACCACAGACTACACCAGTACCCCTCGGACCACAGACTACACCAGTACCCCTCGCACCACACACTACACCAGTACCCCTCGCACCACACACTACACCAGTACCCTTCGGACCACAGACTACACCAGTACCCCTCGCACCACAGACTACACCAGTACCCCTCGGACCACAGACTACACCAGTACCCCTCGCACCACAGACTGTATGTACACCAGTACCCCTCGGACCACAGACTACACCAGTACCCCTCGCACCACACACTACACCAGTACCCCACGGACCACAGACTACACTAGTACCCCTCGCACCACAGACTACACCAGTACCCCTCACACCACAGACTACACCAGTACCCCTCGCACCACAGACTGTATGTACACCAGTACCCCTCGGACCACAGACTACACCAGTACCCCTCGCACCACACACTACACCAGTACCCCACGGACCACAGACTACACCAGTACCCCTCGCACCACAGACTACACCAGTACCCCTCGGACCACAGACTACACCAGTACCCCTCGCACCACAAACTACACCAGTACCCCTCGCACCAGACTGTATGTACACCAATACCCCTCGCACCACAGACTACACCAGTACCCCTCGCACCACAGACTACACCAGTACCCCTCGGACCACACACTACACCAGTACACCTCTGACCACAGACTACACCAGTACCCCACGGACCACACACTACACCAGTACCCCTCTGACCACAGACTACACCAGTACCCCTCTGACCACAGACTACACCAGTACCCCTCGGACCACACACTACACCAGTACCCCTCTGACCACAGACTACACCAGTACCCCATGGACTAC
Organism: Lampris incognitus; assembly: GCF_029633865.1. NCBI lineage: Eukaryota > Metazoa > Chordata > Actinopteri > Lampriformes > Lampridae > Lampris > Lampris incognitus. The sequence goes on from NC_079217.1 coordinate 1,393,585, forward strand.
ACACTACACCAGTACCCCTCGCACCACACACTACACCAGTACCCCTCGGACCACAGACTACACCAGTACCCCTCGCACCACAGACTACACCAGTACCCCTCGGACCACAGACTACACCAGTACCCCTCGGACCACAGACTACACCAGTACCCCTCGCACCACAGACTACACCAGTACCCCTCGCACCACAGACTACACCAGTACCCCTCGCACCACACACTACACCAGTACCCCTCGGACCACAGACTACACCAGTACCCCACGGACCACAGCCTACACCAGTACCCCACGGACCACAGCCTACACCAGTACCCCTCGCACCACACACTACACCAGTACCCCTCGCACCACAGACTACACCAGTACCCCTCGCACCACAGACTACACCAGTACCCCACGGACCACAGACTACACCAGTACCCCTCGGACCACAGACTACACCAGTACCCCTCGCACCACAGACTGTATGTACACCAGTACCCCTCGGACCACAGACTACACCAGTACCCCTCGCACCACACACTACACCAGTACCCCTCGGACCACAGACTACACCAGTACCCCTCGCACCACACACTACACCAGTACCCCATGGACCACAGACTACACCATTACCCCTCGCACCACACACTACACCAGTACCCCACGGACCACAGACTACACCAGTACCCCTCGCACCACAGACTACACCAGTACCCCTCGGACCACAGACTACACCAGTACCCCTCGCACCACAGACTACACCAGTACCCCTCGGACCACAGACTACACCAGTACCCCTCGCACCACAGACTGTATGTACACCAGTACCCCTCGGACCACAGACTACACCAGTACCCCTCGCACCACACACTACACCAGTACCCCACGGACCACAGACTACACCAGTACCCCTCTGACCACAGACTACACCAGTACCCCTCGGACCACAGACTACACCAGTACCCCTCGCACCACACACTACACCAGTACCCCACGGACCACAGACTACACTAGTACCCCTCGCACCACACACTACACCAGTACCCCTCACACCACAGACTACACCAGTACCCCTCGCACCACAGACTGTATGTACACCAGTACCCCTCGGACCACAGACTACACCAGTACCCCTCGCACCACACACTACACCAGTACCCCACGGACCACAGACTACACCAGTACCCCTCGGACCACACACTACACCAGTACCCCTCGCACCACAGACTACACCAGTACCCCTCGCACCAGACTGTATGTACACCAGTACCCCTCGCACCACAGACTACACCAGTACCCCTCGGACCAGAGACTGCATGTACACCAGTACCCCTCGCACCACAGACTGCATGTACACCAGTACCCCTCGGACCAGAGACTACACCAGTACCCCTCGCACCACAGACTACACCAGTACCCCTCGGACCACAGACTGCATGTACACCAGTACCCCTCGGACCAGAGACTACACCAGTACCCCTCGGACCACAGACTGCATGTACACCAGTACCCCTCGGACCAGAGACTACACCATTACCCCTCGCACCACAGACTACACCAGTACCCCTCGGACCACAGACTGTATGTACACCAGTACCCCTCGCACCACAGACTACACCAGTACCCCTCGCACCACACACTACACCAGTACCCCTCGCACCACAGACTGCATGTACACCAGTACCCTCGGACCAGAGACGGTACGGGCCAAGCAGAACCCAGCTGGTGACGTCAGGTAGCGGTCCACAACTCACCGCCTGCGGGTAGACGTAGCCCGGGAGCAGCGCTTGCAGGTCGATAAACAGCGTGATGGGGACGTGAGATGCGAAATAGAAGAAATACAGCTTTTCTAACGTGGCGGTCGCCATTAGCTCCGACTGGTCCTCCTCCCAAGAGTTAAGAGAAGGAGGGTGGCGAACTGCGGGTGGCGCGTTGCGTGGTTCGATGCCGCGGACCAACCCCCAGGCTCAGTGACGCGGGGAGGGGGGCGTTCCCCGGGGGGGCGTTCCCCAGCGCAACGTTCACAAACACGTGCCGCGTCGAGGGCTCTCTGTAAACTTCCGGGTTTACATCAGGAAGGTTTTACTGCCCCCTATCGACCACTGATTGAATTTATATGGCTGAAGAGGGGTATACATTCACCCCGAGAGGACGGGGTTCCGGACTGAGCCCTGACGCAGCAGCAGGGCTCCTTCCCCGTCCAACTCTGCAGTAAAGCTCAAACCGAGAGTTCGATGCCGCCGTGTACATTACGGCACGTGTCCATCAGATCCCCTTAAACAGTGGAGTCCCGAGCCGCTCCTGCAGCCGCTCCTGCAGCTCCTGCGGCCTCAGCCGGACTCCCAACACAAGGCTGGACGAGCAGAGGCTCAGAAACGCCTCAGCGGGACAAAACTCCTTTAGCACCGAATGAGTCCAGTTGCTCTCCGCGTTTCGTTGCGTTTCCGTGCACGAACCCAACAGTACCACCGCAGCAGCCGAGCTGCCGTCCGACACGTTTCTGTGGACGCTTTCTGGGTTTAGCCAAACGCAACGTCACTCGTATGGAAGACCGTCTCTATGCCGTCTGGACTGGGACTATTACCGTGGCTGCAATGTGGCCTTGTCAGGCCTGGGAGGGAGGTAAGGAGCATATCCGCCCCCCCCCAAAAAACAATTAAAGACCAACAAAAACCCACCCACCCATTATCCAGACCACTTATCCTGCTCTCAGGGTGCTGCAGCCGGTCCCAGCCTGACCCAGCCTGTCCCAGCCTGTCCCAGCCTGTCCCCACGGCGCGGCAGGAGGAGAGACACCCTGGACAGGCTGCCACGCCATCACAGGGCCCACACACACACACATTCACACACACACACACACACACACCTATGGACAATTTAGTACGACCAGTTCACCTGACCTACATGTCTTTAGTCACCTGACCTACATGTCTTTAGTCACCTGACCTACATGTCTTTGAGTCACCTGACCTACATGTCTTTGAGTCACCTGACCTGCATGTCTTTGAGTCACCTCACCTACAGGTCTTTAGTCGCCTGACCTACATGTCTTTGAGTCACCTGACCTGCATGTCTTTAGTCACCTGACCTGCATGTCTTTGAGTCACCTCACCTACATGTCTTTAGTCACCTGACCTGCATGTCTTTAGTCACCTGAGCTGCATGTCTTTGAGTCACCTGACCTGCATGTCTTTAGTCACCTGACCTGCATGTCTTTAGTCCTGACCTACAGGTCTTTAGTCACCTGACCTGCATGTCTTTGAGTCACCTGACCTACATGTCTTTGAGTCGCCTGACCTACATGTCTTTGAGTCACCTGGCCTACATGTCTTTAGTCGCCTGACCTACATGTCTTTGAGTCACCTGACCTACATGTCTTTGAGTCACCTGACCTACATGTCTTTGAGTCACCTGACCTGCATGTCTTTGAGTCACCTGACCTACACGTCTTTAGTCACCTGACCTACATGTCTTTGAGTCACCTGACCTACATGTCTTTGAGTCACCTGACCTGCATGTCTTTGAGTCACCTCACCTACAGGTCTTTAGTCGCCTGACCTACATGTCTTTGAGTCACCTGACCTGCATGTCTTTAGTCACCTGACCTGCATGTCTTTGAGTCACCTCACCTACATGTCTTTAGTCACCTGACCTGCATGTCTTTAGTCACCTGAGCTGCATGTCTTTGAGTCACCTGACCTGCATGTCTTTAGTCACCTGACCTGCATGTCTTTAGTCCTGACCTACAGGTCTTTAGTCACCTGACCTGCATGTCTTTGAGTCACCTGACCTACATGTCTTTGAGTCGCCTGACCTACATGTCTTTGAGTCACCTGGCCTACATGTCTTTAGTCGCCTGACCTACATGTCTTTGAGTCACCTGACCTACATGTCTTTGAGTCACCTGACCTACATGTCTTTGAGTCACCTGACCTACATGTCTTTGAGTCGCCTGACCTACATGTCTTTGAGTCACCTGACCTACATGTCTTTGAGTCACCTGATCTACATGTCTTTGAGTCACCTGACCTACATGTCTTTAGTCACCCGACCTACATGTCTTTGAGTCACCTGACCTGCATGTCTTTAGTCACCTGACCTGCATGTCTTTGAGTCACCTCACCTACATGTCTTTAGTCACCTGAGCTGCATGTCTTTGAGTCACCTGACCTGCATGTCTTTAGTCACCTGACCTGCATGTCTTTAGTCCTGACCTACAGGTCTTAGGTCACCTGACCTGCATGTCTTTGAGTCACCTGACCTACATGTCTTTGAGTCGCCTGACCTACATGTCTTTGAGTCGCCTGATCTACATGTCTTTGAGTCACCTGACCTACATGTCTTTAGTCACCTGACCTACGTCTTTAGTCACCTGACCTACATGTCTTTGAGTCACCTGACCTACATGTCTTTAGTCACCTGAGCTGCATGTCTTTGAGTCACCTGACCTGCATGTCTTTAGTCACCTGACCTGCATGTCTTTAGTCCTGACCTACAGGTCTTTAGTCACCTGACCTGCATGTCTTTGAGTCACCTGACCTACATGTCTTTGAGTCGCCTGACCTACATGTCTTTGAGTCGCCTGATCTACATGTCTTTGAGTCACCTGACCTACATGTCTTTAGTCGCCTGACCTACATGTCTTTGAGTCACCTGACCTGCATGTCTTTAGTCACCTGACCTGCATGTCTTTGAGTCACCTCACCTACATGTCTTTAGTCACCTGAGCTGCATGTCTTTGAGTCACCTGACCTGCATGTCTTTAGTCACCTGACCTGCATGTCTTTAGTCCTGACCTACAGGTCTTAGGTCACCTGACCTGCATGTCTTTGAGTCACCTGACCTACATGTCTTTGAGTCGCCTGACCTACATGTCTTTGAGTCGCCTGATCTACATTTCTTTGAGTCACCTGACCTACATGTCTTTAGTCACCTGACCTACGTCTTTAGTCACCTGACCTACATGTCTTTGAGTCACCTGATCTACATGTCTTTGAGTCACCTGACCTACATGTCTTTAGTCGCCTGACCTACATGTCTTTGAGTCACCTGACCTGCATGTCTTTGAGTCACCTCACCTACAGGTCTTTAGTCGCCTGACCTACATGTATTTGAGTCACCTGACCTGCATGTCTTTAGTCACCTGACCTGCATGTCTTTGAGTCACCTCACCTACATGTCTTTAGTCACCTGACCTGCATGTCTTTAGTCACCTGAGCTGCATGTCTTTGAGTCACCTGACCTGCATGTCTTTAGTCACCTGACCTGCATGTCTTTAGTCCTGACCTACAGGTCTTTAGTCACCTGACCTGCATGTCTTTGAGTCACCTGACCTACATGTCTTTGAGTCGCCTGACCTACATGTCTTTGAGTCGCCTGATCTACATGTCTTTGAGTCACCTGACCTACATGTCTTTAGTCGCCTGACCTACATGTCTTTGAGTCACCTGACCTGCATGTCTTTAGTCACCTGACCTGCATGTCTTTGAGTCACCTCACCTACATGTCTTTAGTCACCTGAGCTGCATGTCTTTGAGTCACCTGACCTGCATGTCTTTAGTCACCTGACCTGCATGTCTTTAGTCCTGACCTACAGGTCTTAGGTCACCTGACCTGCATGTCTTTGAGTCACCTGACCTACATGTCTTTGAGTCGCCTGACCTACATGTCTTTGAGTCGCCTGATCTACATGTCTTTGAGTCACCTGACCTACATGTCTTTAGTCACCTGACCTACGTCTTTAGTCACCTGACCTACATGTCTTTGAGTCACCTGACCTACATGTCTTTAGTCACCTGAGCTGCATGTCTTTGAGTCACCTGACCTGCATGTCTTTAGTCACCTGACCTGCATGTCTTTAGTCCTGACCTACAGGTCTTTAGTCACCTGACCTGCATGTCTTTGAGTCACCTGACCTACATATCTTTGAGTCGCCTGACCTACATGTCTTTGAGTCGCCTGATCTACATGTCTTTGAGTCACCTGACCTACATGTCTTTAGTCGCCTGACCTACATGTCTTTGAGTCACCTGACCTGCATGTCTTTAGTCACCTGACCTGCATGTCTTTGAGTCACCTCACCTACATGTCTTTAGTCACCTGAGCTGCATGTCTTTGAGTCACCTGACCTGCATGTCTTTAGTCACCTGACCTGCATGTCTTTAGTCCTGACCTACAGGTCTTAGGTCACCTGACCTGCATGTCTTTGAGTCACCTGACCTACATGTCTTTGAGTCGCCTGACCTACATGTCTTTGAGTCGCCTGATCTACATGTCTTTGAGTCACCTGACCTACATGTCTTTAGTCACCTGACCTACGTCTTTAGTCACCTGACCTACATGTCTTTGAGTCACCTGACCTACATGTCTTTAGTCACCTGACCTACGTCTTTAGTCACCCGACCTACATGTCTTTAGTCACCCGACCTGCATGTCTTTGAGTCACCTGACCTACAGGTCTTTGAGTCACCTCACCTACATGTCTTTAGTCACCTGACCTGCATGTCTTTAGTCACCTGACCTGCATGTCTTTGAGTCACCTGACCTGCATGTCTTTAGTCACCTGACCTGCATGTCTTTAGTCCTGACCTACAGGTCTTTAGTCACCTGACCTGCATGTCTTTGAGTCACCTGACCTACATGTCTTTGAGTCGCCTGACCTACATGTCTTTGAGTCGCCTGATCTACATGTCTTTGAGTCACCTGACCTACATGTCTTTAGTCACCTGACCTACGTCTTTAGTCACCTGACCTACATGTCTTTGAGTCACCTGACCTACATGTCTTTAGTCACCTGACCTACGTCTTTAGTCACCCGACCTACATGTCTTTAGTCACCCGACCTGCATGTCTTTGAGTCACCTGACTTACAGGTCTTTAGTCGCCTGACCTACATGTCTTTGAGTCACCTGACCTGCAGGTCTTTAGTCACCTCACCTACAGGTCTTTAGTCGCCTGACCTACATGTCTTTGAGTCACCTGACCTACAGGTCTTTAGTCACCTCACCTACAGGTCTTTAGTCGCCTGACCTACATGTCTTTGAGTCACCTGACCTACAGGTCTTTAGTCACCTGACCTACAGGTCTTTAGTCGCCTGACCTACAGGTCTTTAGTCACCTGACCTACAGGTCTTTAGTCACCTCACCTACAGGTCTTTGAGTCACCTGACCTACATGTCTTTAGTCACCTGACCTACGTCTTTAGTCACCCGACCTGCATGTCTTTGAGTCACCTAACTTACAGGTCTTTAGTCGCCTGACCTACATGTCTTTGAGTCACCTGACCCCCAGGTCTTTAGTCGCCTGACCTACATGTCTTTGAGTCGCCTGACCTACATGTCTTTGAGTCACCTGACCTACAGGTCTTTAGTCGCATGACCTACATGTCTTTGAGTCGCCTGACCTACATGTCTTTGAGTCGCCTGACCTACATGTCTTTGAGTCACCTCACCTACAGGTCTTTAGTCGCCTGACCTACATGTCTTTGAGTCACCTGACCCCCAGGTCTTTAGTCGCCTGACCTATATGTCTTTGAGTCGCCTGACCTACATGTCTTTGAGTCACCTGACCTACAGGTCTTTAGTCGCCTGACCTACATGTCTTTGAGTCGCCTGATCTACATGTCTTTGAGTCACCTGACCTACAGGTCTTTAGTCGCCTGACCTACATGTCTTTGAGTCACCTGACCTACATGTCTTTAGTCACCTGACCTGCATGTCTTTAGTCACCTGACCTACATGTCTTCGAGTCACCTGACCTACATGTCTTCGAGTCACCTGACCTACATGTCTTTGAGTCACCTGATCTACAGGTCTTTTGAGTCGCCTGACCTACATGTCTTTGAGTCACCTGATCTACAGGTCTTTTGAGTCGCCTGACCTACATGTCTTTGAGTCACCTGACCTACATGTCTTTGGTCACCTGACCTACATATATTTGAGTCACCTGACCTACATGTCTTTGGTCACCTGACCTACATGTCTTTGGTCACCTGACCTACATGTCTTTGAGTCACCTGATCAAAATGTCTTTAGTCACCTGACCTACAGGTCTTTGAGTCGCCTGACCTACAGGTCTTTGAGTCACCTGATCTACAGGTCTTTGAGTCACCTGATCAACAGGTCTTTGAGTCGCCTGATCTACATGTCTTTGAGTCGCCTGCCCTACGTGTCTTTGAGTCACCTGACCTGCGTGTCTTTGAGTCACCTGACCTACGTGTCTTTGAGTCACCTGACCTACAGGTCTTTGAGTCACCTGACCTACATGTCTTTGGACTGTGGGGGGAAACCGGAGCCCCCAGAGGAAACCCACACAGACACGGGGAGAACATGCAAACTCCACACAGAGGACGACCCGGGACCACCCCCAAGGTTGGACTACCCCGGGGCTCGAACCCAGGACCTTCTTGCTGTGAGGCAGCCGTGCTAACCCCTGCACCACCCTCTGCAAAACCAGGCCAAAGGAATGTGAAGGAACCAGCAGTGGTCCCCAGCCGTGAAATGAAAACAAGCATCCTGACATCCCCCGACTTCCTCAGCAGAATTTAATTCATTGCTTGGGTATTCGTTACAGCTGAACGTATTACATCATATACAACTACAGATACAATATTTTGTACAGTTCATATTCAAATACATATTTTGAATTGGCTTATTTACAAAACCCCTTTTTAATATACATTTCAAATGTCAGTGCAATGTCACTTTCTTTCAACAACACCTTACAAAAAAGCTTTTAAATTAACACATCTTTCTGAGATCTGGTGGAATTAAATAGGGAGGCTACAGTCCACACACACACAGACAGTTCAGTAGTTGATTGCACTGCCTGCTTGCGTTTCAAAGCTTCAAACACGGTTCTGTCAGGGGGGGGGGGGGTCGCAAATCTGCCCCCAAATTCACAAGACGCACGTGACCAGGGGTTTTATTTCGTTACACGCTGCAATGCAATATATTTTCAATTGCACTAAAATAATTCTTTTCTTGAGTGATTTTGTTCAATTTACGAAGTAACTTGTGCTGAAATGAACCCCAAGTGAAACGGGGAACCTGTCTGTCCCTGCCAACGCCAGACACCTACACATGTAGTCAGCTTCGCACCACGGAGGAATCAGCTACAGGGCGCACTGACACCCCCCCACCCCCACCCCCACGACTGCTATTGCACCTTAAAATCCAAGCAAATATAATACACGGATCTGCCCAGAGACGAGTCCTCGGGAAGTGTTCTGGTTCGCTGTGTGATGGACTTCCACCTCTGGACCAACGCTTGGCTTCCACAGTTCGGTGAAAGAGAAAATGAGCAAGGAGGAAAAGCCGAGCAGACACGGACAGCAGTCTGATGAACAAGCACACACACACACACACACACACACACACACACACACACACACACACACACACACACACACACAGAGGACACACACACACAGAGGACACACACACACAGAGGACACGGAGGGTAACGTTTCACTTCATGACAGACACTCGTCCACACATCCTCGCTGTGGGCCTGTCCTCCTGGTGCAGCAGCTCAGTTAGCAGAGCACAGGAAAGGACCCGGGGACACTGACGCTGCAGTTTCACCTTCCCCGCTAACAAAACAATGATGGTAAGACCGTCCTAAACCCTGGGGCCACTGGGTGGTGTTGTACTGTGTCTTCACAGGGTGGTGTTGTACTGTGTCTTCACTGGGTGGTGTTGTACTGTGTCTTCACTGGGTGGTGTTGTACTGTGTCTTCACTGGGGGTTGTTGTACTGTGTGTTCACTGGGTGGTGTTGTACTGTGTCTTCACTGGGTGTTGTTGTACTGTGTCTTCACTGGGTGTTGTTGTACTGTGTCTTCACTGGGGGTTGTTGTACTGTGTGTTCACTGGGTGGTGTTGTACTGTGTCTTCACTGGGTGGTGTTGTACTGTGTCTTCACTGGGTGGTGTTGTACTGTGTGTTCACTGGGTGTTGTTGTACTGTGTGTTCACTGGGTGTTATTGTACTGTGTCTTCACTGGGTGGTGTTGTACTGTGTCTTCACTGGGGGTTGTTGTACTGTGTCTTCACTGGGTGTTGTTGTACTGTGTCTTCACTGGGTGTTGTTGTACTGTGTGTTCACTGGGTGTTGTTGTACTGTGTCTTCACTGGGTGTTGTTGTACTGTGTGTTCACTGGGTGTTGTTGTACTGTGTCTTCACTGAGTGTTGTTGTACTGTGTGTTCACTGGGTGTTGTTGTACTGTGTCTTCACTGGGTGGTGTTGTACTGTGTCTTCACTGGGTGTTGTTGTACTGTGTGTTCACTGGGTGTTGTTGTACTGTGTGTTCACTGGGTGTTGTTGTACTGTGTGTTCACTGGGTGTTGTTGTACTGTGTGTTCACTGGGTGTTGTTGTACTGTGTTTTCAATGGGTGTTATTGTACTGTGTGTTCACTGGGTGTTGTTGTACTGTGTTTTCAATGGGTGTTGTTGTACTGTGTGTTCACTGGGTGTTGTTGTACTGTGTGTTCACTGGGTGTTGTTGTACTGTGTTTTCAATGGGTGTTGTTGTACTGTGTGTTCACTGGGGGTTGTTGTACTGTGTGTTCACTGGGTGTTGTTGTACTGTTCGTTCACTGGGTGTTGTTGTACTGTGTCTTCACTGGGTGTTGTTGTACTGTGTTTTCAATGGGTGTTGTACTGTGTGTTCACTGGGTGTTGTTGTACTGTGTGTTCACTGGGTGTTGTTGTACTGTGTGTTCACTGGGTGTTGTTGTACTGTGTGTTCACTGGGTGTTGTTGTACTGTGTGTTCACAGGGTGTTGTTGTACTGTGTGTTCACTGGGTGTTGTTGTACTGTGTGTTCACTGGGTGTTGTTGTACTGTGTGTTCACTGGTTGTTGTTGTACTGTGTCTTCACTGGGTGTTGTTGTACTGTGTCTTCACTGGGTGTTGTTGTATTGTGTGTTCACTGGGTGTTGTTGTACGGTGTGTTCACTGGGTGTTGTTGTACTGTGTGTTCACTGGGTGTTGTTGTACTGTGTGTTCACTGGGTGTTGTTGTACTGTGTGTTCACTGGGTGTTGTACTGTGTGTTCACTGGGTGTTGTTGTACTGTGTGTTCACTGGGTGTTGTTGTACTGTGTGTTCACTGGGTGTTGTTGTACTGTGTGTTCACTGGGTGTTGTTGTACTGTGTGTTCACTGGGTGTTGTACTGTGTGTTCACTGGGTGTTGTTGTACTGTGTGTTCACTGGGTGTTGTACTGTGTGTTCACTGGGTGTTGTTGTACTGTGTGTTCACTGGTTGTTGTTGTACGGTGTCTTCACTGGGTGTTGTTGTACTGTGTCTTCACTGGTTGTTGTTGTACTGTGTGTTCACTGGTTGTTGTACTGTGTGTTCACTGGGTGTTGTTGTACTGTGTCTTCACTGGGTGGTGTTGTACTGTGTGTTCACTGGGTGTTGTTGTACTGTGTGTTCACTGGTTGTTGTACTGTGTGTTCACTGGTTGTTGTTGTACTGTGTGTTCACTGGTTGTTGTACTGTGTTCACAGTGAAGAAGAAGGTTCTGCAGAAGCAACACCAGTACAAGTCAGACAAACGTGTCTGTGACGGGCCGTGAAGGAAACGGATCCTAAATGGATCCGCTGAAGAACTACACAAAGCCAGGTCTGCTGTGAGGACCAACACGTCCAGCAGCACCAGGACAGAGGTGGGGAACCTTCAGCGGGGAAACGTCCTCAAATGAAGAAGCGAAACGTGCTGAGCTGGGCTATAATGACAGCTGATGGTGAAACTCGTTTCCCGGCTCGACAATCAGGTGGATTTGGACTCGTGTGTTAGTTTTCATCATCATGGAGTCTTTCCCATGTGGGGACACACATGGCGAGTCTTTCCCATGTGGGGACACACATGGCGAGTCTTTCTCATATGGGGACACACATGGCGAGTCTTTCCCATGTGGGGACACACATGGCGAGTCTTTCTCATATGGGGACACACATGGCGAGTCTTTCCCATGTGGGGACACACATGGTGAGTCTTTCTCGTGTGGGGACACACATGGCGAGTCTTTCCCGTGTGGGGACACACATGGCGAGTCTTTCTCATATGGGGACACACATGGCGAGTCTTTCTCATATGGGGACACACATGGCGAGTCTTTCCCATGTGGGGACACACATGGCGAGTCTTTCTCATATGGGGACACACATGGTGAGTCTTTCTCATATGGGGACACACATGGTGAGTCTTTCTCATATGGGGACACACATGGCGAGTCTTTCTCATGTGGGGACACACATGGCGAGTCTTTCTCATGTGGGGACACACATGGTGAGTCTTTCCCATGTGGGGACACACATGGCGAGTCTTTCCCATGTGGGGACACACATGGCGAGTCTTTTCCATGTGGGGACACACATGGCGAGTCTTTCTCATATGGGGACACACATGGCGAGTCTTTCTCATATGGGGACACACATGGTGAGTCTTTCCCATGTGGGGACACACATGGTGAGTCTTTCTCATATGGGGACACACATGGCGAGTCTTTCCCATGTGGGGACACACATGGCGAGTCTTTCTCATATGGGGACACACATGGCGAGTCTTTCCCATGTGGGGACACACATGGCGAGTCTTTCCCATGTGGGGACACACATGGTGAGTCTTTCTCATATGGGGACACACATGGTGAGTCTTTCTCATATGGGGACACACATGGCGAGTCTTTCCCATGTGGGGACACACATGGCGAGTCTTTCCCATGTGGGGACACACATGGTGATCTCAGCAGCATTGTTTTGGATTTTGGCTGTTTTATGGAAGCTGCATTTTCACAGTGGTGTTACAACAGTGGCGCCAATGACATTTACGTTTCCAACCAAGCCAGTATGTGTGTCAACCCCTTACGGCCGTGGTTACAGGGTATTATGGGGCCGTGGTTACAGGGTATTACGGGGCCGTGGTTACAGGGTATTACGGGGCCAGGGTTACAGGGTATTATGGGGTATTACGGGGCCGGGGTTACAGGGTATTACGGGGCCGGGGTTACAGGGTATTACGGGGCCAGGGTTACAGGGTATTATGGGGTATTACGGGGCCGGGGTTACAGGGTATTACGGGGCCGGGGTTACAGGGTATTACGGGGCCGGGGTTACAGGGTATATTCCTTCAGTGGACTGCAAACGTGACATCCTGATAAGCAAGTACAAATACCTTCTATATTCTAATCTCAACTGATCGGTTTCCCCAACACGAAACAAGGCAGCCTTCACACACGCCTGATCTATAAAGGACTTTGGCTTTGTCCGTGCTGGTTTCATACCACCTCGACATGGACACACACGGCAGCTGGGAATTTGACAGACAATTTAAACCCACTGGACCAGCAGCTCAGCCAGTCGTAAAACACAATACTTGCAGCAGTATGTGTAGCTCCACACTGTGCTGGGCCTTGACAGCATCAACGGTGAAGATTTAAACGGCCTCCATAACATCTGGAAGGAGAAGACAACCGTTTGGGCTCAAAATCGATGTAGTTGCGAAACCGAAAAGGTGAAAGGTAGCAGACTGTCATAAATGCAGGCTATCACAACGCTGCCAGGATAACGTTCTAACACAAAGCTGTCAGGATAACGTTCTAGGACAATGCTGTCAGGACAACGTGCTAACACAACGCTGCCAGGATAACGTTCTAATACAAAGCTGTCAGGATAACGTTCTAGCACAACACTGTCAGGACAACGTTCTAGCACAACACTGTCAGGACAATGTTCTAGCACAACGCTGTCAGGACAATGTTCTAGCACAACACTGTCAGGATAATGTTCTAGCACAACGCTGTCAGGAGAACGTTCTAGCACAATGCTGTCAGGATAATGTTCTAGCACAACACTGTCAGGACAACGTTCTAGCACAACGCTGTCAGGACAATGTTCTAGCACAACACTGTCAGGATAATGTTCTAGCACAACGCTGTCAGGAGAACGTTCTAGCACAATGCTGTCAGGATAATGTTCTAGCACAATGCTGTCAGGACAGTGTTCTAGCACAACACTTTCAGGACAACGTTCTAGCACAACACTGTAAGGACAATGTTCTAGCACAACGCTGTCAGGATAATGTTCTAGCACAATGCTGTCAGGACAACGTTCTAGCACAATGCTGTCACGATAACGTTCTAGCACAACGTTGTCAGGATAATGTTCTCGCACAGCTGTGAAGAACAGCTCTTCTGCTTGGAGTTGTGGCGTATGGAGCGTTAAGAGTCTTTAGATACTTCACATGCTCCCTCACTCTGACAATACGCCCTGCATCTGGAGGCAACAGTGACGGGTACGCCTTTAAATGAACCAAGCATACCTTTTAAAAAAAACCTAGAAAATTATGCATTTGCAGTCATGCAAATAAAAAAAAATGTGACATTGCTCATCATGGTGTAATATTCTAGAAGCAGCTCTTTGAAATCAACAACTATGGCACCTGTCCTGAACACCGGATTCTTACTCAAGTTCCTAGTTTGAAAATGACAGCACGTGTGTTCAAGATGTTATGGACACGCAGACGAGCAACACTGTAAATGTTCATATTAATATTACCACTGAAGTTTGGCAGCTGCAGATTGAACTACGCTTTAGTGAGAGGGCCATATGTGTGTGTGTGTGTGTGTGTGTGTGTGTATATATATATATATATATATATATATATATATATATATTTTTTTTATAGCTCAAAGTTGTTAAATGGCAGAACAAGCTTGTTTCGTGAGCTATAAAAATATAATTGTTGAGCTCTTTTTTCTACATTGAAGGTTTCATTGCAACATCCTGTGGACGCACACACACACATATATATGTGTGTGTGTGTGTGTAAAGCAGTAGTTGGGTGGATTGATTCACCCATGGGTGAAGTTGTTTTTTTTTTTTTTTGAGAAATGTGTGTACCATTAACCTTCAATGGGAGCATGTTAATGTTAATAATACCGTCACAGACGTACTAGAGTACAGGGCCGACAGACTGCAAATAGCAATGAGGTAGCATATGATGTTTTTTCTGACTATCGCTATTGAAGATCACAAATCAAACCTTTGGAGAATCATTTGTTTTTTTAAAGATCAGTATCATTATCCAATATATCATCTCAATAGCAGCTGCAAAATGTCAACTTCATGTTGATTTTTGGACACACTTTGGATGGTGGATGGTAGAGTCAACACCTCTTTTACCTCTTCATTTCGACATCAACAAGTGATAAATGCACAATGAGGAAGCAACATCGGTTAATGTGTTGGCCGTACTGACATACATTCAGCGACATGTGAGCAAGCGAGTTCATGGGACATTTATTTCATGGCATAGGCTGCCTCGGTCGCACGGACAGTTTTGTTTCACTGGGCTCGGCAAAGTGCACCAAGTTTAGTGCTTTTACTGGGGTGAAAATGTTCTCTTGGCACACTTCTCACAAATCCTCGTTTTCGGCCAATCGAATGTAGAAAGTGCTGTGACGTATCCTTGACGAAAAGAGACCACTGTCTTATGGCCTTTTAACAGCGTTTATTGTCCATTGGAACTTTGTGATTATTCATCAAAATGTTTCGGTGGCACTCGGCACACACTGGCCAGTGAAGAGACAGTTGGACCATGGACCGAGTGTACCGCTGGGCCACGGAAGACAACGTGCAATTACTGGAGGACACAATATTTTTTGTAGTCAGACTCAAAGTCTTCATCCATGCTACTGGTGTCAGCCATCTTCTTGTCATCTGTCCTTGGCAGGAAGAGAGAATAGTCCACCCCCTGCTGCTCGTAGAAGAGGATGTACGCGGAGTCTGCGTCGATCTCCTCAGAGTGCACTTCCTAAGAGGCAAGGCAGAAAGGCTTGTGGCTAGTGAGCCATTATACAGAACATGGAGAGTGCAGTTATTGACACTGGGCCTCATGCAACAACCATTAGCATTCACAGATCTCTTCCTAAAAAGCAATAATAATAATAATAACAAGAGTAAGTTTCAATGTTCTTGCTGCATTCACATGTTGTGAGAGGACATTAAGCACAGTTTGTGAATCTTGCACTTATTTTTCTTATGCACTTCTTGCAAGAACAACTACAAGGACAGGAAGAGATGGAAACGGATGATCCGCTGTGGCGACCCCTAATGGGAACAGCCGAGAGTAGTAGTAGTAGTAGTAGTAGCAGTAGCAGTAGTAGTAGTAGTAGTGGTAGTAGTAGAAGTGGTAGTAGTAGTAGACTTCTTGCAAGAACAAATGAAATAGAACTACAGGGGGAACTTTAGAAAATGTTCTACAAAGTAGCATAGTGACTGTAAAAAGATGAAACGGGAACCGGACCAAATAATTAGAAGATTAGAGGACGCTCACCTTACAGCTGCTGTCATTGTAACAGTACCATTTTTCATTGGGGTTTTTGGCGTAGGTCACGTAGTGGCCTCCTCCCAGGATTCCTGAATGGCACTGTGAAGATAAAAAAGAATGAGGAGCAGTGGCCATTATCCCAGATGAGCGTGATACTGTTTTAAATAGAGTTTTAAAATGTTGTTCGAAGTTTGGGTTAGTGATTTAAGCACTTATTTAGATACATAATTATATATCCATCTGTATCTTTATTAGATAGTAATCCCTAATTGCCAACAGTTACTTGCCCGCAGATCCGTCAGATAGAAATTAAGTCAAATTATTTCTAAAATTGTCTCGACTTAGTGTCCCACAGCCTAAATAGATTTCAAGGACAAATGTGGAGATTTATGTGGTGTCTTACAGAGTTTTGGAGAACGGCTTTGGTTGAATGAAACAAAACGGGCAATGCAGTCTAGGTAGTAAATGAATTAACTGGGCAAAGACTAGACATGGTGGAGCTAAGGCCATGTACACAGGTCAGCATCAGGAAAAACCACAACCTCCACAGTAGTAAGCAAGCTTATATAGTGCTTAAAATAATCTATCTATCTATCTATCTATCTATCTATCTATCGATCTTAGTCACGTGTAATGTCCATGTACAGTGCTATGTGTTCTAGGTTAATGTCAACCGACACTGGGTCAGAGAAAACCTGTCTGTGAGTCATATACATTCAACCTGTGATTCATATACATTCAACCTGTCTGTGATTCATATATACTCAACCCGTCTGCGATTCATATACATTCGGCCCATCTGTGATTCATATACATTCAGCCCGTCTGTGATTCATATACATTCAGCCTGTCTGTGATTCATATAAATTCAACCCGTCTGTGATTCATATACATTCAACCCGTCTGTGATTCATATACATTCAGAGAGGCTGAATCGTATCTGTGGTGTGTCAGCTGCAACACAGTCCATGTACACACATCTTAGTAAAATGGCTGCTGGGAAACACATGAGCTATGAACTTCATGAATCACTGTAGTAGTAGTAGTAGTAGTAGCAGCAGTAGTAGTAATACTACTACTACTACTACTAATAATAATAATAACAACAATAATAATGAATATAGCCGCAAGCGGTGATTAACGGGGTCCAAGCAGTATTGCAGCGGTTTTTGAGATATTGACATGTGTCAGTTGTAGCGCCCCCTATTGACGAAATTTCACCAAATTTGGAGTGCTTCCAAAGAATGTTGTGCTGATTATGCATGACAAGTTTCATAAAGTTTGGACAATCACATCACTAGATATAGGCAATACAATCACTATGGGCCACACCTTAAATTTTGATTGACATGTAACTTCAAAATGGAATGACAAATCAACATTCTTTCAACAACTTTTTATCAGTGTTGTGTGGAGATGACGCATACCAAATGTCATGCGAATGGGATGAGCAGCCTCAGACTAGTTCATTTTGCTTTCACTTTAGGTTTTTTGAAAATGGCGGGAAAATTTAGCCGGCGGAAATTGGCAGGAATGGGTGCGTTAAGATTCGGGAGCTTCTAAGGAATTAGAGGAAAAAAGAATTTCTCAAAAATTCCATACAGAGCCCGAGATATGACCCAAAACGTAAATGTGCTTATTGTAGCGCCCTGCGGAAACAACAACAAAATAATAATAATGATAATCCTTAGAAAAACAATAGGGGTCCAAGCAGCGACTTTATCCCTACACATTAAAAAAAAATCAAACAAGTCCCCATCCATTAATGCAAGCTTGTATGTCAGTCGACGATACAAGTTTGGCATGTGCAGTGCTTACTGATATTGCATAGAGGTTGTACATGGCCTCCTGACAGCTGCTGTCCATGTGGAAGGAGTTCTCAGGGTCCATGCTGTTCTCTGCACTGTCATCTGAGCGCAGCCCGTTGCTTTGAGTGCTCTCCCCGCTCTCACCATTTGTCAATATCACATCACAGTGGCTGCTGGGGGCTTCTGTGTCATTTGATGACTCAGCGGCGACCAGATCACCTGGGCCAGGGTCAGCCACCCCCACCGCCCCTACTACAGTCCCCTCAGTGTCCACAAGTGGTGCGCCATGCCTTGGCTCGGTCTCGGGGTTGGTGGTTCCCTCCTTTGTGCAACCCCTCAAGTTCTCCTTGCTGTTTGAGAGGCGGTTAGGACTGCCTAACTGGGGCAGGCGTAGTCGGCCTTGCCTGCGGCCTACTGTTCCTGTCTTGGGGCTACTGGAGGGACTGCTGTTTCGACTGAGTGAAGGAGCTGACCTCCTGCCTGGTGCTGGAGAGGCTGTGGAGAGATCACAGGGCTTTAAAGGCAATGGCAATTTTATTTATATAGCACATGTCAGTACAAGCTCAACGTGCTTTACATTGACAGACAAAATATAAAATATAGGCACAAGCATGACATAAACATAGGTAAACAATATAAATATAAGAATATAAGTATGAGTAAAATGCAGAAACTCAACGTAAATTACACACACCATACAACAATTAAAAACCCAAATAACATCAACACAATCAAATAAAAATGGGGGTTTCCATGTAATTTATTTATTTGGTTATATGAGCCTATATGACAGGGTGGATGAGATGGTTTGGACATGTGTGGAGGAGAGATGCAGGGTATACTGGGAGAAGGATGCTGAATATGGAGCTGCCAGGGAAGAGGAGAAGAGGAAGGCCACAGAGGAGGTTTATGGATGTGGTGAGGGAGGACATGCAGGTGGCTGGTGTGACAGTGGACGATGCAGAGGACAGGAAGAGATGGAAACGGATGATCCACTGTGGCGACCTCTAACAGGAGCAGCCAAAAACAGTAGTAGTAGTAGTAGTAGTAGTGCCTATCATATAGGCACATATAACCAAATAAATAACTGTACAAGAAATAAGCGCTACCACACACCCTCACCCTCTGAGAATTTGGATTTTTATATTCTCTGTGAGAATTGCGATTTCAAGGGGTTCAAGAAACTCAACACTTCTTGTTCAGCACTTCCTGTGTGACTAGACCAGGTGCTGCTCCTGTGCAATGGGTAGCAAATGTTAATTTTTCAGGTTCTTTTTTCATGCTATTGCTGTGTAACGGTCTCCAGGGTTTGCGTATAACTTGTGGTGCTCTTTACAGGTAAGCACTGAAGTATGTCTTCTGGAATAAACATTTGTTGCGTTGGCATGTGCTTCTTTGGTGCTACATGAATTGGGTTGACCACATAAGAGAGTGCCATAGCACCTTGAAAATAGCAGGAAATTCTCTTTCAATTATGTTTGTAAAATTTTCTTAAAATGAATTCACTTCATCTCTATTGTCTTTTTTTCCCCCAGATTATCTTTTTGGCATTTTCCGCCTTTATTTGATAGCGAGAGTTTGATAACCCAGCCAGTGAAGATACAACCCAGCCACTGAGGATGCACAAGCCAGTGCATTCTTAGTGCCGGTCCCAAGCCAGGATAAATGGGGAGGGTTGTGTCAGGAAGGGCATCCGGCATAAAATCTTTGCCAGATCAAATATGTGGCTCATAAATCAGATTTCTATACAGGATCGGTCGAGGCCTGTTTTACCAACGACCGCCACTGGTACTGTTAACCAGCAGGGTGCTGGTGGAAACTATGCTACTGTTGGGCGAAGGAGAGGGAGAAGGCATGTCCAGAGGCAGCTAGAGAGGAGGAAGGGTAGGAGTGTGGAGGTGAGAGTTGGAACTTTGAATGTTGGCACTATGACTGGTAAAGGGAGAGAGCTGGCTGATATGATGGAAAGAAGAAAGGTAGGCATACTGTGTGTGCAACAGACCAGGTGGAAAGGGAGTAAGGCCAGGAGTATCGGAGGTGGGTTCAAACTCTTCTACCATGGTGCAAATGGGAGGAGAAATGAGGTAGGGGTAATTCTGAAGGAAGAGTATGTCAAGAGTGTGCTGGAGGTGAAGAAGCTGGAAATCGAAGGTGTATTGCTGATTGTTATCAGCGCATATGCCCCGCAAGTTGGGTGTGAGATGGAAGAGAAAGAAGAATTCTGGAGTGAGTCGGATGACGTGGTGGAGAGGGTACCCAAGGAGGAGAGAGTGGTGATTGGAGCGGACTTCAATGGACATGTTGGTGATGGGTAGGTATGGTGTCAAGAGAGAAATGTGGAAGGACAGATGGTGGTGGATTTTGCAAAAAGGATGGAAATGGCTGTGGTGAATACATATTTCAAGAAGAGGGAGGAACACAGGGTGATGTACAAGAGTGGAGGAAAGTGCACACAGGTGGACTATATCTTATGTAGAAGGTGTGATCTAAAAGGGATTGGAGACTGCAAGGTGGTGACAGGGTAGAACGTAGCAAGGCAGCATCGGATGGTGGTCTGTAGGATGACTTTGGAGACCAAGATGAGGAAGCGAGTGAAGGCAGAGCCGAAGATCAAATGGTGGAAGTTGAAGAAGGAAGACTGTTGTGTGGAGTTGAGGCAGGAGTTAAGACAGGCACCGGGTGGTAGTGAAGAGTTGCTGGATGGCTGGACAACCACTGCAGAAATAGTGAGGGAGACAGCTAGGAAGGTACTTGGTGTGTCATCAGGATAGAGGAAGGAAGACAAGGAGACTTGGTGGTGGAATAAGGAAGTACACCAAATTATACAGAGGAAGAGGTTGGCAAAGAAGAAGTGGGACAGTCAGCAAGATGAAGAAAGTAGACACGAGTACAAGGAGATGCAGAGAGAGAGGTGGCAAAGGAGTATGGTGAGTTGTATGAGAGGTTAGACACTAAGGAAGGAGAAAAGGACGTGTACCGATTGGCTAGACAGAGGGACCGAGCTGCGAAGGATGTGCAGAAAGTTAGGGTGATCAAGGATAGAGATGGAAATGTGCTGACAAGTGAGGAGAGTGTACTGAGAAGGTGGAATGAGTACTTTGAGGAACTGATGAATGAAGAAAATGAGAGCGAGAGAAGGTTGGATGATGTGGGGATAGTGAATCAGGAAGTGCAGTGGATTAGCAAGGAGGAAGTGAGGGCAGCTATGAAGAGGATGAAGAGTAGAAAGGCAGTGGGTCCCGATGACATACCTGTGGAGGCATGGAGATGTTTAGGAGAGATGGCAGTGGGGTTTTTAACTAGATTGTTTAACACAATCTTGGAAAGTGAGAGTATGCTGAGGAGTGGAGAAGAAGCATACTGGTACCGATTTTTCAAGAACAAGGGCGATGTGCAGAACTGTAGCAGCTACAGAGGTATAAAGTTGATCAGCCACAGCATGAAGATTTGGGAAAGAGTAATAGAAGCTAGGTTAAGAGGAGAGGTGATGATCAGCAGTAGCAGTATGGTTTCATGCCACGAAAGAGCACCACAGATGTGATGTTTGCTTTGAGAATGTTGATGGAGAAGTATAGAGAAGACCAGAAGGAGTTACATTGTGTCTTTGTAGATTTAGAGAAAGCATACGACAGGGTGCCGAGAGAGGAGGTGTGGTATTGTATGAGGAAGTCAGGAGTTGCAGAGAAGTATGTAGGAGTGGTGCAGGATATATATGAGGGAAGTGCGACAATGGTGAGGAGTGCGGTTGGAATGACAGATGGGTCAAGGTGGAGGTGGGATTACATCAAGGATTGGCTCTGAGCTCTGTCTTGTTTGCAATGGTGATGGACAGGTTGACGGACAAGATGTTCGCGGATGACACTGATCTGTAGCGAGAGTAGGGTGTAGGTTGAGGAGAGCCTAGAGAGGTGAAGGTATGCACTGGAGAGAAGAGGAATGAAAGTCAGTAGGAGCAAGACGGAATACCTATCTGTGAATGAGAGGGAGGACAGTGGAATGGTGAGGATGCAAGGAGTAGAGGTGACGAAGGCGTATGAATTTAAATACTTGGGGTCAACTGTCCAAAGTAACGGGAAGTGCAGAAGGGAGTGCAGACGGGTGGAGTTGGTGGAGAAGAGTGTCAGGAGTGATTTGTGACAGAAGGGTACCAGAAGAGTTAAAGGGAAGGTTTAAAGTTGGTTGTGAGACCAGCTATGTTATATGGTTTGGAGACAGTGGCACTGATGAAAAGACAGGAGGTGGAGCTGGAGGTGGCAGAGTTGAAGATGATAAGATTTTCATTGGGAGTGACGAAGAAGGACAGGATTAGGAACGAGTATATTAGAGGGACAGCTCAGGTTTGGAGACAAAGCAAGAGAGACAAGATTGAGATGGTTTGGACATGTGTGGAGGAGAGATGCTGGGTATATTGGGAGAAGGATGCTGAATATGGAGCTGCCAGGGAAGAGGAAGGCCAAAGAGGAGGTTTATGGATGTGGTGAGGGAAGACATGCAGGTGGCTGGTGTAACAGAGGAAGATGCAGAAGAAAGGAAAAAATGGAAATGGATGATCCGCTGTTGCGCCCCCTAATGGGAGCAGCCGAAAGTAGTAATAGTAGAATTGGTAGCGAGAGTAGAGAGAGACGGGGAAGACAGGGGAGAGCGAGAGGATGACATGCAGCAAAGGGCCCGGACCAGATTCGAACGCAGGCCGCTGCAGTAAGGACTCAGCCTTGATATGTGGTATGTGCTCTACCAGGTGAGCTACCAGGGCGCCCCCTCTCTATTGTCTTGATGTGGAATATTAATATCACAAAATTATTTCAATAACCACTGATTAATTTACAGCAGTTTTCTTTTCCTGCGGTTGCTTGGCATGTGTCTTCAGGTGCGGTTGCTTGGCATGTGTCTTCAGGTGCAAAAAGCTAAAACTGACCTTTGGGGAGGTTGCAGAAACCAGCAGGAGCAGAAATGGAAGAGAGGTGGTTGTCCTCTCCTATCCTCAGCAGCTCCTCGCCCTCGCTGTGAGAGTGAAGGCAGTGCTGCACCACGTCCCTTGGTGCCAGGAACGCACTGGGATCAAAATCCTCCCGTGGAAACTTCACAATTTTCTGGGACTTGATCCAACGGCCATTTACAAACTGGAAGCGCTTAAGGTGAACAATCTAAAAGGGGGCAAACCAATGATTTACATTAAATGGTAAATGCGGGCACACACACACACACACACAGAAAAGCGGCCTCTGATATGACTACAGCAGCACATCATGGCTGCACATCGCTGACATGGAGTTTAATCTGCATTCGTACCTATAAAATGTTGTTGTGACTGAAAGAAGAATTTAATGTGGTGTTGTGATGATATGATGAGGCAGCAACAGTTGTCGCACATTCCAGTCACAAGAACATTTGTGCTTGGTGAAACTCTTTTTTTAGTCATACATTCTCATGTAAGCTCTGTTCATAGCTGTGTTTTCTTAAAACACATAAAAAAGACTAAAATAATATTAACACATACTGTACATCACGAAACAAATAATGAAGCAATTATAAAACATTTCTGTTTAACAACGCCATTGTAGGGTTTGACCCTGTGTTCTAACAATAACGTCATTGTGGGGTTTGACTCTGTGTTCTAACAACGACGCCATCGTAGGGTTTGACTCTGTGTTCTAACAACGACGCCATCGTAGGGTTTGACTCTGTGTTCTAACAACAACACCATCGTAGGGTTTGACTCTGTGTTCTAACAATAACACCATCGTAGGGTTTGACTCTGTGTTCTAACAACAACACCATCGTAGGGTTTGACTCTGTGTTCTAACAACGACGCCATCGTAGGGTTTGAATCTGTGTTCTAACGACAACACCATCGTAGAGTTTGACTCTGTGTTCTAACAACGACACCATCGTAGAGTTTGACTCTGTGTTCTAACAACGACGCCATCGTAGGGTTTGACTCTGTGTTCTAACAACAACACCATCGTAGGGTTTGACTCTGTGTTCTAACAACGACACCATCGTAGAGTTTGACTCTGTGTTCTAACAACGACGCCATCGTAGGGTTTGACTCTGTTCTAACAACGACACCATCGTAGAGTTTGACTCTGTGTTCTAACAACAACACCATCGTAGGGTTTGACTCTGTTCTAACAACGACACCATCGTAGAGTTTGACTCTGTGTTCTAACAACGACGCCATCGTAGGGTTTGACTCTGTGTTCTAACAACAACGCCATCGTAGGGTTTGACTCTGTGTTCTAACAACGACACCATCGTAGGGTTTGACTCTGTGTTCTAACAATAACGCCATCGTGGGGTTTGACTCTGTGTTCTAACAATAACGCCATTGTAGGGTTTGACTCTGTGTTCTAACAATAACGCCATCGTAGGGTTTGACTCTGTGTTCTAACAATAACGCCATTGTAGGGTTTGACTCTGTGTTCTAACAACGACGCCATTGTAGGGTTTGACTGTGTTCTAACAACGACACCATCGTAGGGTTTGACTCTGTGTTCTAACAACAACACCATCGTAGGGTTTGACTCTGTGTTCTAACAACGACACCATCGTAGGGTTTGACTCTGTGTTCTAACAACGACACCATCGTAGGGTTTGACTGTGTTCTAACAACAACACCATCGTAGGGTTTGACTGTGTTCTAACAACAACACCATCGTAGGGTTTGACTCTGTGTTCTAACAACAACACCATCGTAGGGTTTGACTGTGTTCTAACAACGACACCATCGTAGGGTTTGACTCTGTGTTCTAACAACGACGCCATCGTAGGGTTTGACTCTGTGTTCTAACAACAACACCATCGTAGGGTTTGACTCTGTGTTCTAACAATAACACCATCGTAGGGTTTGACTGTGTTCTAACAATAACGCCATCGTGGGGTTTGACTCTGTGTTCTAACAACAACACCATCGTAGGGTTTGACTCTGTGTTCTAACAACGACGCCATCGTAGGGTTTGACTCTGTGTTCTAACAACAACACCATTGTAGGGTTTGACTCTGTGTTCTAACAACGACGCCATCATAGGGTTTGACTCTGTGTTCTAACAACGACACCATCGTAGGGTTTGACTCTGTGTTCTAACAACAACACCATCGTAGAGTTTGACTCTGTGTTCTCACAACAACACCATCGTAGGGTTTGACTCTGTGTTCTAACAACAACACCATCGTAGGGTTTGACTCTGTGTTCTAACAACAACACCATCGTAGGGTTTGACTCTGTGTTCTAACAATAACACCATCGTAGGGTTTGACTGTGTTCTAACAACGACGCCATCGTAGGGTTTGACTCTGTGTTCTAACGACAACGCCATCGTAGGGTTTGACTCTGTGTTCTAACAACGACGCCATCGTAGGGTTTGACTCTGTGTTCTCACAACAACACCATCGTAGGGTTTGACTCTGTGTTCTAACAACAACACCATCGTAGGGTTTGACTCTGTGTTCTAACAACAACACCATCGTAGGGTTTGACTCTGTGTTCTAACAACGACGCCATCGTAGGGTTTGACTCTGTGTTCTAACAACGACGCCATCATAGGGTTTGACTCTGTGTTCTAACAACAACACCATCGTAGGGTTTGACTCTGTGTTCTAACAACGACGCCATCGTAGGGTTTGACTCTGTGTTCTAACAACGACGCCATCGTAGGGTTTGACTCTGTGTTCTAACGACGACGCCATCGTAGGGTTTGACTCTGTGTTCTAACAACGACGCCATCGTAGGGTTTGACTCTGTGTTCTAACAACAACACCATCTTAGGGTTTGACTCTGTGTTCTAACAACAACACCATCGTAGGGTTTGACTCTGTGTTCTCACAACAACACCATCGTAGGGTTTGACTCTGTGTTCTAACAACAACACCATCGTAGAGTTTGACTCTGTGTTCTAACAACAACACCATCGTAGGGTTTGACTCTGTGTTCTCACAACAACACCATCGTAGGGTTTGACTCTGTGTTCTAACAACGACACCATCGTAGGGTTTGACTCTGTGTTCTAACAACGACACCATCGTAGGGTTTGACTCTGTGTTCTAACAACGACGCCATCGTAGGGTTTGACTCTGTGTTCTAACAACGACACCATCGTAGGGTTTGACTCTGTGTTCTAACGACGACGCCATCGTAGGGTTTGACTCTGTGTTCTAACAACGACGCCATCGTAGGGTTTGACTCTGTGTTCTAACGACGACGCCATCGTAGGGTTTGACTCTGTGTTCTAACAACGACGCCATCGTAGGGTTTGACTCTGTGTTCTAACAACGACGCCATCGTAGGGTTTGACTCTGTGTTCTAACAACGACACCATCGTAGGGTTTGACTCTGTGTTCTAACGACGACGCCATCGTAGGGTTTGACTCTGTGTTCTAACAACGACGCCATCGTAGGGTTTGACTCTGTGTTCTAACGACGACACCATCGTAGGGTTTGACTCTGTGTTCTAACAACGACGCCATCGTAGGGTTTGACTCTGTGTTCTAACAACAACACCATCGTAGGGTTTGACTCTGTGTTCTAACGACGACGCCATCGTAGGGTTTGACTCTGTGTTCTAACAACGACGCCATCGTAGGGTTTGACTCTGTGTTCTAACAACGACGCCATCGTAGGGTTTGACTCTGTGTTCTAACAACGACACCATCGTAGGGTTTGACTCTGTGTTCTAACAACGACGCCATCGTAGGGTTTGACTCTGTGTTCTAACAACGACGCCATCGTGGGGTTTGACTCTGTGTTCTAACAACGACGCCATCGTAGGGTTTGACTCTGTGTTCTAACAATAACACCATCGTAGGGTTTGACTCTGTGTTCTAACAACAACACCATCGTAGGGTTTGACTCTGTGTTCTAACAACAACACCATCGTAGGGTTTGACTCTGTGTTCTAACAATAACACCATCGTAGGGTTTGACTGTGTTCTAACAACGACGCCATCGTAGGGTTTGACTCTGTGTTCTAACGACAACGCCATCGTAGGGTTTGACTCTGTGTTCTAACAACGACGCCATCGTAGGGTTTGACTCTGTGTTCTCACAACAACACCATCGTAGGGTTTGACTCTGTGTTCTAACAACAACACCATCGTAGAGTTTGACTCTGTGTTCTAACAACAACACCATCGTAGGGTTTGACTCTGTGTTCTCACAACAACACCATCGTAGGGTTTGACTCTGTGTTCTAACAACGACACCATCGTAGGGTTTGACTCTGTGTTCTAACAACGACGCCATCATAGGGTTTGACTCTGTGTTCTAACAACAACACCATCGTAGGGTTTGACTCTGTGTTCTAACAACGACGCCATCGTAGGGTTTGACTCTGTGTTCTAACAACGACGCCATCGTAGGGTTTGACTCTGTGTTCTAACGACGACGCCATCGTAGGGTTTGACTCTGTGTTCTAACAACGACGCCATCGTAGGGTTTGACTCTGTGTTCTCACAACAACACCATCGTAGGGTTTGACTCTGTGTTCTAACAACAACACCATCGTAGAGTTTGACTCTGTGTTCTAACAACAACACCATCGTAGGGTTTGACTCTGTGTTCTCACAACAACACCATCGTAGGGTTTGACTCTGTGTTCTAACAACGACACCATCGTAGGGTTTGACTCTGTGTTCTAACAACGACACCATCGTAGGGTTTGACTCTGTGTTCTAACAACGACGCCATCGTAGGGTTTGACTCTGTGTTCTAACAACGACACCATCGTAGGGTTTGACTCTGTGTTCTAACGACGACGCCATCGTAGGGTTTGACTCTGTGTTCTAACAACGACGCCATCGTAGGGTTTGACTCTGTGTTCTAACGACGACGCCATCGTAGGGTTTGACTCTGTGTTCTAACAACGACGCCATCGTAGGGTTTGACTCTGTGTTCTAACAACGACGCCATCGTAGGGTTTGACTCTGTGTTCTAACAACGACACCATCGTAGGGTTTGACTCTGTGTTCTAACAACGACGCCATCGTAGGGTTTGACTCTGTGTTCTAACAACGACGCCATCGTGGGGTTTGACTCTGTGTTCTAACAACGACACCATCGTAGGGTTTGACTCTGTGTTCTAACAACGACGCCATCGTAGGGTTTGACTCTGTGTTCTAACAACGACGCCATCGTCGGGTTTGACTCTGTGTTCTAACAACAACACCATCGTAGGGTTTGACTCTGTGTTCTAACAATAACACCATCGTAGGGTTTGACTGTGTTCTAACAACAACACCATCGTAGGGTTTGACTCTGTGTTCTAACAATAACACCATCGTAGGGTTTGACTGTGTTCTAACAACGACACCATCGTAGGGTTTGACTCTGTGTTCTAACAACAACACCATCGTAGGGTTTGACTCTGTGTTCTAACAATAACACCATCGTAGGGTTTGACTCTGTGTTCTAACAACGACACCATCGTAGGGTTTGACTGTGTTCTAACAACAACACCATCGTAGGGTTTGACTCTGTGTTCTAACAACAACACCATCGTAGGGTTTGACTGTGTTCTAACAACGACACCATCGTAGGGTTTGACTCTGTGTTCTAACAACGACGCCATCGTAGGGTTTGACTCTGTGTTCTAACAACAACACCATCGTAGGGTTTGACTCTGTGTTCTAACAATAACACCATCGTAGGGTTTGACTGTGTTCTAACAATAACGCCATCGTGGGGTTTGACTCTGTGTTCTAACAACAACACCATCGTAGGGTTTGACTCTGTGTTCTAACAACGACGCCATCGTAGGGTTTGACTCTGTGTTCTAACAACAACACCATTGTAGGGTTTGACTCTGTGTTCTAACAACGACGCCATCATAGGGTTTGACTCTGTGTTCTAACAACGACACCATCGTAGGGTTTGACTCTGTGTTCTAACAACAACACCATCGTAGAGTTTGACTCTGTGTTCTCACAACAACACCATCGTAGGGTTTGACTCTGTGTTCTAACAACAACACCATCGTAGGGTTTGACTCTGTGTTCTAACAACAACACCATCGTAGGGTTTGACTCTGTGTTCTAACAATAACACCATCGTAGGGTTTGACTGTGTTCTAACAACGACGCCATCGTAGGGTTTGACTCTGTGTTCTAACGACAACGCCATCGTAGGGTTTGACTCTGTGTTCTAACAACGACGCCATCGTAGGGTTTGACTCTGTGTTCTCACAACAACACCATCGTAGGGTTTGACTCTGTGTTCTAACAACAACACCATCGTAGGGTTTGACTCTGTGTTCTAACAACAACACCATCGTAGGGTTTGACTCTGTGTTCTAACAACGACGCCATCGTAGGGTTTGACTCTGTGTTCTAACAACGACGCCATCATAGGGTTTGACTCTGTGTTCTAACAACAACACCATCGTAGGGTTTGACTCTGTGTTCTAACAACGACGCCATCGTAGGGTTTGACTCTGTGTTCTAACAACGACGCCATCGTAGGGTTTGACTCTGTGTTCTAACGACGACGCCATCGTAGGGTTTGACTCTGTGTTCTAACAACGACGCCATCGTAGGGTTTGACTCTGTGTTCTAACAACAACACCATCTTAGGGTTTGACTCTGTGTTCTAACAACAACACCATCGTAGGGTTTGACTCTGTGTTCTCACAACAACACCATCGTAGGGTTTGACTCTGTGTTCTAACAACAACACCATCGTAGAGTTTGACTCTGTGTTCTAACAACAACACCATCGTAGGGTTTGACTCTGTGTTCTCACAACAACACCATCGTAGGGTTTGACTCTGTGTTCTAACAACGACACCATCGTAGGGTTTGACTCTGTGTTCTAACAACGACACCATCGTAGGGTTTGACTCTGTGTTCTAACAACGACGCCATCGTAGGGTTTGACTCTGTGTTCTAACAACGACACCATCGTAGGGTTTGACTCTGTGTTCTAACGACGACGCCATCGTAGGGTTTGACTCTGTGTTCTAACAACGACGCCATCGTAGGGTTTGACTCTGTGTTCTAACGACGACGCCATCGTAGGGTTTGACTCTGTGTTCTAACAACGACGCCATCGTAGGGTTTGACTCTGTGTTCTAACAACGACGCCATCGTAGGGTTTGACTCTGTGTTCTAACAACGACACCATCGTAGGGTTTGACTCTGTGTTCTAACGACGACGCCATCGTAGGGTTTGACTCTGTGTTCTAACAACGACGCCATCGTAGGGTTTGACTCTGTGTTCTAACGACGACACCATCGTAGGGTTTGACTCTGTGTTCTAACAACGACGCCATCGTAGGGTTTGACTCTGTGTTCTAACAACAACACCATCGTAGGGTTTGACTCTGTGTTCTAACGACGACGCCATCGTAGGGTTTGACTCTGTGTTCTAACAACGACGCCATCGTAGGGTTTGACTCTGTGTTCTAACAACGACGCCATCGTAGGGTTTGACTCTGTGTTCTAACAACGACACCATCGTAGGGTTTGACTCTGTGTTCTAACAACGACGCCATCGCAGGGTTTGACTCTGTGTTCTAACAACGACGCCATCGTGGGGTTTGACTCTGTGTTCTAACAACGACGCCATCGTAGGGTTTGACTCTGTGTTCTAACAATAACACCATCGTAGGGTTTGACTCTGTGTTCTAACAACAACACCATCGTAGGGTTTGACTCTGTGTTCTAACAACAACACCATCGTAGGGTTTGACTCTGTGTTCTAACAATAACACCATCGTAGGGTTTGACTGTGTTCTAACAACGACGCCATCGTAGGGTTTGACTCTGTGTTCTCACAACAACACCATCGTAGGGTTTGACTCTGTGTTCTAACAACAACACCATCGTAGAGTTTGACTCTGTGTTCTAACAACAACACCATCGTAGGGTTTGACTCTGTGTTCTCACAACAACACCATCGTAGGGTTTGACTCTGTGTTCTAACAACGACACCATCGTAGGGTTTGACTCTGTGTTCTAACAACGACGCCATCATAGGGTTTGACTCTGTGTTCTAACAACAACACCATCGTAGGGTTTGACTCTGTGTTCTAACAACGACGCCATCGTAGGGTTTGACTCTGTGTTCTAACAACGACGCCATCGTAGGGTTTGACTCTGTGTTCTAACGACGACGCCATCGTAGGGTTTGACTCTGTGTTCTAACAACGACGCCATCGTAGGGTTTGACTCTGTGTTCTCACAACAACACCATCGTAGGGTTTGACTCTGTGTTCTAACAACAACACCATCGTAGAGTTTGACTCTGTGTTCTAACAACAACACCATCGTAGGGTTTGACTCTGTGTTCTCACAACAACACCATCGTAGGGTTTGACTCTGTGTTCTAACAACGACACCATCGTAGGGTTTGACTCTGTGTTCTAACAACGACACCATCGTAGGGTTTGACTCTGTGTTCTAACAACGACGCCATCGTAGGGTTTGACTCTGTGTTCTAACAACGACACCATCGTAGGGTTTGACTCTGTGTTCTAACGACGACGCCATCGTAGGGTTTGACTCTGTGTTCTAACAACGACGCCATCGTAGGGTTTGACTCTGTGTTCTAACGACGACGCCATCGTAGGGTTTGACTCTGTGTTCTAACAACGACGCCATCGTAGGGTTTGACTCTGTGTTCTAACAACGACGCCATCGTAGGGTTTGACTCTGTGTTCTAACAACGACACCATCGTAGGGTTTGACTCTGTGTTCTAACAACGACGCCATCGTAGGGTTTGACTCTGTGTTCTAACAACGACGCCATCGTGGGGTTTGACTCTGTGTTCTAACAACGACACCATCGTAGGGTTTGACTCTGTGTTCTAACAACGACGCCATCGTAGGGTTTGACTCTGTGTTCTAACAACGACGCCATCGTGGGGTTTGACTCTGTGTTCTAACAACGACGCCATCGTGGGGTTTGACTCTGTGTTCTAACAACGACGCCATCGTAGGGTTTGACTCTGTGTTCTAACAACGACGCCATCGTAGGGTTTGACTCTGTGTTCTAACAATAACGCCATCGTAGGGTTTGACTCTGTGTTCTAACAACGACGCCATCGTAGGGTTTGACTCTGTGTTCTAACAACGACGCCATCGTAGGGTTTGACTCTGTGTTCTAACAACGCCATCGTAGGGTTTGACTCTGTGTTCTAACAACAACACCATCGTAGGATTTGACTCTGTGTTCTAACAACGCCATCGTAGGGTTTGACTGTGTTCTAACAACAACGCCATCGTGGGGTTTGACTCTGTGTTCTAACAACGACGCCATCGTAGGGTTTGACTCTGTGTTCTAACAACGACGCCATCGTAGGGTTTGACTCTGTGTTCTAACAACGACGCCATCGTAGGGTTTGACTCTGTGTTCTAACGACGACGCCATCGTAGGGTTTGACTCTGTGTTCTAACAACGACGCCATCGAAGGGTTTGACTGTGTTCGAACAACAACGCCATCGTAGGGTTTGACTCTGTGTCAGTGACTTAGACATGTTGAAACTGCTCTGTCCCACAAATTAAAAAAAAGCAATTTAGCCTGGTCAAATGTACTACTGACCAGTATAGGTGGAAGCCTCCAGAGATCCAGCTTCTTGGTGGCCAGCCGGTGGGTCTTACATTTGGAGCAGTAGTACAGCTCATCCTCACCAAGCTCTTCCTCACCGGTGAAGGCCTTCAGACAGCTGTCCAGGCTGATGGGTTCGGCCTGGGTGCGGCGAGACAGTTCCACGCTGCTATGCTCCTCCACTATCTGATGGGGAGAGGAAGACGATGCATATGGGGTAAGGAAGGGAACACACACGTACCCACATATGTCTGTTTGTGAATGTATACATGACATACTTACACATGTGAACATGTATACTTGTACAATATAAACACAAATCATAGAGACCAGTGACCACAGCCAGACAGCATTTCCCTTTTGCATCTGCAAAACCCTTGTCAGTGATTAAGTTGGCAACAAATAGTGCTGTATAGCTGCTACCGGAGCACCCCAACACACTGCTACCGGAGCACGCCATCATATTGCTACCGGAGCACACCATCATACTGCTGATCTTTCAGCCAGACACAATTTACAAGTTCCTTTGACTGAATTCAGGGTATGACAGTTTTTGAACCTGGTTTCGGGTATGAACACTGCAGGCTAACAATGATCCAACTCAGAGGGGGCTGACAGGTTCATCAGTGACACCATGTGGCCAAACTCAGAGCTACAAGGACAGTTATTTGCATATCTGCTTCAGGTCGAACAAATAGGATTTGTCGGTTGCGGTTTGTAAACACAACATTCAAAGTTGGCCCCTCTTCCCCGGTTCACTGTCACCAGAAGGACACACCCCCTGACCACAGTTGCCAGAACACATCCCAGTGTACAGGCCAACTCCGCGTCGCTCTCCATTCCCATCCCCTCCTTCAGTCTCGCCAGCAGGTGAAAGCCAACCCCAGATTCACTCTCGCTTTGGGATGAGCTTTGTCCGCTTGGCGTTTCGCCTCGCTGTATTTGCGTCTTTTCAGCACTGTGTCCATTATGTCATTGCTTCCTCTTGGATGTGTGCTTACGATCTCGATCTGGCACCTGGTCACTATGTCTTGCTGCCCTACGGCTAACGCCCATAAACGTCCTGTACACAGCCAAAATAAGAAAATACAGGCAGAGGGCAGGGTCTCTGCAGATACAGACACTGCCACACATGCCGTGGGTCATAAGTGATGATGGAGAGGGATGATTTTTATATGAGTCTACACACTGATTTTTAGGAAAATCCAACTCGTTCTACCTTTAACTTAGCTCTTATCTCATAGCTGACAAGATAACTTAGCAAGGGCCAACTTACACCAAAGTGGCTCTATATTAACCATCTAACCTAAATACATAGGTAGGATTTAATCATAACATGCATTTAGCTTGCTAGATGTGTACATTCCCAAGTGTTTCCATCAGCAGTTTGAATAAAAGGTATTTCAGCTGGTAAAGTCACACAGCCAGCAGCTGACCCAACATCCTCACACACAATAAATCTCTTCCCTTTGTGCTGAATGGTGCAATTTTCCTCAGCTCAAGACAAGGAGTGTGCATGTGAGTGTCTGTATGTCGGACTCACCCTCTCCTGGGAGGTCTGGTAGCGCAGGTGCAAAGCGGTAGGGTCCCAGTCCACAGCTATGTAAGCGTTCCCCACCAAGGCTCTGTCTTCAGAACACTTTATTTCACACCCTCTGCAGAACCTAGTGGACAGTGGTTAGTCGGACACAGACCAGAACAAACACACGGCAACCCACGGAGATCTACAACCGCAACTCAGAGAATCATGAACACAAAGAAAAGCACATACACGAAGCTTCTGTATGTGTGTGCGACTCCCTGGCCACATCCCGTCTTGTTTAGGCAGACTGTACTGGTGGGCCATCTGATGCAGCTGACGTGTTTGCTTTTTTTCTTTTTCTTTTCAGCTTTCTTACATTTTTGCTTTCTCACATACAGCGAGTGTACTGAGTCTGCAATCACTTTCTTTATAGATGGACCGACAATTAAGTACTTTATTTTGGCAAGCAGCTGGGGTCAGGAGCGGAAAGGTGTGAGAGCAGGCGGAGGGAGTTTCAAACCTTATCCTCTATGTAACTTTACAGGGAACGTGAGGCTGATGGCAGACTGCCTGAATCCAGCTTCACGTGCTTCCCAGAGAGGCGGAACAAGGGAATACATTTGACTCTAACGGTACTCTGGAGGGCGTCCAGGTGAGATGAATACATTGCGGGAGGGGGCGCTGCTAGGGGGAGGGACATGGCCTTGATCATTTTGTTTACAACAGCAAATCCTTTTTCTCATGCCAGTGAATCTTGTGTTGTGCTTTCCAGCACATCTCACGGGCCCCTTCATAGCAGTCTCTAGTGACTTCTACTTGCCTGCCTCCCTCGCTCAGCTCATGTTCCTCTACGTGTACCATTCCATCTGCCTGACAGGAACAGCCAACGATGCACTTACCATGACTCCACACCTGCAAACCTGCCAAATCATCACTAAACCTTCAAATGTGTAAACAGTAGCAAGCCAACAGCAGTTACACAAGCATGATGGCCGCCAAACACTGTTTACATCTCATCTTGTTTCCTCCTTTGACAGCTTTAGTTTTCCTTTAAACCCACATCTTATGTTATGATCGCAGACAGACAGATAAGAAGCAACATCGTACCTGTACCAGGGGCACCAGGCACAAGAGTTGCCATCCTTCCCCACCACCCGTAGCGTGAAAGGGTACTGGTAGCCCATACTGTCGTCACTGCAGGTTAGAAGACCACAGGAAACACTGCCATTAACCCCTTGTTACAAGACACAAGCAGCTTACAACGGGGGGCTCAGGCCTCTGAGCTCTCTCACCTCTATGCTACGCAACAGAAAACGTTTCTGACAACACACAACACGTCCAGTTGTAATGATTACACTTCACGTTAGGCATGATTGTTGATTCTGGTGTTTTGTGTGTCTACTTATTTAAGACTTGGGTTAGGGTGTGCCTTACATGTGCTTGTGTTTCTGTTTTGCCTACTATTTCACCACAGTACATTCTGTGTAGTCTGCATGGCATCTGAGCCCACATATGTGTAATCATACAGACATGTGAGTGTGTATGTTTGTTTCTACTGACCAGTCCTGGGCATGGTTACTGGCTTCCTGCGGTGGCAGTGGGCTGGCCAGTCGAGACACCTGGATCCACACAGCATCATAGAGGTCCTTCTTACTAGTGTGGACAGTGCAGGGTACTATGAGGGGCATGCCAAATAGACTGGGCCGGTTCTTCTGTGATGACAGGAAATATAGCTCCGTACGCATCTGGGGGATCAGAACATATGTATGACAACACAAACAAACAAACAAACAAACACACACACAAGGACATGCCAGCAGCCATACCAACATGGACCCTGGTTCTGATGAAGGACAGAAGCTAAGCAGGTATGGGCTTGGGTACTACTTGGATGGGAGACCTCCTGGGAAAACTAAGTTGCTGCTGAAAGTGGTGTTGGTGGGCCAGTAGTGGGCAGTCTTCCCTCTGGTCCTAATAAACAAATCCCAGCGCCCCAGTGCAGCGATGGGGACACTGTGCTGTAGGAGACGCTGCCCTTCAGATGAGGCATTAAACCGAGGTCCTGACTCACTGTGGTCATTAAAGATCCCATGGCACTTGTCACAAAGAGAAGGGGGTTCCCGGCAAAATTCCCAACCTGGCTCTCTCCGTCTGGCCACCTATCATCCCCTATGTAGTAACTGGCTCAATGATTTCCTCTGTCTCCACCTCAAACTGATGTGTGGTGAGCGTTCTGGTGCAAAATGGTTCCTGTGCATCAACACTGGTGGTGGTTGAGGTGAGCCCCCCCCCCCCCTTCACTGTCAACCACTTTGGGTATCATGATAAAGTGCTATATAAAATGTAATACATTATTATTATAATAAATGTTGAAAAAACAATGATCATTTTTTTAGCAATCTTTGCCATCAACATAATAATGATCAAATACTCAGTCTTTCAAAGCTCCCCCATGTTGCATGTGGGTTGTGTAAATTATCGTTTTATCATTCATGCATTCATCTTCAGCCGCTTCTCCGGGGTCGGGTCGCGGTGGCAGCAAGCTAAGTAGGGCACTCCAGACGTCCCTCCTCTCCCCAGCAACGCCCTCCAGCTCCTCCTGGGGGATCCCAAGGCGTTCCCAGGCCAGATTGGACATGTAGTCCCTCCAGTGAGTTCTCGGTCTACCCCGGGGTCTCCTCCCAGTTGGCCATGCCCGGTAAACCTCCAAAGGAAGGCGCCCAGGAGGCATCCTAATCAGATGCCCGAACCACCTCAATTGGCTCCTTTCGATGCGAAAGAGCAGCGGCTCCACTCCAGATGTCCAAGCTCCTCACCCTATCTCTAAGGCTGAGCCCAGACACCCTACGGAGGAATTCATTTCAGCCGCAGGTTGGAAAGAAGATTGACTGGTAAATTGAGAGCTTTGTCTTCCGGCTCAGCTCCCTCTTCACCACAACGGTCCGGTACAACGTCCACATAACTGCTGATGCTGCACGAACCCGCCTGTCAATCTTCCGCTCCATCCTACCCTCACTCGTGAACAAGACCCCGAGATACTTGAACTCCTTCACTTGAGGCAACAACTCATCCCCAACCCGGAGGGAGCAGTCCCTCCGGGTTGGGGGTTTTAGCATTATTATAATTTATATTGGCTGTAATGGCACACTACAACCGTTAAAAATGACCTTGACCATGATGTCATTTGTATTTTGGGTGTTGGCCTCAATTTTTGATCAAATCCTTTTCTTGTTTACTTCAAGGGTGCTGCTTATGTTTAATATATTTGAATCCTGAACTTTTTTAATTAGGTACACTACCGTTCAAAAGTTTGGGATCACCCAAACAATTTCGTGTTTTCCATGAAAAGTCACACTTATTCACCACCATATGTTGTGAAATGAATAGAAAATAGAGTCAAGACATTGACAAGGTTAGAAATAATGATTTGTATTTGAAATAAGATTTTTTTTACATCAAACTTTGCTTTCGTCAAAGAATCCTCCATTTGCAGCAATTACAGCATTGCAGACCTTTGGCATTCTAGCTGTTAATTTGTTGAGGTAATCTGGAGAAATTGCACCCCACGCTTCCAGAAGCAGCTCCCACAAGTTGGATTGGTTGGATGGGCACTTCTTTGAGCAGATTGAGTTTCTGGAGCATCACATTTGTGGGGTCAATTAAATGCTCAAAATGGCCAGAAAAAGAGAACTTTCATCTGAAACTCGACAGTCTATTCTTGTTCTTAGAAATGAAGGCTATTCCATGCGAGAAATTGCTAAGAAATTGAAGATTTCCTACACCGGTGTGTACTACTCCCTTCAGAGGACAGCACAAACAGGCTCTAACAGGTACTATTTAATGAAGATGCCAGTTGGGGACCTGTGAGGCGTCTGTTTTTCAAACTAGAGACTCTAATGTACTTATCTTCTTGCTCAGTTGTGCAACGCGGCCTCCCACTTCTTTTTCTACTCTGGTTAGAACCTGTTTGTGCTGTCCTCTGAAGGGAGTAGCACACACCGGTGTAGGAAATCTTCAATTTCTTAGCAATTTCTCGCATGGAATAGCCTTCATTTCTAAGAACAAGAATAGACTGTCGAGTTTCAGATGAAAGTTCTCTTTTTCTGGCCATTTTGAGCGTTTAATTGACCCCACAAATGTGATGCTCCAGAAACTCAATCTGCTCAAAGAAGTGCCCATCCAACCAATCCAACTTGTGGGAGCTGCTTCTGGAAGCGTGGGGTGCAATTTCTCCAGATTACCTCAACAAATTAACAGCTAGAATGCCAAAGGTCTGCAATGCTGTAATTGCTGCAAATGGAGGATTCTTTGACGAAAGCAAAGTTTGATGTAAAAAAAATCTTATTTCAAATACAAATCATTATTTCTAACCTTGTCAATGTCTTGACTCTATTTTCTATTCATTTCACAACATATGGTGGTGAATAAGTGTGACTTTTCATGGAAAACACAAAATTGTTTGGGTGATCCCAAACTTTTGAACGGTAGTGTATGTGTACAACAAATCAATGCAAGCAAGACAAACAAATTCAAATAGAAAAGTAATGCACACACAGCATGTTTACAGATATCTACATTTCTGATGCTTCCCAGCCAAGAAAGGGTCGATGCCGTTTGATTCAGCCCGTTCTCCATACAACACCATGCAGTTATGATGGGATCACTACAGTACGATGCCACAGTGCAACCGCTCCATTTTAATTTGACCAGTGCGACAGTTTTGTGACTGTCTACAAGAAGACATTCTAACAGGTACACATCTCCTCAGTTCAGTACCGAGAGGGGGAGAGAATAACGGTGTTAACATCCTATCTGAAATCTCATTTGCTGGTAGTCAAATATGAAAATCTGTGCAACTCTTATAATGCACAAAGCGAACCCAAACTTGAGATCTCCTAAGTGTCTGGTATTACATCGTACATTTCTTTCCTCACCATCGATTAACAACCTGAAAACAGTGGAGAGAGGAGCACATGCAGAGGAGAGGACAGAACGTTGTTTGAGTGAGGGGTGAGGGAGATGCCGGTTGTGTGTGAGGCTTCCTTGAAAACCAGTGAGAGACCAGGATACAGAGGGAGATAATACTGGAGAGAAACACCGTGCGCAAGGAGCAGCGATGTTAATTACCAGATGTTAAAATAAAAGATACACATTGTGCAGTAACGGGTGTTACCGACGTGTGGGAGCCTACATCGATTTTTCTGTGATTTCCTCCCAATTTTTGCTCTGTACAAGTTGGCTTGAGTTGATGACGCCATACCCCCCCCCCTTTCTCCCCAATTGTGCCTGTAGAGACGCCCGACCAAGCCGGAGGTCACACAGGGATTCGAATCCGGATCTCCGACCCCGACAGCCGATATAGCCATATCTTAAACATTAAGCCAGGCAAATCGGTTTGAAATGGTGCATCATCACACCCACACAGCATTGTCCTCTGAGGACTAGCCAAGTCTTATGGGAGTTGGGGGACGTCATAAGACAACAGAACAATTCAGCTGGCCGGCTCCAGATGTTTTTTGCAGTGGTTTGGGGGAGTAGGGACTTGCAAGTCATTTACTTTTTTTCAATCAGTTATATTTAGCAAAGCTTGCTTCACATGGAGAGTAGAGAAAATAAAGAGCGATGAGGTTTAGAGAAAACTGGAGATGGGGTTTACTTTAAGGCCATAACAGGGTAACGTGATCACTGAGTCAAAATAACATCACACATTCCTTTATGCACTCTCCAGTATTCTGGAGATGTGCATAAACCTACAAAGGCATAGGCAGAAGTCTACATAGGCAGGGGTCTACATAGGCAGAGGTCTACATAGGCAGAAGTCTACATAGGCAGGGGTCTACATAGG
This sequence comes from Lampris incognitus, assembly GCF_029633865.1. NCBI lineage: Eukaryota > Metazoa > Chordata > Actinopteri > Lampriformes > Lampridae > Lampris > Lampris incognitus. The sequence continues at coordinate 1,433,615 of NC_079217.1, forward strand.
CAGGGGTCTACACAGTCTGTCCCCTTCAACTTGTGACTCTCCAGTGTGCATACAGGCAGTTCTTACCATCTTCCTGTGCATAGCGATGATGTAACCAATGAATGGGCTCTCCTGCATTGGAGTGATGTGCCCATTAGGGATCCCATTGGCCAGGGGCACATCTGGGCTACAGGGCACCACAGTGCTGGGTCCACCATTTGGGATAAGAGCAGGTTTGCTGCCAAGGTGCCCATTAGGCGTTGAGCCATTTGCTATCGGGGTAATGTCTAAAGAAAGCAGCAGAGCAGATGAGTCATTAGACAGCTGAGACTGTGAGACAGTTTGACAAGTATAGTATCACATCCTACTTTCACACACGATAAGAAAAACGTTTCTAAAAGTGAAGCAAAGTTAAAGAAATGCAGGTTCATTTCAGGCCGATCTTGAAGGTTTCTCTAACTCCAAGAGCCTGTATGTTGAGTCCGAGCATATGAATAGAACGGAGGACATGCCGTCTAGAGGAGACGGCTTTAAATAAATTATATCCAACACCGAAAAGCTAGTGAGATATGCATGCTGACCTTGACCGCATTACCAAACCCAGGCTGAAATAAATCCCTGCTGAGGTGTTTCTGTGGGTGAACAGTGTGATATTATTCCTGTGGTTTTTGTGATACGGATGACACAGCAGTTGACCTCATCATCAGTACATTATTTGGAGTTCACAGTGTTTGAGTACATGAGCCTACAAATTGTTTGGTAGTTCATTTCACTATCCCCCACCTGTCAGTGTGGGTGAGGTAAGGGAGGTGGGTGAGCCTGGCACAGGAATCTCAAATGCACACAGGAAGCCGTTGACAGATAGGCGCACCTTCTGGTTGTCCTGAGGAAAGTTCTACACAACAAGAACAAGAACACACAAGTCATTTGGAGCTCACACACTTCTCAGAGTAATATGAATAGCAGACTGTTGTTATTTTCAGCAATGCTAGTGTGTTGTTTTAATTGGGGGTTTACACAAGCTCTAGTAGGGGGGGATGTTATAGTACCTTTATGTTGGAGGTATGGACCTCAGCCAGTAGGATCTGCTCAGGCTTCAGACTGCACAGTTCACTCAGCTGCTTCTTCAGCCCGGTGTACTTCTCATCCATATTCAACCTCAGGCCATAGCGTACTGGAGTGGAGCCGTCCAGTTTAATGACTAGACACACACAAGCATGCAGAGGGTTAGGAAGCAGGGATGGGAGTTTTGATGAAAATAAAAGAACAGGATAAGCGGTTTGGATAATGGATGGATAAAAGAACACAAACCAACACTTGAAACAGGTGTTCTGAAAAACTGGCTGTGTCATTTTATTTTCTCTCAGAGAAACTGCGTATCAACAGTGCTGGGATGAGTAGAGGACATACTATCAAGAACACCCGGTTTCCTGCTGCTGATCACTGAGCAACTATACTGGAGCACTGAGGGGCTGAACAGCAAACGCTCAACCTCATGGTAAGTGGAGGGAGAAAATATTTAAGAGTCCGAGAATTAATGTTCTGTCATTTGTAAATGAACTGATCCTTCAGTTTCCATATGAAAGTGAACAAATGAGAGATGATTTATCCACAACCCTCTAACATGAAGCCTATTCATCACTTCCTCTGCTATTCAACTAAAGACTTTTCTGTGAGTGACCATCATCATGGACCCGTGCTGTATGGAAACTGCATAAAAAGCCAAAATGACATGATGGCTTGGACTGTAAATCAGAGAAAACATGTCATTCCACCCTCTGCATTAGGATTCAAAACTCATTCCAGCCTTACAAGTAGGGTGGGGTCTCTGCTCTTAGACCACTGCATTCAGGGCTGCAAAGGAAATTCTTTTTAGATGTTAAAAATCCACTTTTGGAGAAAGACATTTGGTTCATTCAGATTAGTAGTACATTCTGCTATCAAACCAAATGCCACCTGTCAAAAGAATAAACCCATTTTACTGATGCTATACTGCACTATAAACTTTTTAGTATCCCTTCTCACTCCACCTCACATCCCATCCCTTTGTAAAACCGTGGCTCTCTAGGTGTCCCACTTTCCTTACCAGTTATTTCAAGGTGCATGGAGCTGTCCATGGGAAGGGGTAGAGAGAGGAAGTTGAAAGGGTCAAAGCGGGCGCTGATGTGGCCACATGTCTTACACTTCACCTGGGACTTGAGCTGTCCATGAAACAGGTCCACCACGATGGAGCGGTTCCTCCGCAAGTGGTTCTCCCACGCCTTTTTTTGAGCAGCAACATGGACGCACAGTACACAACATTTATATTATGGATTGCTGGTATTGCAAACAAACAAGGAAGCAACTGAAATCAGACACCCGCTTACCCTCCCCCGTCTATGTAGGAAGCAACCGAAAACATACACCCGCTTACCCTCCCCCGTCTATGTAGACATTAATGACGGACTTAACAGTCAAACTCACCATTAGAGTGACTGCTTTAATGCTTATTAGTGGCTAGTTGTACTGTTCTCCTAAGCACTTAGAAAGGATTCAAAGAATTAATTCAGTTCTTTCAGTCCTTTCTAAGTGCTTAGGAGATGGAGAGAGTTTTATGGACCCTTTATCATCATACTCTGTCTTTCCAGTGACAGCTTTACATCTCCTCAAAATTCATCAGTTGGGGTTCAGTTCTGTATTTCACCCCTAAATAATTCACAGAAGGGAATGGCGAGGCTAAATGAATGCTGGGCTATAGCTCTGGTGTCAGAGCAAATTTCCAACAGCAAAAGGGGGAAATACATAATAACATATTTCCCCCATAGCTTCACTCTTTACGTCTCATACAGAAACACTGGAACGGCTGAACTCGTCTGAGTCAAGTCGTCGGAGTCCATCTGGGACAGCTTTATTCACTGATGATTTGCCTTTCTCCCTCTCGTACTCTAAACAACCATTAATCAACAGGGTGACTTCTGACCTCGGATGCAACCTCCCAGTCAGGCCTGCCGTCACTGTCCTTCAGCTCTACGTAGGGCTTGTCATGGACACGGTTTAGGTCCTCATGCAGGCCGTCCAGCAGGAAGGCCAACAGCTCCTGCGAGTCCTGCTGCTGGAAGCCGTTGAAACGTGGAGCATACTTCGCTATTGTCCACTGGGGGGAAGTAGACCATAGACAGACTGTTATTAAACTGTAAATATACTGTATATTGTGTACATGGCGTCAAAATTGTGTAGCTTTGTTATTCATTTGAAATAAAGGGTTATTTAAGAAATGAAATACATGAACAATTTAGCAGCACAGAACTAAAGATTATCATTTTTGTCCAACTGACACCCATTTTGCTACTACTTATTGCATGAGTGATTTTGATCCCTCCAAATCCAAGAGGTCCATTCGAGACAAAACGATCGCCATGGTAAGCATGGTGTCGTGGTTTGAACACTTTCCCCATCGCCATACAAAAAACCATGGTTGATCCTTAACTGTAGCTAATGCTGTCTTGGTATCTGTGGTGAGGGTCTTGTATGAGCTGGGCTTGCTATATCTGCCTGTTAGGCACAAGAACTTCCCTTCTTCTTCAAACTCACAGCTACCTAGGGTGCCTGGGTGGCACGGTGCACTAACATGCTAGCATCTCCACGGTTTCGTGGCTTCAACCAAAGCATTGCCCCCAGCTTGGCTAAGCATCACAGAGAACGCAGCTGACAATGCTCCTGGGGGGAGAGCCGATAAGGGCAATGTGTCGCATCACTACAAACAGTGGGGCGCCTGTACAGCTGCAGGGTGATCTGGGGGAATCAGTGTGACTCTCTGGATGCATTACAACCCCCAGAGAAACCTGCAGGTGAGGAGAAGTGGATGACTAGCCCCTCCAGTAGTGAAGGACATCGTGTGAAATGTACGCTCCCCCCTCTGCTTGTGGCTGGTGGGGCCTTAGGGAGACAAGAACGTGGACATGCCAAATTGGGATGGAGGGGTAAAAAAAACCTTTGCTGCTACCTGTCTTATTCTTCTGCATATTGTTACTATTATGAATACACAAAATGCTATGCGCTGCTATTTCACACTCACGTGCTAACAGTGATGGTTAACTGTGCAACTACAAAAACTTTCATGGTTTGGACATTTGTGGATCTGTTTGTCTTAAATACATGAAATGTTAAGTAACTAAAATGATGCTTGTTTGCATGTAAACTTCAGGATTGTAACTGATTGAAAACTCAAGAAACACAACTCACTAACCAATGAGGACAACCAGCAATCCCACAAACGACAACTTGAGGGGAGCAGACATTACAACGTGAAAGAGCAATTCCTCATCTGCTGATGCATACAACAACACGAGGGACCAATGACCAGCACAGACCCATCTATTTCACATGGTTTCCCACAGGGGGGGGAGCGCAGCCTACCCTGAGCTTGAGTGGAGCCACGTTCTTCTGTGTCCCGCTCCACAGCTCCATCACCAGGTCACCATAACACTTTGCCATGTGTCCTCGCATACCGATTGGATTTGTTCTGGAAGAAGAGTATGCCAGGCTGAATTAGGTTAGAGGGTCATTAACATTCACTGTGGTGTCACAGTCAAGAGTTACACACACACACACACCTGTTGAGCTCATAAAGATGTCTCCCTGAGATGAAGTAGTCAGTAAGAGGCTTTGTGTTGCTCACACACTGGATACTTGAGTTCATGAAGCAAGTGTTGCCGAGGTTACTGAGGCCAGTAGCACCTTTCTCTGTGGGGACTGCGGAGGATGAGACGACAGCAAACTGATCAAATCTTACAAATTACAATAAATGGAAAACAACATTTTGACATACTGCTTCTGTGTCAATAGAAACACAAAAAAGTAAAACAAACACAAGAAGTCGACACAGGCTGGCTGTATGTTGCATCTTTTCCATCGACTGAAATAAACCTTGGACAGGCTGGCTGCCATTTTGTTTTGCCACCACTCCGTGCACAAAAAAAAGGTTTGGCACACAGAAACAGATGCAGAGTGAGGGCTCTGTTCTTCTTCCTCTTATGAGCGTTAAACGCATTAGGCTGGGCTAAGCAATGAGGGGCACGCCCAGTGGCGAGAGTGCCCTCCAGCCAGGGAGACATGCACATGTACACATAGCTTAAACCGCAGTTTTACCAATACTAGCACTGCAGTACTTAAACTACAGTTAAACTAATACTAGCACTGCAGTACTTAAACTACTTAAACTGCAGTTTAACTAATACTAGCACTGCAGTACTTAAACTACTTAAACTGCAGTTTAACTAATACTTGCACTGCAGTACTTAAACTACAGTTAAACTAATACTAGCACCGCAATACTTATGCCAGCTTGTGACCCACGCTGTAAAAAAGGCCAGACATTTTGTTGTTAGTCTTTAAAGGATGCAACATCCATCTATTTCTTATTTCATACAGAGAATATTGATTGTTTGAGTAATGGTCAAAGCTGACTGAAATATTATTTGTAGATTTCTAAGTATTCGATTTGTTAATTACCATTGGAAACCCTATCAACTGTATTTGTCCTTAGTGGGGAAAAAAAAAACTTGGAAGAGTTTGAGAATACCATGAAGCGCAAGTACGCGCATTCTTCTCCATCTCACATTTTGAAAATGGATTAAAAAAAAAAGAAAAAGGTCATGGTGTCCAGGTAGCGTAGCAGTCCATTCCGTTGCCTACCAACACATGGATCGCTTGTTCGAATCCCCGTGATACCTATGGCTTGGTCGGGCGTCCCTACAGACACAATTGGCCATATCTGTGAATGGGAAGCCAGATGTGTGTATGTGTCCTGGTCGCTGCACTAGCACCTCCTCTGGTTGGTCGGGCACCTGTTCAGGGGGGAGGGGGAACTGGGTCCCCCTGGTGAAACTCCTCACTGTCAGGTGAAAAGAAGCAGCTGGTGACTCCACATGTATGGGAGGAAGCATGTGGTAGTCTGCAGCCCTCCCCGGCTCAGCAGAGGGGGTGGAGCAGCGATTCCGTTGTGTCACTGATCTCGTCTAGCTCCTCCATTGGTCTCTTGGGTTGCTGGGGCTTGTCCTTTATGGTGTCACAGGGGTGGTCAAGAATGGCTGGTTGCTCAAGGTCATGGGGAACGTCTGATGATGATGTGGCATTTGTGTAGATCTTGAGGTTGCTGGCATGGTAGGTGTTACTTGGGATCTTGTGGGTTTTTACATTTTTTAGCTTGACACGGCCTTTGCTGAGTGACTCAACAACAGTATATGGACCAGTCCAGTGAGGCTCCAGCTTGGATCCCATCCTGTGGATACGTCGACTGTTTTTGATGTAGACTATGGACCCTGTAATAATCTCTTTGTAGCTTTCATGGCGACGATCATAATTCTCCTTCTGACGAGACTGTACACTGGCGATGTTGCTGGAGACTGTGGAACAGAGGTCTTTACGAATGGTGTGAAGCGTCTGCAGAACATCAGGGCTGGCTGAGTCTGGAAGTGGTGCTTCATCACTCTCGTCGGCAGACTTCAGGTCAATGGGCAGTTTGGCAGAGCGGCCGTACATCACTTCGAAGGGCGTGCCGTGCACTTTGTTGAGGCATGGATAGATGTATGATAAGCGACAAAATGTCTGGAATGTACTGATCCCTATCATGGGCTTGGTTGCTGACAAGCTTACTCAATGCTGCCTTGAGTGTCCTGTTGTCACATTCCCTTTGGCCATTTGACTGTGGCGGTATGCAGAGGCTATACAGTGATCTGTCTGGAAACAGTCCATAAGCAAGTCAATAACTTTGTTTACGAATTCACGACCCTGGTCACTGATAAGGGTGTCCATGCAGCCTCGTCAGCATACAACAGAGTAGAGGAACTCTGCCACTGACTTTGCACTCTTGTGCAGGACAGCTGCAGCTTCAGAGCACTTGGAGAAATGGTCAGTTTTGGTGACGGTGTACTTGTTACCACTTGTAGTTTCTTGAAGAGGGCTGATAATGTCAATCCCAACCAGACTCCAGATCTTGGCAGGTACAGGTATGGGGTTGAGTGATAGAGCTTCTTTGCTGACTTTGGGGTTGCTGACGAAACACGTTGGACATGCCTTCATGTATTCTTGTACATCATTCTTCATGCCTCTCCAGTAATATCGCTGAGATATTTTACTGCAGGTTTTTTTCTGCCAAAGTGCCCTCCTGTAGCTGGATTGTCATGACAGGCCTTCAGAATGTTGGGCACACGGGTTTTGAAAACAGCCTCCTTATCTCCATGGAAGAGAGTTCCACCGTCAGCATGAAATGGCTTTGCTGTTTGATGAAACTTGAGACTTTGCATTCACACGCTTGGCAGGATCCAGGTCATAGATATGCTGAGGATACTTTGGCACAGGGCTGGTGCAGAAGTTCAAAATCTGGTTGTACAGGTTCTCATCCATGATGGATTTTTGTGTGAAAAAAAAAAAAAAAAAAAAGAAAATTGAATAATACACATGTAGGCACCCTAAACATCACACTTCCCCTTGTCCTTCCTTCCTTCTTTATTCTCTTCCTTCTGTTTGTTATTCCTACAAAACCACATTTTGTCACTGTAATTATCTAATTACACGTATAACAGTTACTGGGGCAAATTGTCACATGGTCATCCCTATCTGTAGTTATTAAAAATATAAAATTAAAGTATTCACTGTAGTGAGGCTGAGCCCAAAATATACCCTGGTGTATAAACCAGTTTAGGCTATTTTATACCCCGGGGTACATTTTAGGCTAGGCCAGACTATACCCGGGTATAGTTTGACAGGGGGTTAATCTGGCCTGCTACACTGGTTAAAGAGCTTTTTGAGAACAGTAGTCTATTAGTGGCACAACCATTGAAACAAGTCCACCTTATGGCCAGTTATGATCATACTTCTGTAGCAATTTAAACTATTCCGCATCAAAATTAGGCAAGATCTTGAGTGACAAAAGCAGGCAGACAATATCTGCTTGCCTAACTGTAAAATTGGGCCGCCCAAAAATTGCTTGTTGTGAGAGCTGTGGTTTTAAAAACAGTTAAACACTGACTAAACATAAAGAAGAGATATAATATTGCACCATGAAGACCTGGTTTACTGTTAATGATTTGCTCAAAAAGTAGTACATGATGTTCATGCAAATGTGATCAAGGGCAACATGTATTCACTGCCGATCAGTGTTGTGTTATAAGGGTCATAAATGGGGGTGTTATAGAGAATTACATTATATCACATGCAAATGATACTTCCTGTTAATGTTTTCCATTTTATCGAACACTAACAGGCGGGGTGTCCGGGTGGCGTGGCGGTCTATTCCGCTGCCTACCAATACGGGGATTGCAGGTTCGAATCCCCGTGTTACCTCCGGCTTGGTCAGGCGTCCCTACAGATACAATCGGCTGTGTTTGCGGGTGGGAAGCCGGATGTGGATATGTGTCCTGGTCGCTGCACTAGCGCCTCCTCTGGTCGGTTGGGGTGCCTGTTTTGGGGGAGGGGGAACTGGGTGGGGGAGGGGGAACTGGGTGGGGGAGGGGGAACTGGGGGGAATAGCGTGATCCTCCCACGTGCTACATCCCCCTGGCAAAACTCCTCACTGTCAGGTGAAAAGAAGCGGCTGGCAACTCACCATTATTAGACACCAGAGAACGCCCGCCTTCAGTTTGGGAGTCAAGCCACACATCACTTTTATGTCATTGGACGCCACTGCTTGGCGCGGCTACCGTAACTGACACAATTTTACTGGGCTTGGGTTCTGCTGCGGAACCATGCAGAACATAACGATTTATCCACCGGCCCGCCTTTTGGCATGGCGTCGGACACCGCCCAATGAAGACGCCCCGACCGGCGTGACGCAGATACGCCTTTTTTTCTTTACATTTCATGATGTAGAAACGTCCCAACCAGTCAACTCCCAGTCAGCCCTGAACCTTGCAAGGTTCAGGGCTGACTTAAAACTGTATATGGTGTGTTGCGCCAATTTCAACCTTGAAATGCCGATTTTGGTAAATTTGGTAAATGTCAATATTAACACCAGCATTGATGTGTTTCATCACCGTACAGTCATATCTCTTAGTTTACAGATCAAACAACGTGTAAGTGTTTAGTACCTCTTCCACAAGACTGTTAAATATAGATAATCTTAAATGTAGATATTTTTATTTGAGACTTTTAAATGACCTGCAGACACTTGGTCTCTAATGTGAAGCGGGAGAGAAGATAGCATTGACATGAAATAGGACTACATTAAAAAAAATAAAAATCCATCACTTGTTAATTCCGCAGAAAACAATCCATTCTGTTTACAGACTTTTCTGTGAATGGTGGTTTCTATAGGCCAAAATACAGAAATTGGCATGAGCATTTTTAGGTTGCCAAGTTTGAAATATTTACCTTCAACGCCACCATTATCTGTAATAATACAAACTTAAAACCTCACCTCTCATAATGGCTGGGGTAAACACTGACATAAGATATTAAGTTTCCTTTATTAATCCCCTTGGGGAAAGTAATTTACTGCAAATTAACCCTCCCTAGCTGTGACCTGTGTAGCTAGGAGCAGTGGGCTGCCGCCTTCATGCTGCACCTGGGGACCAACGCCACTTCTTTTCCCATTGCCTTGCTCAGGGGCACAGACAGGAATATAAACCCTAACATGCATGTTTCTTTTTGATGGTGGGGGAAACTGGAGTACCCGGAGGAAACCCACTGCAGACATGGGGAGAACATGCAAACTTCACAGAGGATGACCTGGGATGACGCCTCAAGGTTGGACAACCCCAGGGTTCGAACCCGGGACCTTCTTGCTGTGAGGTGACAGCGCTAACCACTAGGCCACCATGCCGCCCTTTAACTTGGGATTTTCCAAACATTAGTGTTATGCTTGAGCCTAGCATTGGCTGGTCAGTACTTGAGAGCTTTGCTGATGTGCTACGGATGTACAGCTGGGAGCTCATTGACTGCTGGACCCTGGAGTTGGAGCTTACCCTTGTGTCTGTCCATCTTGCTACTGTTGGCAATGAAAGACATTTCCTCCGGCCAGCTCATGTCTTTGTTCCTGACTGGAAGGGAAAAGAAAAGATTTTACTGATTAAACAAATTTTACTTTGTGGTTTTGTTTTTTACAATTACCTGTTTAGCAAGCATATACTTGTCAGATTCAGCTCTATTTGAGTCAGAAAAGAGGCTCATTACTGCAGTAAAAAAGAGCAAGGGAACGAGAGCAAGAGAGAGAGGGAAAGAGAGAGAATGGTTTGGCATACCCTCTATAACAAGCTGCTGCTCATCCTGAATCTTCAGACTCTCCAAAGTGTGGTCTTCATCGTCCAGCAGCGTGAGGTAGTTCTAGAGACCATATGTTGGAAAAAAGCATTGTGTGTTAAGAGCTTAAACTAAACTGAAGTTGGGAAATGGTATGGAGGTTATTTTTTTTATCTGAAAGTGTCAGGACCAATACAGTTTGACAGGTCTTTATCCAAGCCCCAACTCCTGAAAAGGATGTTGTCAGCAGATATTATAATAACACTGCCATTGTTATCCATTTTTGAAGCTTTGGGTTAAATTCCTATCAGAACATTATGAAGGTGGTGGGGGAGTTTGTGGGGGCCGTGCTGCCCACCTCACTGTTATAGAGCCACAGTCTCATGTCCTCTTCTTTGATCCGGAGCCTCTGGGACAGATAGAGGTGGATGTCTTTGATGGTGGCCATGCGGCTGAAACAACCAGTGTAGGCCAGCACTCGCTTCAGAGGGGCATTAGGTGAGGGCACATTACCTGCTGAGGCAGAGAGAGACGGGATGGGTGAGAGGACAGAAGATGAGGCAGTATCATTTAATGGACTCAAATCATCAGTTGAAAGAGCAAAAGGATACACTGAACCATTTACACCTCCAGAACAGACCAGCCTTAAATCTGCACGTTGCAGAAAGTGGTTTGCATTCAAGAATGCAAAAAACTTGATGTAGCAAAGGCAAAATATGTTTTATGGCTGTGTCACATCACATCTTTGTAAAGATTTCAGTAACTGTACATTTCAACACAATAAGCAGATCTTGATTTACAATGATCTATCTACTTGAAAGAAAGCTCTGAGGTCAAAATGTTCCAGTGTAGTAGAAAGGTAGCGTATGATTTGGATTAGTGTGTACCATACTGCTATGTACCAACCAGTGCAACCTGCAACAACCGATACAAGAAGCAATAACAGTGACAGTGTGTGGACACCTACACACATCACTGCACCCATCCTGAACTGAATGAAATGGAAATAACAATGTGCCTGTGCAGTATCGTGTGCATGTAATCTGGATTATTGCGAGGTGAAACACACTTGCAGTCTGGTTTGCACGTGCTCACAGAATCAACAAATCAATAGAATGTATGGACATGATTATCAGCAACAGAAATCTGCTGAGTGAGGATTAGTTGTAAGGGAGCAGCAAGAAAAGGGCCATTTCGTGAATCAACAGAAATATGACTGATCAATCAATCTATTAGTGCACTTACTGGGCTCAGACCGGAATCAGCCAAATAAACAATTAGTGGGTTAAAATGACCTTTAACTGGTTACTGATTTCAGTGAATACCAAAAACAATTTTAATATGTGATTGCACAAGTGTTAAATTAAAATACTGCAAAGCTTTTTTCTATCAACAAAACCTTGCTATTGTTGTACCATGAAATTATCACCTTTAACCATCTACCCTTATCAGGGTTTTACAACTAGATATCTGCCCAAGAATATCCAAAATGTACAATAATAATAATAATAATAATAATAACAATTACATTTATATCGCGCTTCACTATAAAATGATGCACCGGTCACATCTATCTTTGGTAGTTCAGTTAGGAAATGCAAGAGGTGCTGTAAGTCTGAATTGTTAGTGCTGCAAACCAAAGCCCCCATTGGGGCTTCAGTCCATGCTGTGGTCAGAAATCGGATATCTTGTCTAGATTTTGCTCAGCACACTCGCACTGAGTGCAGATGACCCCAGAGCCTAGGTGTGCACCACCAATCCCATTATACTAGAGCAGGGGTGGCTAACCATGTGCCATGGAGAGCCATGTGCATGCAGGTTTTCATTGCAGCCGGACTCCACACCAGCTGATTTCACTGATTAGCAAGCCTTCAACCAAAGAGGAAGAATGTCTCGGTGAAATCAGCTGGCATGGAGTCAGGCTGGAATGAAAACCTGCATACACATGGTCTCCATGGCACATGGTTAGCCACTGCTGCTACAGCTATTGTCTTTCTGCTTTGTATCATCATATAGTTGTGGATGACAGGAATTACAAATAAGAAACAGATGTGAGGGGATCATGGATGGAACAGACAGAAATGACAGCTGTCAATTCTGGTCATTTCCTTGTAGAGCCAATGCCAGCCTGTGGGAAACACTTTCTATTCTAAGCAAATCAGACTTGTGGGAAGTGAATGAGTTACAGTGTTCATACGTAGTATAGGCTACATATGAACACTGCAGTGAAACATATATAGTATAGCTACATATGAACACTGTAGTGAAACAGTGTTCATATGTAGCCTATACTACATATGAATACTGTTTCACTACAGTATTCCTATGTAGCCTAGACCACATATGAATACTGTTTCACTACAGTGTTCATGTGTAGCCTGTACTAGATATGAATACTGTAGTGAAACAGTGTTCATATGTAGTACAGGCTGAGTTATGAGACACTGCTGTATTGTAGTGTAGCCTACATAATGGGTGTCACTGGCAAGGGAGGCTTACATTTACTGGCATTATTCCAGGCTGTCATAGAAACCCTATTACTTTAAATTATACACTGAAAATCTGAAAGAAAATGGAAGTTTGGCTGTTACTTTTCTCAGTCGTGGTGCCCGATTGTTCTAAAAGACATGACAATTTTTTTTTAGATGTGCTTAATGTGTTTAATGTGAATTTTCACATGTTTGACAGATAAGACAGGCGAATGGTCAAAAAAGTTGTTAAGACTTACAAAGTGGGTCCCTTTGTGTAAGCGGGATGTATCTAATCATGTCTCTGTGGACATACACTTTAACCGAAATAACTGATTAATCCAGATACTGGTTTTAAGAAATGTTCCATACACTTGACTCATATCACTAAAAAGTCTGGATTCCATAAACCAGCCAAAAAGTATGAGGGTCTTCAGCTCTTTTTAGGGGTTTAAGTATTTAAATTGGTTCAAATTATTGCCATGTCCCAACACCACGTTTTTAAACCTAAATGAACAGAGAGATTAATGTTAAAAGTTGACATTACCATGTCAAGAACTTGTCCTTGTTTTCAGTTAAAACACATGCATGGTGACTGTGCTGATTTTCAAATGAAACAAATTCTTGTGACCTGTCCTATGAATACTTGTCCTATGAATATTTGTCCTATGAATACTTGTCCTATGAATATTTGTCCTGTGAATACTTGTCCTATGAATATTTGGGGTTTTTGCATATGGCACTTGAATATGTATTGGTAAAATACCTTCTTGTATTGATAAACTACTACATTAAATGATCTTCATTTGAGAAGCAAGGTTTGTGAAGATAGAAAATTGTGCCGGAATGTTTTCAGAGATTGATTCCCCTTCATAGGCCATTGGTACATTCCACATCAGTCCAAAGCACTGACTGGCTGGATCAGTCCACTTAGGGAGGATTAGGGGGATAGCTTCAATCAGTAAAGCGTTTTTGACGGCTGGGCCCTGGTCTTCTCTTGCTGCAGGCTTACATTACCTCGCGGTGCTGGTAAATGCGGTGGGAACATTCGCAGGCTGGTCATACCCATATTGACCCAGATGTTGGACTGGGGTGAGCGTGTGGCTGGCTGCTGGCGCAGGAACAGCAGGTAGCGGGGGAAGAGCTCAAGCTCTGTGTGCCCTGTCTTGCTTTGCTGAATGACCTACAGGAGACCAAGAGTTGGCAAAAGGAAAAGGTGTAGAAGTTTTCACCAGAGCAGCTTCACCAGCTTCTGCCAGCTGATTGAACGGAAACATGACTTTACATCGTTTTAAGCATAGTGTTGAAAAGTCAACAATCAAAATGAATTCTGGAGTGAAGTCACAAGTGCCAGTAGGCATTTCAACAAATTTCCTCCATCCACTGGATATATTCCCTGAATAAATGAACTCCAGTCAACTATACAAACAGTATTAGTTGAACACATAACAGCTTTGGCCTACCAGAAGTAGCTTATTAAGTTAATAAACTAAGCATCTAGTTATGTTTGTGAGATGTGTGGTCCTTACCGGTCGTGGCAGGCTAAGGTTGGCACCATACCAGTGGTAGAGGGCTCGCCACACAGGCTCTGGGACGATCTCAAAGTCTCTGCCTGCCACCAGCTGTAAGGAGCGCTTCAGTCTACCACCCTCCATGGTTAAAGTAGGGGCCTGGGGGTGGACACCAGATAAAATTAGAAAGCAGAAACATTAACAAAATACACAAACCCAAACACACACCTCCGCTTCTGACAGAATAGAAAACAGACAGTATCCTAACAGCCTACATTTGCAAGTAGGGCTTTATCATTAGAGCAAAATGGGGAGATAAGACAATGGCGAAGAGAGGCACCATCTGGTCCCTGAGAACCCTGCCGGCTGAGTGGGAGGAGTCCTTCCCAATTATAATTTTGTTGATAGACAGATTATTTCCTCAGACAAACAGGTTAATTTTACCCAAAATAAACTTGTAAAATTATTATTTTTAGCATGGTTTTACTTGTTTTCCTTTGCAAAAATACCACAGCTGGAAAACCTTCATGCACATTCTGCGCTCTACATGAGTCATACAAATCTTTAAATGACACTTCTTGACATTTCGCAGCCCCAATAAGAAAGCAATGACTTTTGACAGTTATGCAGTCATTCAGACACACAGTCACAGCCACACACGCGCACACGGACCTTCATAGGGTCAGTGTTGACCAGGGACTGGTTGTCGATTGCTCCAGGCCTCTGTGCTGCCAGCTGGGAAGATAGGTGGCTGTTGGCTCCAGAGAAACACTGGTTGTTGTTGTCTGACATGTTGTGCTGACGGGCAAAGCAGCTCTCCGTGGCAGTGGGAAGTGCCTGGGGGCTCAGGGCTTAGGAGGACATCACATGAACACAAAGATCACACCAAACAATTAACTTTTAAATATTTTGCAAAGCTGTGAAAATAACAGGGTTTATGAAAAAGGACTCCACTTGCAGTTTTGTAATTATGATTGATTAGGTTTTGAAGATGGGCACAAAGCATGTGACCAACACAAAGGAAAGATAAGGTACAGCCATCAGAAAATGCCCATCTTACCAACGTCCTAGACTAAGAGCTACATGCAAAATGTCAAAAATCAAAGTAAAGCAAGTGTTTCATGGCTGCTGTAATTTCGAGGTCAGAATTCAGCAGGTGTTAGGTGATCATCCCTGTGTCACTACATAGTGATGGATGACTATTAGACTTACCGGTCTCTGTAGCCTCTGAGGCACTGGACACTGCATCAGGAGACCTTTCCTCTGAGGGACTGACCTGGTTGAGCACCCCCAGTGCCCCCACTCTCTCTGGGGGGGCAGACTCTATTGTAATTGTGGCAAGGGGGTTTCGGAGTGAGCTAAGGATGGATGGTTGTTCCACCACAATGCCCTTGTGCTCCTAAACAAGAATACATCAGTATTAATTTAAAGTACCCATGCTTTGGAGTCATGATTGCGATTTATCTGGGGTTTGGTTATGTTTGTCTCCACCTTCGCACCACCGCGGTTTACCATGCAGGATACAATGGTAAACAGATTCTTTTGATTTCACCTTGTGCTTTCATTCAATAGGTTATATTTGTCATTGTATTTGTCCCACTTGTGTGTGTGTGTGTGTGTGTGTGGTGGTAGGGGTCCATCAATCAGTACAGTGAAATAGCTTTGCAAGCTAGATTGATTGATTGATTGACAAATTGGTCATACTCTGAAGACACATCTGGTCTCAGTCTCACCGAGAATGTTTTCATCAACAGGTGTTGTGGCTCTGCGTAATGCTACAAGCTCAAACCCGTCAGGAAAACAAGTCATGATGTAGTCATAGTGGGTAGACTGTCATCATGGAAATCCCTCTGTATTCTACATGACGTGTCAACTTTGTTTACCTTGTAAATATCCTGGCCAGTGGTGGCCAGGTTATACAGGAGCTTGTGTCTCTTTGCCTGGCTGTTATCAATTAAATATTTGACTTGAAAGAAACATTTGTGGAAAAAATGTGGGAAAAAAAATTATCTCTGTCCCAAAATATTTCATTGCGACTTGCAGATCAGGATCTCCTAGTTTGTCCATCAGACAAAGAGACTAGAGGACGAGCAGCCCTGACCATAACGTAGTATAAAATGGTTGCTTATAGGTTATATATAAATAACAATATACCCCTTTTTAAGACCACATACGTATTTGACATAGTCCTTCCACTGCTGCCACCATAGCATTGAGATGAGGAACCAGTTCTGGCCCAGCTGCAGCCCATGTCGACTCTCTCTCTCTAACCAGCCTCTACACAGAGACACAAGTGTACAAACCAAACATTAGACTGTTGACCACAAATGCTCCAGGACACAAATATCAATTTGGACAGTCAAGTTAAAGTGTATTCTGAGAGTTCTACGTACAAAGAGCCACTGTTTAAAGAAAACGTGTACCTTATTATTTGGCCCTCCTCTTCTGGGGTTGCAGGCCTAAGCCCCAAGACTATGTGGCACACCTACACGATCAGAAGGACCACAAGAATCAGAAAATAGAACATAATTGTCAAAATATGCTACATGCAGTACTGACAGAAGTTGCACAGCTGTGTATTTATTCTGACCTGAAAGAGCAGATTGAGGAACTCGTTGGCCAGGGCACTCTTAACACTCCAGATCTGGTAGTCCTCAAGGGTTAGGTGACCCAACTGGCCAGGAGTCAAACATGCCAAAAAGAAGGGACAGTATCCACAAATAACAATTTGAGCACCTTTGATTAAAGCTCTGCATCAAAGATAGTTCTCATGACTAGACAGGGTTCGAGACCAAAATTAAATCATTATGTTCTTTCATGACTGTTCTTAAGAGAAAACAACTTCAGAGTCATGAAACATTCTTGCCCACCCGAAGTTGTTCCTATACACGTATGTTTAATGTCACTTGATCACAAAATAAATGTATGTACCGGTGGAACCCCCCCCCCCTTTTCTCCCCAATTGTACCTGGCCAATTATCCCACTCTTCCGAGCTGTCCCAGTCGCTGCTCCACCCCCTCTGCTGATCCGGGGAGGGCTGCAGACTCGTTAGCCGCTTCTTTTCACCTGACAGTGAGGAGTTTCGCCAGGGGGACGTAGCACGTGGGAGGATCACGCTATTCCCCCCAGTTCCCCCTCCCCCTGAACAGGTGCCCCGACCGACCAGAGGAGGCGCTAGTGCAGCAACCAGGACACATACCCACATCCGGCTTCCCACTCGCAGACACGACCAATTGTGTCTGTAGAGACGCCTGACCAAGCTGGAGGTAACACGAGGATTCGAACCGGCGATCCCCGTGTTGGTAGTCGATGGAATAAACCGCTACGCTACCCAGACGCCCCCAGTGAACCTTTTTTAATGCCTCAAAAAGACCAAATAAGCACAGCTGTTTTGCAAAAAACAGCTGTGCAAAAAAAGAAAGAAATTATTTGGAGGAACATGAACAGCTAATCAGGTGCTAACTTTACATCAAGACATGCCACAATGCAGAAGATCGAAAAGTAAAAATAACTACCAGTTCAGAAATACGAGTGCTGTGAGAACTGCCATATGGGACTCAAAACCTGAAGGGCAAGGGTTTTCTTTTTCATAAATGTATTTATAGTTTTTCCCCTTATCCCACCCGATTTACCCAATGGCATACGGCCGGAACTCATGTGGAATAACTCCCCTGGCTCACGTTTCAACAGGAAGGAGATAGTCGTAACACCAGCTTCCTTCAAACTCGTGCCGGCTGCTCTCGCTATTTTACATGCTGAAGCCTCGCATGGATTGCATCACCTTCAGGCCGCGAAGGAGACGTAGGGAGAATGCTTTTGGTCGCTTGGCTGCAGGCGCCCAGATGGGCCAGAGGGGTCGCTGGAGAACAACGAGGCCCCGAACACTACACCGATCTACACCTACTATCCCTCGTGTAAGGGCCGCCTAATGAATGCCTTACCCCGTGGACGCTCTGGCCGTGACGGGTTACAGCGAGTCTGGGATACAAACCTCCCAGCCACATGACGAGCGGACTGCAAGAGCGGCGGTTTATTCCGCTCGGCCACCAGAGCGGCCAAAGGCAAGGTTTTTATATGAGAACATTAAGAAAGTCTCACCAGATCCACCTATGTAAGGGTGCAGTGTGCGGGAACGTTGTTTGAATAAGATAGGTTTGCTTCGCCGGAGTTATTCCTCATGTTTGCATTTGCACTGACGTTTGATAAGTATGTATTGTTATTATTCAGAATATATAGTTCAAGTTATACACACAACACTTTATATTTGTCATTCTCTTTGCCAAGTGGGGGTGTGAGTGAGGCAGAGAGACACTGTGTGTGTGTGTGTGGTGGGGGCGAGACGTCTCGCCAATTAGTCACACTCTGAAGACTCATCTTCTGGCCTCCCTCTCACTGCAAACCTTTTCATCAAGAGTTGCAGCTTTTTTATGTGTGTTTGTGTGTGTGTGTGTGTGCACTTATTGTAAGTCGCTTTGGATAAAAGCGTCGGCTAAATGACTGTAATGTAATGTGTGTGTGTGTGTGTGTGTGTGTGTGTGTGTGTGTGTGTGTGTGTGTGTACACACTGGCCACTGTTCCTGCCTTCAAATATCTGGGAAGCATACTAACTGACACCTGCACAATGGATGATGAGATCCAGCACCGCCTCAAACAAGCCTCAACATCTTGTGGTCATCTAAGGAGAAAGGTTTTCCAGAACAGCAACCTCAGCCTCCACACCAAAGTGCTTGTTTACAGAGCAGTGTGCATCTCCACACTACTCTACAGATGTGAGGCAGGACCATCTACAGCCACTCTCTCAGAAGCCTGGAGGCCTTCCATGTGAGATATCTCCAGAGGATTCTGGGCATTACTTGGGAGGACAGAGTGCCACACACAGAGGAGTTGGAGCAGGCAGGCAGTTGCAGTGTGAAGTCTACCCTAAAATACCATCAACTCAGCTGGTTTGGGCATGTTATTCGCATGCCCAGCGAACGACTCCCACGTAAAGTCCTATATGGCCAACTACATCTTGGTCAATGCACTGCTGGTGGGCAGAAGAAGCGGTTCAAAGACCAAATGAAGACCATACTGAAAAGATGCCAGATCAGCCCCTCTTCTTTGGAGGAACTTGCCTCGTGCCGCACCAGCTGGCGCTCTCATGTCTCACAGGGAGTGAAGTATATGGAAAACCAGCGCACACAACACCGTGTAGCAAAGCGTGTGAAGAGGCATGCTCACAAAGCTACCCCTGCCCCCCCCCCCCCAGCACCACTTTTACATGCCCGGTCTGCAACCGCAACTGTGCATCCAGGATCGGACTGTTCAGCCACCAAAGGACTCACAAGTAGGAGAAGATGGTCATCATCGGACATGATAGACAACCAGTAAGCAGCAAGTGTACACACACACACACACACACACACACACACACACACACACACACAGGACCTCAATCCTGACTGGGCTTGAACGGGTCCCCACTGCTCCGGCGGCGCCACTAAAGGCGTCCGTCATTGTGTGCTCTGAGGGCTGATGGAGCTGCGGCGGGGACTGCCCATTTTTCTGATGGCCCATTATTCCGAAACTCCAACAGTCTGAAAAATGTCCCATTGGACCGAAAGCCCGTTGTCCGACAGTCCGTTATCCCGAAAACAAAAGGCTGGCAGTTTTGAATTTGAAGACTACTGCTAATGAGCCAGTTGCAAGGCAAACTTGGTTTGCTATCAAGACAAACAGATATTACACACAGTACAACCTCAGCCAGACGGAACACAGCTCTTTGTAAACTCTGACCAGACCTCTGGTATATAGTTACATAATAACAATGTGAACACGCTGTAACACTGTAGCAGATATTGTTGTTTGTTTCACAACCACCGCTGTGTCAGCCACTACCTCTTACCAGCTAACAAAACTACATAAATAACACGTGCTAACTACACTTACCATTCTGATACGTCTGATAGTCACAGAGTTTGCTGCACAGCAGAGCAAGTCTGGGTCTGACTGAGGCTCAGACATGTATGGCTTAATCTCTCCGAGGATTGCTTTAACGCTAGCTATCTTGATGTGCACCACTCTTTCACTGGTCAACCTAGAGCGAGCAGTGGTGGCGGGCGAGGCGTGAGGCCTGTGATATTTGTATATTCATAGATCCTGAGTTTAAGTTAAGAGTTAACGGGAAGGTTTACAAGATGGTAGTGAGACCAGGTATGTTTTATGGTTTGGAGACAGTGGCACTGATGAAAAGACAGGAGGTGGAGCTGGAGGTGGCAGCGATGAAGATGATAAGATTTTCACTGGGAGTGATGAAGAAGGACAGGATTAGGAACGAGTATATTAGAGGGACAGCTCAAGTTGGACGGTTTGGAGACAAAGCAAGAGAGGCAAGATTGAGATGGTTTGGACATGTGTGGAGGAGAGATGCTGGGTATACTGGGAGAAGGATGCTGAATATGGAGCTGCCAGGGAAGAGGAGAAGAGGAAGGTCAAAGAGGAGGTTTATGGATGTGGTGAGGGAGGACGTGCAGGTGGCTGGTGTGACAGAGGACGATGCAGAGGACAGGAAGAGATGGAGACGGATGATCCACTGTGGCGACCCCTAACGGGAGCAGCCGAAAGTAGTAGTAGTAGTAGTAGTAGTAGTAGCAGTAGTAGGTAGTAGTAGCAGTAGTAGTAGTAGCAGCAGTAGCAGTAGTAGCAGTAGTAGCAGTAGTAGTAGCAGTAGCAGTAGCAGTAGTAGCAGTAGCAGTAGCAGCAGCAGTAGCAGTAGTAGCAGTAGCAGTAGTAGCAGCAGCAGCAGCAGCAGTAGTAGCAGCAGCAGTAGCAGTAGTAGTAGCAGCAGCAGCAGCAGCAGTAGCAGTAGTAGCAGTAGTAGCAGTAGCAGTAGTAGTAGTAGCAGCAGCAGTAGCAGCAGCAGCAGTAGCAGTAGCAGTAGTAGCAGTAGTAGCAGTAGCAGTAGTAGTAGTAGCAGCAGCAGCAGCAGTAGCAGTAGTAGTAGCAGCAGCAGCAGTAGCAGTAGCAGTAGTAGCAGTAGCAGTAGTAGTAGTAGCAGCAGCAGCAGCAGTAGTAGTAGCAGCAGCAGTAGCAGTAGTAGTAGCAGCAGCAGCAGCAGTAGCAGTAGCAGTAGCATTAGTAGTAGTACTAGTAGCAGTAGTAGGTATAGCCTGAGTTTCTCAATGAGGGAGAGAGAGTAGATGTGCTTCCAGCCCCTTTTCAGTTTTCTTTTTATGTGGGAAACTACTGTTTAACATGGTTAAATAAATAAATAACAAATAAATCATCTCAGAGTATTTTTAAACTTTAAAACGTGTCTGGGGGGACTTTAGGATACAGTATGTCCAATAATACACTAAATAACGAGGTATTCATCTATAGGTCACTTATATCTATACATTTATAAATGTTTTTTTATCTGATTAATTCAGGACTGAGGAACAATTTATTGTCATTTCTTTCATGTACCTGCATACACAAAAGAAACGACATTCTGTTTCCCCCAGCCCACAGCAGTGCCACACAAAAGACAAAAACACACATCCCAAATTTCCCAAAAACGACACCACCAAAAACATACAAAAACAGAGAGAACAAAGCAAAAAACACAAACACAAACAGTTAACAACACGTCCACTCAGGGCAACACAGTCCAAAAAGTCCACTGTCCAGAGAGCGAACGCCAGCCAGGATGACTTTGGCACTGCCGGTCTGCATGGGCTAGCAGTTAGCTTAGCCTGCCCCGCTTCCACATCCTGTCAGACTGCCCGAGGAGGGGCCGTGGTTCCTGGGCCCCCCGGACGCAGCAGACCAGGCACCCTCAGCTGATCCAACGCCAGCTCTCCCAGCCAGACACCTTCGACATACCTCCCCGTAGTCCACACGACCACACCAATCCATTTACTTAGATTTTATAAATGTAGTTTTCATGTTCTCCAGTGATAAAACTAGTCTTTCTGTGAGGTACACAAATGATTTATGGACTTTTGCCTCTTTGAAAGACGCGCTTGAACAACGGGGCTGTTGTGTATATTCTCGTGTGACAGGTCTGCACCACTCTTCCGTTGTGATCGTACCAATGAAAAGATCCGACATAAGAGAAAATTGGTGAATGCCGCAAAATGTCTTAAGCAGTTCATCAAAAGTTCCTGGTTCTTCCATTATACTGTCATCATTAGTATTTGTATACGCGTCTACAGGAACGAGTTGCAAGATTCACTGACAACCCTGAAGACTGTAGTTTTGGTTTCCCCCCCTATACTCATCCCTGTGTTCATCTGGCTTCATTATCATGGTCATGCTTTGTTGGAACGTAAATCAGAGCCAACAATCAACCTTCAGGAACTTCTTCTCGAGACACTTCACGGTCAGACCGCTGCACAGGAATATGTGCTGCATGAGGCCCACTGCTTCTGAGAGAAAAAGCTACGGCAGTGTCCACAGACAAAGACATGAAAACACTGTCCATAGGAGGTGTAGCTCACCTTAGTTGTGTCATGCATCTTTAGAATGCTCTCCACTATGTCCCACATGTTGCTGTCCAACTCCTGAAAGGTAGCAAAACACACACAGTGAAGCCATAGACCACAAAGCTTTCCTCACCCACTGCCTGCTGTGACGGCAAGGATCCAACTGACAGCCAACATGGAGAAAAAAACTACATTAAGGTAAGAGGACTTCGCCAGGCCCTCTCATGGCCCACCATGAGAGGGCCGAGCATCTCTTGTAGACTGTAATTTAAAGGCAGAGGGATAGAAATCAGACTTCTATCCGTGTTCCATCTACAGTGGTGTGAATAAACTCATTTTAGAATAAAACCTCGTCACCCTTCTGGGAACTATTGTTGGGTTACTTCTTCATTTCACTTCTTGTGTTCACTGCCCATCCTTTAGTGGGCCCCATGCATGTCCTGCTTCTTTAGTGATAAAACACTCACATCCTTTTTCATGTAACGCAGGTTAATTTTTAATCACATGGCTTCACAATAATACTGATGTATCCTAAACAGTTGGTACAGTCAACCCTGGCGCTCCCTTAAGCTGAGTGGATGTGGGTTTGACCAGCAGTTCTATTCACTATGAATCGTTACCACAATTCTTCCATTATATTGTCATCATTAGTATTTGTATAAGCTTCTACAGGTACGAGTTACAAAATTCAGTTACAAACCTGGAGATTGTGTTTTCGATTTTTTTGCCTTTTATTCATTCCAGTGTTTATTTGGCTTTATTATCATGGTCATGATTTGCTGGAACTTAAGTCATAGCCAACAACCAACCTTAAGGAAATTCTTCTCAAGACTCGCCTATTTTCAGAATCATTTATTGTTCCTTCTAACTTAAATATCTTGCGGGAACGCACCTTCGCAGCACGATGCTGCTGCTACCATGCTGCACAGAAGGGACTGTGAGGGTTCGGTGACCAGTCTGCTAGTTTCTGCTACATGTAGTGCTTTGCATTATCGCCAAGTTCAACCATAGAATCCAAATGCTTTCCACAGCTAAATGCTAAACTGGTAGTGGGCTCATGGAACTTGATGAACACTAGTTGAAAATTTACCCTTATCTGATAACTACACGAAAATAGTAACACAACCTAATATTTTACCTTGTTTTCCACACACATTCATGTACAGCTGAGCCAACCTGTCTAATGTGTAGACTTACAGGGAGGGTGTCTGTACGATTGTCCTTCCAGACCTCCACCAGTGCCACCACCATTTCATGGAGCTCATTTCTAGACAGAACCCCATCACGGTCCACATCGAACACTTTGAAGCAAACTGGAAGTGACAAAGAGTGAAGTGTGGGTGAGGATGGGGGGCAACAAATGAAGCACCTTATTATGTAGACAGATTCTTTCTCAATCAAGCTAAAGTTTAGGGAGCACTGACTGCACCAGCCTAATGGTGCTTTCATTTTGTATTTATCTGTGCTGTTTAGTCCATTACCTGGGTGTGCTGTGTTGCCATTTCAAGAAATGAAAATGTAATTTCAGGCACCAATTAAAGCTTGATAAACAAGCGACTGCATGATAATAAAGCTACAGTGCCAACACATTGCCCTCAAACAAACATTCACACTGAAAAATCAAAGCAGGAGCAAGTCGCTGTGGAAAAAACCACCTCTTGAGCAGAAAAGGTATGGCGAGGTTTGTTAATCCTCAGGGATTAACAACACTCACTTGTTCACCAAATAAATAAATGCGGGACTTACATTTCTGCCTTTCGGCAATGGGCCCCCTGCAGCATGCAGACAAACCGCAGGAGATCTCCTTGAAGTCGATGTGATTGTCCCGGTTCTCATCAAAAGCATGAAACAATCCTGCAACAGATCCATAACGTTCTCACTTGGACCACAGGGCTCGACACAAGCAGCAAGTCTTTGAAAGGATTACATTTACTTGACAGCATCCAGATTAAACATCTAACCATGTAAATAAGGTGAGATTTTTTTTTTATTTGGACCCCCCCCCCTTTTTTTTTTGTGTCCAGACAAATACTCCACTCTTCCGAGCCGTCCTGGTCGCTGCTCCACCCCCTCTGCTGATCCGGGGGAGGGCTAGAGACTACCACATGTCTCCTCCCATACATGCTGAGTCACCAGCCATTTCTTTTCACCTGACAGTGAGGAGTTTCACCAGGGGGATGTAGCATGTGGGATGATCACGCTATTCCCCCCAGTTCCCCCTCCCCCCTGAACAGGTGCCCCAACTGACCAGAGGAGGCACTAGTGCAGTGACCAGGACAAATACCCACATCCGGCTTCCCACCTGCCGACACGGCCAATTGTGTCTGTAGGGACGCCCGACCAAGCCGGAGGTAACACAGGGATTCAAACCAGCGATCCCCATGTTGGTAGGCAACGGTATAAACCACCAAACCACCCAGATGCAGGTGATACTTTTTTTTATGAAAAGTCCTCCAAATATTGCATCTTGATACGTTGCCTCTGGTTAATAACTCTATTGAAAACTAGCCTTGCGAGCCAGACCAATCCTGCAAGTCTACCACTTTGACCTTTTCTGAGGATCAGTTTGGCCTCTCTCTCAGACAGCCGGTTCAAGGGAGCTAGTAAATTAAGACAAAACACAGCGATCTTGTCCACGATGGCAACTGAGACAAAGTTGCAGGTCTTACAATGCAAAGCAGTATACATAACAGCCAATGCAGACTTGCGAAGTGTTGTGCAATGTGCCAGTGTTACACACTCACTGTCATGTAATATGGCTTCTTGACATCATTCCTCACCACTCACTATGTCACAGCTGCTGTTTATAATTTCAACTATCTAGCCCCCTCCCCAAAGCTGTGGCTGGACAATCCACTTTTTCCACAGCCCTGCCTTTTTGAAAACTCTCTTAAAAGGGGGTCTATGCCAACTCTCATGAGATCCATCTATGAGTTTGGTCTGGCCCACAAGGGTAAAAAATATATGCTGCAGTTTGAATTTTCATATGTAACTGGAAAATCTGCTTCGAGCAAGAGAACAACAAATGCTCTCCCATATCTCAAAATCTACAGCTTTGGCATCCCACCATGGTGGGGACTGTACATGGCTAGAGTACGAGTGTGCTCAGCAGCTTCAGACACACAGGAACATGACTGACAAGGACTAGTCAAGGCAGTATTCTTTTTTTGTTGAAAGAACACACAATATATTTCTGTAATAAATAAAAAAAAAACATTAAATTGTTTTATGAAATGATACTTCTTGGAAATAACCACCATGAAAAACATCCTCAGGGCAGCACATCTGAATTTGGGTTTCTAAACAGCTACCTATCTAAATTGGATGTATGGCAAATATTGGATTAATTGGTTACAACATATTCTGTACACACATTTTATGATGCCTGCTGCAAAATATTTATATTTTCAGTATGCATATATTCTTAGATCCTTGATGATCACTGTCTGGCAATAGCACTAACCCTCAAAGGTCTCGTGTAGGCCTGGACTGTTCAACATAGCATTACCTTCACTTAGTGAGGTGTGGATGGGAGGAGACACCAACGGGACAAAGGTTTCCAGGTCAAAGCGACCAGTCCTGGACTGGGCTTTCAACAGCCAGTAGCGCTTCTCCAAATCTATGATATCCGACTCCTCCACTGCAAGATGAGAGAAGAAGGAACCAAGTCAAAATAATGGGAAAATGTGATTGCTGGACTGAAAATGACATTCTGGTTTGACACCGTTGAGGACAGGCATGTAGTATAACTTCTCATTTCTGTGCTTTCATGAGCAACCTTCTCTTCACAACAAAATTACCAAGAAAATATTCAGCTGCAGGATAAGCAACTCAAAGCACAAATAAAATACTGAAGAAGTGGTGACAACTCTTGCTGCGGCTCGCCTGAATGTAAAACTGGCAACACACCTGCTGCATGGCAAACGGCAACCTGCTGAGAATGGTGCATCTCTGTGAAGTACTGGTGGCATTAACACCAGCAACTGAAAAATCCAAATTACATGACACACTCAAAAGCAAGACTTTTATTAAGATATGGAGCTTTAGCCAAGCATACAAATAGTTCAGTTCAAACATGTTAAATGATTGTGCTATAATGTCTGACGGGTTGTGCAACGACCACCAGGTAGCCTAGTATTTAAAGGGAGACCATTAGCAACCTTGAACATGGTGCCAGGGCAGGCCAGTGCTGACACTAATATAGTATGTGAAGGCTCTCCCGTCTGCCTTGGCCAATGAACCAGTCACCCCGCTTCAACATCCTAATCCACAGTTTAAGCTCACAGGATTTATCAGACTGCCAGCTAGTCTTTGACATGAAGCCACAACACATGGCAAGTGTCAAAACACAAATCAAATATCAACAGAGGTCTACTGTGACTCCATTACCAGGTTGTTATAAGAAAGCAGCTTGAGCGTTGCTGTTTTTAGCAGCTACCCCTAGTAGAATTCGGAGTAATTTGGAATAATGAAAAGTTGTTGCTGATTAAAGAAGCAGTTTTAAGGTATGGATTGTGAGGGGCGCAATTCCAGCGTCCCTCATGTACCACAGAACTGAACTGTTAACACTGAGGCTGAGTGTCCACTGGAGACCTATAAAAATTGCTAAATGTATATTTGCTTTGCTTACTGAGGAAGAGGAGCACTACAGAAGTCAGGAACAATGTAGGGACCTGTAGCATATTGACCACTCAGCCAAATGTCTCTTTAGAGGTTAGCGCCATGAGCGCTCCAGCGGGGGTGTTCCCACTGGCACTTCTGGCCGCACCACATCAAACCATGCCGTGTTGATATGCGTTTCCATTACCAGTGTAATGCGCCGAGTTGTGCCGGCTTGCACGAGATAGACTGAGTTGGGCCAAACTGCGCCAGACCGACCTCCATGTGGGTTGCGGTGACATCAGATGGGCTTCGTCGTCACCGACTGGTTCTTCTATCTGGTGCCATTCTCTTCAAAGTTGAATTATAGCTTCCACTTCTTTTCTTTTTTTTTTTGCCCCCCCCCCTTTTTTTTTCTCCCCAATTGTACCTGACCAATCACCCTGCTCTCCGAGCTACCCCGGTCTCTGCTCCACCCCCTCTGCTGATCCGGGGAGGGCTGCACACTACCACATGCCTCCTCCCATACACGTGGAGTCACCAGCCACTTCTTTTCACCTGACAGTGAGGAGTTTTACCAGGGGGGCGTAGTGCGTGGGAGGATCATACTATTCCCCCCAGTTCCCCCTCCCCCCTGAACAAGTGCCCTGACTGACCAGAGGAGGCGCTAGTGCAGTGACCAGGACACATACCCACATCCAGCTTCCCACCTGAAGACAAGCCCAACTGGGTCTGTAGAGACGCCCTGACCAAGCTGGAGGTAACACAGGGATTTGATCCTGTGATCCCCGTGTTGGTAGGCAACAGAATAGACCACCACAACACCCGGACGGATAGCTTCCACTTCTTCATCCATTTTGACATCCCATGTGCGTTTTTCAAGCAATAAGCGGTAGATACCAAGCAAATCCTAACAACCATAGGCGCTGACTTATTTTTTTGCCCATGGACGCCCAAACTCAGTTTATTCCACCGAGGAGATGACTGTCACAAACCCCTTTTATTGGGCCTGCTTTAGTAATTACCATGACGTAGGCTTACAAGGCTGCTGTCGCCTGTCGGACGCAGACGCAAACCGCATTGCAATGCGACACTGCTCTGCTATAAACTAACAGGCTGCACCACACCAGCACGTCTTGAGGGGGTATTATTTACCTACGCATTGGCCACAACATAACACTACGTCACTCACATGTATAACAATACAACCAATAGAAACTCTTAAGCAAGAATGCCTACAGGAATACCATACCGCAGCAGTATGAAGCTACACGCTGGCTACTTGTTTACGTTTCAGGTTTTTGTTATGTTTACTTTGTTACTTGGGTGGCATGCCAGGCGGTGTGGGCGTGTGGTGGGGAAATGATATGGGTCTGTGAGGCGGGTGGGTGGGCAGTAGGGGGTAGTTGTGGGTGTGTTTGAAAATTGAAAATAAACCCTCTATAAAAAAAGACACACATTGGCTACATCCAAAACTCAACACTACGCCATGTGTAATAATGGATGTTTTTATGTTTCATTTATCTGTTCATTAATTCATTCTTTTTTTTAATCATCCTTCGCCGTGGGTGCTCAACCTTTTCAGTGGGTGCTTGAGCATCGGCGCACCCATGGGATCAGCATCTATGGTAACAACAGCCTGGAAATCCATGATGATAAGTAGAGGCAAGCCACTTTATATTGTCACTGTGTTCTTAC
Organism: Lampris incognitus; assembly: GCF_029633865.1. NCBI lineage: Eukaryota > Metazoa > Chordata > Actinopteri > Lampriformes > Lampridae > Lampris > Lampris incognitus. The sequence goes on from NC_079217.1 coordinate 1,462,533, forward strand.
AGTGACTGTGTCGTCTGCATGTACCCATCCTGTTGTGTAGCAGTAGCACCCGGGGACCAACTCCACTTCTTCTTTCCATTGCCTTGCTCAGGGGCACAGGTCGTACATAACTTTCTATATTTCCAAAGCTCGTCATGTCTACGGACTTCCTCGTCTTCAGTCTAGTCATCCTGTACTGGGTGGGATTAACGGGGGACCGTGTTACAATGCGGGGTCAGTCGGGCAGATTGAGTGACACCCGTTCTGGGAGCCGACATATGAAATGCACATGGTGTGGAAATATGAATCACCACGATGGGCCGGGAAATCAGCCAGAACACAAGTCAGCTAACAGACACAAGATTCACAAAACATAACAAAAAGCTCAGTACTAACCCAAACATGCATGTCTTTCTCATGGTGGAGGAAACCGGAGCACCCGCAGGAAACCCACAGACACGGGAAGAACATGCAAACTCCACACAGAAAGGACCTGGGACGGCCTGGGGTTTGAACCCAGGACCTTCTTGCTGTAAGGCAACAGTGCTGACAACTGGGCCACCGTGCTGTAGCTGGCTACCAACAGCTGTTGCACAGTACAATAGTAAAAGGGCACCGTGTCACCAGTTAATGACACGCATCCACGCAGATAGCCCGTGTTGTAACGGAAACGCAAATCCCAGCCGCGCTGGGCTGGCGTGCCAAGTGAAAACCAGTCGACCAAGCCAGCACACGTGTATGGAAAAGTGGTTCAGCTCATGAAATGCACAGTTAATCAATGCCACTTCCACTTCCTTTAACAAACAACGTTAAAGGAGAGGTGGGACCAGAGAGAAGATGAATGCTACATCTAATCTGTCAAAGTAGAAAGATGAAAATTATGAAAACAGAACAATAAGCTCTGATAACAGAAAACACTTAATATGACATATGTGGATTATCATTATACAGATGAATAGAAATCATTGTGAAGGAATATTCTTATACTGATAAACTTATCTTCACCTCCTGGTACTCAGCACTACTCCAGCACTCACCTCCAGAGCCCAGGCCGTTTCCTAATAGAGGTGGCTAATCGACATGGGGCCTAATGGTGAAGGCACACTGAAAGTGGCAAAACCGTGTGGCACTGCTACACAATATCTGCCACTTGGTGTAGCTGTTGGACATTTTTGCACCGGATTAAATTTAACTAAATTGAATCAATTAAATCAACACAGCATACATCAAATCAACAACAAAGCAAGATAACTGGTGGCATGTGGATTAGATTGTTACTGTAGATCATGGGTGTCCGACTTTGTGCCATGAAGGCTTTATGTATGCAGGTTTTCATTCCAACTGACTTCCACTGATTAATGGAACTCCCACCAGATGACACAGAGCAATCACAGAAACCAGCTGGTGTAGAAATCCTGCACACATACACACACACACACACACACACACACACACACACATACATACATACATACATACATACATACATACATACATACATACATACATACATACATACATACATACATACATAGCACTGCCCACCAATGCTGTACATTATTAGAAATGATCCGACATGAAGACAAGTTCTGCCTCCTCTCTCCAAGCAATGGTTCTTCATCTGTGCAGAGCAAAGCAGCAGAGCTGGAGCAAAAATTCAGGAAAACCGACGATGGCTGGTTAACTTTGTCTCCCTGTTCTCTGGCAACGGCAAGAGCATATTTGGCAAGCGTTTGAATTCTCGCAGCGGACTCTTCTTTGAAATTCAATGAGCTGCAGCAACACGATTTTCTTGTGCATCAGGGTCAAAGTTGACTAATTCCAATGTTTGTTTGGGCGCTGTCTCTTTGTTCTGCACCACCAGCTTTCAAATCATGCTTTGTGCCAACGGTTAGCAGCCTCCCATTCAAAACGAATGAAGGCGGTGTTGCTGGTTAGCAAAGCTGCTTCTTACTGCGTCTTCACTGTAAGGCAGCTGACCCTCGCTGACCCTGTTCAGTGTCTTTTCTGCCACTGCTGTTAAATCTTGGCTCCTGAATATAATGCTCTAAAGATGAATACACGGGCAGAGAAAGACAAAAATACAGCCGAAGATCAAATGGTGGAAGTTGAAGAAGGAAGACTGTTGTGTGGAGTTCAGGCAGGAGTTAAGACAGGCACTGGGTGGTAGTGAAGAGTTGCCAGATGGCTGGACAACCACTGCAGAAATAGTGAGGGAGACAGCTAGGAAGGTACTTGGTGTGTCATCAGGACAGAGGAAGGAAGACAAGGAGACTTGGTGGTGGAATGAGGAAGTACAGCAAATTATACAGAGGAAAAGGTTGGCAAAGAAGAAGTGGGATAGTAAGAGAGATGAAGAAAGTAGACAGGAGTACAAGGAGATGCAGCGTAAAGCAAAGAGAGAGGTGGCAAAGGCAAAGGAAAAGGCGTATGGTGAGTTGTATGACAGGTTAGACACTAAGGAAGGAGAAAAGGACGTGTACCGATTGGCTAGACAGAGGGACCGAGCTGCAAAGGATGTGCAGCAAGTTAGGGCGATCAAGGATAGAGATGGAAATGTGCTGACAAGTGAGGAGAGTGTGCTAAGAAGGTGGAAGGAGTACTTTGAGGGGCTGATGAATGAAGAAAATGAGAGAGAGAGAAGGTTGGATGATGTAGGGATAGTGAATCAGGAAGTTCAGTGGATTAACAAGGAGGAAGTGAGGGCAGCTATGAAGAGGATGAAGAGTGGAAAGGCAGTTGGTCCTGATGACATACCTGTGGAGGCATGGAGATGTTTAGGAGAGATGGCAGTGGAGTTTTTAACTAGATTGTTTAACACAATCCTGGAAAGTGAGAGGATGCCTGAGGAGTGGAGAAGAAGCATACTGGTACCGATTTTCAAGAACAAGGGCGATGTGCAGAACTGTAACAACTACAGAGGTATAAAGTTGATCAGCCACAGCATGAAGATTTGGGAAAGAGTAATAGAAGCTAGGTTAAGAGGAGAGGTGACGATCAGCGAGCAGCAGTATGGTTTCATGCCATGAAAGAACACCACAGATGCGATGTTTGCTTTGAGAATGTTGTTTGAGAAGTATAGAGAAGGCCAGAAAGAGTTGCATTGTGTCTTTGTAGATTTAGAGAAAGCTTATGACAGAGTGCCAAGAGAGGAGGTGTGGTATTGTATGAGGAAGTCAGGAGTTGCAGAGAAGTATGTAGGAGTGGTGCAGGATACGTATGAGGGAAGTGTGACAATGGTGAGGTGTGTGGTTGGAATGACAGATGGGTTCAAGGTGGAGGTCGGATTACATCAAGGATCGGCTCTGAGCCCTTTCTTGTTTGCAATGGTGATAGACAGGTTGACAGACAAGATCAGGCAGGAGTCTCCATGGACGATGATGTTCGCGGATGACATTGTGATCTGTAGCGAGAGTAGAGTGCAGGTGGAGGAGAGCCTGGAGAGGTGGAGGTATGCACTGGAGAGAAGAGGAATGAAAGTCAGTAGGAGCAAGACGGAATACCTATGCGTGAATGAGAGGGAGGACAGTGGAATGGTCAGGATGCAAGGAGTGGAGGTGACAAAGGCATTTGAGTTTAAATACTTGGGGTCAACTGTCCAAAGTAACGGGGAGTGCAGAAGAGAGGTGAAGAAGAGAGTGCAGGCAGGGTGGAGTGGGTGGAGAAGAGTGTCAGGAGTGATTTGCGACAGAAGGGTACCAGCAAGAGTTAAAGGGAAAGTTTACAAGATGGTTGTGAGACCAGCTATGTTTTATGGTTTGGAGACAGTGACATTGATGAAAAGACAGGAGGCGGAGCTGGAGGTGGCAGAGTTGAAGATGCTAAGATTTTCACTAGGAGTAACGAAGAAGGACAGGATTAGGAATGATTATATTAGAGGGACCGCTCAGGTTGGACGGTTTGGAGACAAAGCAAGAGAGGCAAGATTGAGATGGTTTGGACATGTGTGGAGGAGAGGTGCTGGGTATACTGGGAGAAGGATGCTGAATATGGAGCTGCCAGGGAAGAGGAGAAGAGGAAGGCCAAAGAGGAGGTTTATGGATGTGGTGAGGGAAGACATGCAGGTGGCTGGTGTGACAGAGGAAGATGCAGAGGACAGGAAGAGATGGAAACTGATGATCTGCTGTGGCGACCCCTTACGGGAGCAGCCGAAAATAGTAGTAGTAGTAGTAGTAGTAGAAAAACAAAAATACAGTATGAAATCAAAGATTTACAATGTGAATATTAAGGGAGGTGGGGGATGTAGAGACACCATAGAGGAAGAGGAAATATGCAACACTTCCTGTTTTTACTGCAACCTAAGGGAAGTTGTTCCTTCATAACGTTCACATTTTTTGGATTATCAAAGTTCTTTTAATAACTTTTGACCATGTCGCTGCCCGATCTGAGGCAACCGTATATGTGAGTCGTGCATGCGCAAACATAAATGTTTTACCAGCTTTATTATATCATGCAAATAAGGACAGAGGTTATTTTTGGTTCATCCAGTGTTCCTCCAGTTCTCCTGTGCTGACATCAGCTGTGAATGAGTTGCGGACTTGCGAAATACGACAAACTTCTAACTTACTTTCAAGACTCATACCCGAATGTTTTGACACTGTCAAAATGCGCATGTGTGACTCAATCTACGGTTGATTCAAATCGGTCAGCGACAGAGAGCAGTGTTGGGCGAGCAAGCTAGAGAGTGAATGAAGAGAGGGAGCAGCGGTAGCGAGAACAAACGATTTTCAAAGGTTTTGAATCACCGCAACCACGAAAGGTTCTTGATCAAACAGTCACAACTGTGCACAAAAATCATTAGGCTAACAGGCCCAGTAGTATGCGAGATTAGCCGCGGACACACACACACGACCAAATGCAATATCCCCTCCAGGCTCCCTACTGCACGGTGGAGATAATACAGGTAGCATGCACTCCCACATCTTATCTACACCAACGTGTATGGTGCTGCTCATTAGGAACACGATGGACAGCTAGTGATTAGTCTTATTTGCTACGATGGCAAGTAAGAGTCTCATCTCGCTGAGTGTTACTCATCATTGCTGCTGCGCTACAGTGTGACTGCTAATCTATTAAAGTCATTACTCCAGCTATAGATTATCTCTTGGCCATCTCTCATCACAGGCCTGTGAAAACATGAGCTCCTTGTGACGAGAGAAAATGCATACTGACACATCATTTACCATCACGGTGGCTGTTTCATTTCTGTCTGTGTTTGACGTCTGTGTAACGATAATGTCTGGTCATTTAAAATGACGGCATAATCAATGGTGTGTTCTGACAACAGTAACAACACAATTTGCTTCACAAACCACCTCAGAAAAATCAAGTCCTCAACATGTCGTTTCAGATGTGAATGAACCCACCTGACGCTTCCAGCCAACACGGTGAATGACAGGCAGAGCGTCTTAATGCTCAATACTCCAGGGAAGGAAATCACGGAAGGTTGAAGCAGTTCATGAACTGCTTCAACCTTCCGTCAAACTGCTTGAACCTTCCGTCATACAGTCAGAAGAGTTCACACAAGATCACACAAAAGTGCTGGCCATAAACATCAACTTCCCACAGACTAGTCTACAGCCAGATGCTCTGAAGGCCCGTCTTCTTCAATACCCACCTAGAGGTGCGACTCTCTCAGAGTGGCAGCAAAGGTACCATACCATTATCCACCAAACATGTTAGCAGACTTGCTGCCAGGACTGGCATGGACTACCATAGAAGATTCTGTGCAGCAGACGCTCAGGGAAACATGGGCCAAGTCATCCTGTCTCTTTAACGGTAATTCCCAAGGTATTCCAGTTTGGTAACACTGCGACACTATCTTCAGAGACTGGCCAGTCTGCTGAAGAACCACTGCTTCTGAAGACCTACAAGCTTTGTCAGCCAAGAGTCATGCCTTCTGTCGATGTTCTAGAAAGAATCATGAACAAGGAGCAGATACCTCCGCCTCACCTGTCGCTCTCTCTCTCGCTCTCTCTCTCTCTCTCTCTCTCTCTCTCTCTCTCTCTCTCTCTCTCTCTCTCTCTCACTCTCACACACACACACACACACACACACACACACACACACACACACACACACACAAAGCTAAGAGGATGAACAGGCAGCAAGTAGATTACAGGCAGTATCTGGGCTCACCATTAATGGGCTGTGTGGCACAGCACAAAACAGGATCTTTCAAGCTCTGTCTTTGGCAAAACAAAGCTGGGCTAAATTTATTTGACCTCCAACTTTGGCTATTTGCATCAGTGCATGCTTTTGAGTTTGCCACTTATTTAGAGGGCGGTCGGGAAGCTGGCTCAGGCACTACTGGTCATTTAGTCACTTTTCATTAAATGGTCTGGCAGGAGCTGTGATGTGGCACGTATGGCTGATACCACAGAGGGTAGGACTGGCAAAGTTGCCTCTCAAGCTCAAGCCTGCGCAGACCCTTGGAAATTTAGGTGATGTCCAAGGGCCTACATCCAAATGTAGGCTGATGAAAGCATTTGTCCACATACAGAATGCAGCAGTTTTCTTTTGACTTGCAAATTCTCATTTCTCACACATCTGTCACAAGCTAATCCAAAAAAAAGGACACTGCATAGTTGGAAATGAGAAAAACAAAACAATACAAATTCAATTTTTTAAACTAAATCATTCACAAAATCCTTGAGGACAATGTTCAAATGTCAGAGCTATCATGTTGGTGCATTTTGTGTTCCCCACAGGCAGGGCATTAGCTGTCTGAGCACCATTAACTGAAATTTTCACCTGTTTCGTGTCACATTTTTGAGTTGCCAACAAATGTCCTGTGTTATGGCCAAAATCCTAGGACCTGCATATTTCTGGCTGGTCTTGGCTTGTCCAGTGTGACAGGGTCTATATCTGCTGACGAGACACAGACAACGGATCCAATAAAATACTAGCAGTATCAGAATTTTTTTGACTGAAGATGAGTGCAGCTCCAATTATAAATCGATCCCAGTGCTTGACCAATGGGAAGATTACTGCAATGGGTGTCAGGCATGGTGGTGCAGTGGTTAGCACTGTCGCCTCACAGCAAGAAGGTCCTGGGTGCAAACCCTGGGGTTGTCCAACCTTGGGGGTCATCCCAGGTCGTCCTCTGTGTGGAGTTTGCATGTTCTCCCCATGTCTGGTGGGTTTCTCTGGGTGCTCTGGTTTCCCCCACCAACAAAAAGACATGCATGTTAGGGTTAATACTCCTGTCTGTGCCCCTGACCGAGGCATGGCAAGACCAACTGGAGTTGGTCCCCGGACGCTGCGCGGTGGCTGCCCACTGCTCCTAGCTGTACAGCTAGGATGAGTTACATGCAGAGCATAATTTCCCCACGGGGATCAATAAAGTATCTCAAAATAAAAATAAAAATCAAGTGCTTGTGTATGTAGCAGACAGTCAGCTACAGTCATGTCTTGAAAGAGGATGAGTTCTCCAATAAAAAATACATGAAGGGAGACGTGTATAAGTGTGGAAGCAGCACAAGACTTTCAATAATGTCTTGTGTCAGGAATGTTATGTCAGACAAGAAAGGAAAAACACCCTCTGAAGACATGGCTGTAGCCCATACCGTCCTCTCCACCGAGCCACAACTGACTCTGTACCCTCGCTTTCCTTTTTCTGTGATTTCTCCAAACAAAACACTGCCAGCTTCACTGCAACAGAATGTTCCTTGCTACTTTCAGCTGATGTAACCTCACAAGCCAACTGCAGAGTGTGTCATCATAAATTCTGTTCCATCACACAACCTGGCCAGGCTGACTGTGTCATATCACATAGTAGGATATGTGATAAAAGTAAAAGACAGATCTGTTACACTGTTTAAGCAAGGCTTTAGGAAGAGGAATTAATGAGACGGAGGAGGCTTGCTGTCATTCTCTGACCCTGCTTGTTAAACGAGAGGCGGCACCGACTCCTTGCCTCAACAGCCCAATCAGCCGAGAGTGGCGGCAGGAGGTGGGAGGAAGAAAGAAAGAGCACAAGGCGGAAAGAGATAAACAGGGAGAGAGACAGAGAGAATGAGAGAGAGCACACTTGCGAGAGCTGACGAGTGAAAAACAAGCATGTGAGCCCATCAGAGGGCCGGCTGGAGCCTGGCATCTGTCACTCAAACTTTCATGAAAAAGGAAAACAGGGATTTAATACAGGCTTAAACAAGCATCACACAGCTGCCTGTCGATGCATTTGTTGAGACATCTGCACTACAGTGAAAGTAGCGGAAAGAGGAGACGGAAGAGCCAAGTAAAGGGAGTGGTGGGGTAGGATGGAGACCGCAGAGCAAATTATCGGCTTCACGTCACAAAGGATAAGATGGTTCTAAAATGCAGTGGAAGAAAGAGGCATGTGGTTTGCTATAACAGAGAGGAAACTGGAAAAAACAGGAAGATGAGGATGACAGTTTCCTGCCCCATACTGTCAACTACGCTGCATGGTAAGCAGGAAAGGAACGGGGAAAAGAAAACGGCACATCCCTACATTTTAGATCAACAGAGCAGATCGTTTAAAGGCATGGGCATAAAGCCCACCATGTGCATCTGTGCAAACACATTCATTTATGTGGACCCTTGTTATTTGCACACCTATGTGAATTAAGTGTTCATGAGACTCACAGTGTGTGACGCCAGCTAGGGTCTGGTAGAAGGTGGGCGTGTCACTGTCGTCGGTGAGTGTAACACGCACTCCTCCGGACAGAAGCCATCTGGAGAAGGTGAAAGCCTCCTTATTCTGGAGGAGCCAGTTCCTGAAATGCTCGTAGTTCACCTTCTCACCCTGGACCAACACACAAACCGGGGTTGAAATATTAATTTTTACAGTATAGAGTTATTTTTATCATTTGTAACGTAGTCATCTTGGTAAGGAGCTATTTCTTTGACTTGCCGAGTGGCCCAAACCCATCTAAGTAATTTTTAGCTTGCTAGCTATCCTGCTAACACTAGCTAGCTCACATGCATTAACATGCACGCGCTGCCGGACCGACTTCCAAAACAAAGAACAGAGAAACTTGGATTACAACACACACAGAGGGAGTGTGATGTCATTCTCTGCTCAGGACGCCATGACTTCACTATCACTTTGCTCAGAACGCCATTACTTCACTATCGCTTTGCTCAGGACGCCATTACTTCACTATCACTTTGCTCAGGACGCCATTACTTCACTATCACTTTACTCAGGACGCCATTACTTCACTATCACTTTGCTCAGGACGCCATGACTTCACTATCATTTTGCTCAGGAAGCCATTACTTCACCATCACTTTGTTCAGGAAGCCATGACTTCACTATCACTTTGCTCAGGACGCCATGACTTTACTATCACTTTGAGCAGGACGGCACGACTTCACTATCACTTTGCTCAGGATGCCATGACTTCATTACCACTTTGCTCAGGACGCCATGACTTCACTATCACTTTGCTCAGGATGCCATTACTTCACTATCACTTTGCTCAGGACGCCATGACTTTACTATCACTTTGCGCAGGACGGCACGACTTCACTATCACTTTGCTCAGGATGCCATGACTTCACTATCACTTCGCTCAGGACGCCATGACTTCACTATCACTTTGCTCAGGACGCCATTACTTCATTACCACTTTGCTCAGGACGCCATGACTTCACTATCACTTTGCGCAGGACGGCATGACTTCACTACCACTTTGCTCAGGACGCCATTACTTCACTACCACTTCGCACAGGACGGCATGACTTCACTACCACTTTGCTCAGGACGCCATTACTTCACTATCACTTTGCACAGGACGCCATTACTTCACTATCACTTTGCACAGGACGCCATTACTTCACTATCACTTTGTTCAGGATGCCATTACTTAACCATTACTCTGCATAGCAAACAGTTGTTTGCCGCTATAGCAATGTTCTAAATTATGTATATAGCACATTGAAAGTAAATTTGCACATCCGGTTAGTATAGTAAGTGTAAATACAGATGTTTTAAACCCCTTCTTCTTTTTTCAATTTTAGCTTACACAATATTGGAAATTTGGAATGAAAATTATGTACAGGAATACAATCTGGCCAAATTAACTACTAAAATACAACAGACTGTCCAGGTAAAGGAAGCACTGACATGGTTAATTTTCTATACTTAAAGGCGTGTAAATGCTGTTATGAATTATGTTGTGTGGATATTGTATGAAATAATATATATAGGGATGTGCAAGGTAAACATCTGTTTGATCTGGTCCAGTATTTAGCTTCATATATAAAGATGACCATTTTTTAAAATAATAATTAAATTGCAGAAATTTGTCTTCGATGGCTGCACACGATAAGGTTTTTAGATTTGTTATTTTTCCAACTGATACAGTGTCATGCCTTTTATAAAATTCTCCACTAAAGATGTCAGTATAACGATCACATTTTTGGTGTTTACAATTGTGTGATTTCTTCCTAAATAAATATTCATCTATCACATCATGCAGGATCCAAAATATGTGGCACATACCCCTTAAGTAATTTATTGTAAAATTATGCCCACACGGATAATTTGAACATTTTGTGAAGAACATTCCTCTCTGCTCCTTGTCATTTTACAGTTATGCTAAATGGCCGTGTACAGCCAACAACGGATAACTAGGAGCCAGAATTCAAAACTATTTTAAGAAGAGCATGTATGAGGGGTCAGTCCTCTTTTCTTTGGTGATGGAAAAGCTACTTTGGAGTTGAGGAGAGGGTGGATGCTGGCTGACCTCACTGAAGCACTTCCTGAGGGAGGGTGGGACTTCCCCATCCAGGACCTGGAGAACTGCCTCCATATCATCCCTCGCAGCGTAGCCACCCTGCTCACTGGCAAATAAGCTGAAGAGGTCTGCATACACATACACAAAGAGTGTCGTTTACTCCTTATCGATGGCAGGCACACTTGAGCAGAAGCTGCAGTGGAGACTACAGAGGCTAGTGTCACTACAACCATGGCGGCCTTAACTCTTTTGCAACACATCAGTCACAATCAGCAGTCAGATAATGGATGGTAGAAGAGGAGGGAGGGAGAAGAGCACAGAAAGAGATACAATCCTCCTAGAGGCAGAAAGGAAGAGGACAACAGCTTTAAAAGACAAAAACTAACTTTTTATGAAGCTATCAGTGCCTAGAAATTTGACACAGGACTAAATAAAATAGGAGAACAAGAAAAGCATAAAACGTGGGCTTTTTACATATATTTGATTTAACAAAAAAGAAAAAAGAAAAAAAGAAAGAAAAGAAAAAGGAAAGAACAGAGCTTAACTATCCTTTTCAAATTCTTACACTTGGCCTTCTCCTCATCTCGTCCTCTGGTCAGCAGCACCAGACCCACTATCAGGTTGTTGAAGTGCAGTCCTTTGGATGAGCCTCCAAACGAGGTATAGATCACCTGCACATGCAAAAGAGTCAGAGAACAAATAACATGAGAATACTGTATCATGCCCAGTTAAGATGAGAATCTACTGTATCATGCCCAAATAACATTAGGATCTACTGTATCATGCCCAAATAACATGAGAACCTACTGTATCACACCCAAATAACATGAGAATCTACTGTATCATGCCCAGTTAAGATGAGAATCTACTGTATCATGCCCAAATAACATTAGGATCTACTGTATCATGCCCAAATAACATGAGAATCTACTGTATCATGCCCAAATAACATTAGGATCTACTGTATCATGCCCAAATAACATGAGAACCTACTGTATCACACCCAAATAACACGAGAATCCAATGTATCATGCCCAAATAACACGAGAATCCACTGTATCACACCCAAATAACATGAAAATCTACTGTATCATGCCCAAATAACATGAGAATCTACTGTATCATGCCCAAATAACATGAGAATCTACTGTATCATGCCCAACTCAAAATAAAAAAAACAAAACAAACAGAACACGAGAATCTATTGTATCACGCCCAAATAACATGAGAATCTACTGTATCATGGCCAAACAACACGAAGATCCACTGTATCATGCCCAAATAACATGAAAATCTACTGTATCGTGCCCAAATAACATGAGAATCTACTGTATCATGCCCAAATAACATGAGAATCTACTGCATCATGCCCAACTCAATATACAAAAAAAACAATGAGAACTTACTGAATCATGCCCAAATAATGAGAATCTATTGTATCATGCTCAAATAACACGAGAATCCACTGTATCACACCCAAATAACATGAGAATCTACTGTATCATGCCCAAATAACATGAGAATCTACTGTATCATGCCCAAATAACATGAGAATCTACTGTATCATGCCCAACTCAAAATACAAAAAAAAACAAATCAAAACACGAGAACCTACTGTATCATGCCCAAATAACATGAGAATCTACTGTATCACGCCTAAATAACACGAGAATCCACTGTATCACACCCAAATAACATGAGAATCCACTGTATCACACCCAAATAACACGAGAATCCACTGTATCACACCCAAATAACATGAGAATCCACTGTATCACACCCAAATAACATGAGAATCCACTGTATCACACCCAAATAACATGAGAATCCACTATATCACACCCAAATAACATGAGAATCCCCTGTATCACACCCAAATAACATGAGAATCTACTGTATCGCACCCAAATAACATGAGAATCAACTGTATCGCGCCCAAATAACATGAGAATCTACTGTATCGTGCCCAAATAACATGAGAATCTACTGTATCATGCCCAAATAACATGAGAATCTACTGTATCATGCCCAAATAACATGAGAATCTACTGTATCACACCCAAAAAACAGGAGACTACATTACTTCTAGATTCAAGAGTCAATTCAAGACACAAGATTGCTGGACATTTTTGATCTCAAAATTACAAACCCCAATTAAAAAAATAAAAATAAAAAAATCCTGGAATAATAATTCAGGTCATTATGATGTGTAAGCTGATGATGGCTGGTTTTTGCTAGTTTCAACGGTACCATACCAAAATAGATAATTATTCCTCGCAGCAATAAATATCTTATTGCAATATATGGAAGAAAAAAAAACACTGAATATAAAACTACTTTAAATGTGCAATCTTTTAATTTTGTATGAAGCAATGTATGTTTGTTTTTTGAACATCTTGCATAATTCTAAAACACAATTTGATCAAGAAATTGTCACATATGTTCTGTAGATTTCTAGACTTTACACAGACTGCATACATGAACACTGAAATAGAAATTTTACACAACTCTGTTATGTATAGGCAATTCAGATGTATTTTTAGCTAGCCCTGGGCACCAAATGTTTTGTGGCCTAAGGGCATGTTAGCTGCAGAGATCTGTATGAGAATTAAAATACTTTACACAACCCTCTTATGAAAATACATGGAAACAGTAAATATTACCAAAGTCTGTGTTTTTCCCAACACGTCCTATATCCCAATCTTGATTAAAACAGAAATCTGACAGCAGCTTGGTGAATTTGTAAGGTTTCGGCAGTATCTTATTTGTCAACTGCTGCTAATTCATCCTCCATAAATGTTGAAAATACATCTTGCTTGTGTTGTAATTTTTCTGAAATTTTTTAGTGTACTTTACCAAACCCTCTGAATGGGGCGGAAGACCAAGTATGAGACTCATCTGTTCAAAACCTTCTGTCATGAAAATGTAAGAAGAGCCTGATTCGGGGAGCTCAATCATAAGTTTAGGTGGCACTGTTGTCATATTGTACTTCATTCATGTGTTGGTCTGAACAACTGCACGTGGGGCAACTCACAACCCTTCGGTGTATTTGCGTATGGTGTGTTCTTACAGTGTGTGAGCCTCAGCAAAGGCCTGCTGGAGAGCCAAGAAAGGTGATTTTAGATTCAGGATGCTTGCGACCTGTGGCTGTCACCATAGTAACATGTAACAGCAGCCTTTGTCAAGTGTCTGATTCACTCGTTTCTTCCAGCTCAGAAAGATGGCCAAGCTCAGGCCGACTGTGTCTCAAGCGGAGACGGAAATGTTAATTCATGCTTCTAAATCATCCCATCTTGACTACTTTAACTCTCTTTTCTTTTTTTTTGGATTTCCCCCCCTTTTTCCTTCCCAACTATACTTGACCAATTACCCCACTCTTCTGAGCCATCCTGGTCTCTGCTGATCTGGGGAGGGCTGCAGACTACCACATGCCTCCTCCAATACATGTGGAGTCACCAGCCGCTTCTTTTCACCTGACAGTGAGGGGTTTCACCAGGAGGACGTAGCACGTGGGAGCATCACGCTATTCCCCCATTTCTTCTCCCCCTGGACAGGCACCCCGACCGACCAGAGGAGGCGCTAGTGTAGCGACCAGGACACATACCCACATCCAGCTTCCCATCCACAGACATGGCCAATTGTGTCTGTGGGGACACCTGACCAAGCTGGAGGTAACACTAGGATTCGAACCACTGATCCCCGTGTTGGTAGGCAACGAAATAGACCACCAAGCCACCCAGAGGCTCAACTCCCTTTTCACCTGCCACAGCAAAAATCTCTGGATAGTTTACAAGTGGTCCAAAATGCTGCTGCTAAAATCTTTTTTTTCTTTTATTTCTGTTTTTTCTCCCAATTTAGTGGCCAATTGATCCCTATTCTAGATCAAACACCCACCCTCATACTGTATGCGTTCGCCAACTGCATCTCTTCGACAGGCAGTGTCGAAGGCACTACCTCGCCAACTCCGTGACAAGGCGAACCAAGCCAATGGCTGTTTTCCTGGCACACACAGAGACGTATATCACGTGATGAACACAAGCCGACTCCTCCCCCCTCCCGAAGCAGCATTTGCTAATGTTGCTGCTTCATTGACTCCGGCCATAGTCGCTGCTGCTAAAATCTTGACCAGGTCCTCCAAAAGGTCTCATGTTACACCGCTTCTGATTACTCTTCACTGGCTCCCCATCGAATTCAGAATCCAATTCATAGTTCTTGTGATCACCTACAAACCTCTGCATGGTCAGGCCCCTGCCTGCATTAGAGATCTATTGCAGCCAGATGACGCCAGCAGTTCTCAGGTCCTCTGATCAGGGTTTTCTGCTTGTTCCTCGATCTAGGCTTAAAACTAAAGGAGACTGTGCTTTTGAGGTTGTGGCTCCTAGGAACTCTCTCCCTTTGGAGTTAAGGTCTGTGGACACCTTTAAAAAGCAGCTCAAGACCCATTTGTTTACACTTGCCTTTGTGCAATTTTTCTATTTATTTCCGTTTTTATTGTGTTTTAAGTCTGTATGTATGTTTATGCTTTATTTCCTCTGTGAAGGACTTTGTGATGTTTCTGCTCTGGAAAGGTGCTATATAAATAAAGCTACTTACTAACCTACTTTCCAGCTAGTTACAGGCAGTTAACAAAGGCTAACTTATGGCTTGGACAAAGAAAACCAAATTATGTGCATAAAGTAAAATTTTCACTATAGACAGGGTGAAAATTTGAGCACTGACAGTGAAAAACAAATCCATAACAGTGTTATCAAGCTCAATAGTCATGAACTATTAAAGTGATTGAGAGTAACTTAAAGTTACAAAAAGATCCAATAATAGGAAACTCAGAACATTATCATCTGCGTGTGCTTCTTTGCATCTTCTTTCTCAATGGATGTCTCTAAAGCACTCTCGATAAACTGCTTCAGAAGGTTAGTGCAAAAAGCAGGTTTAAAAACAAGTTGTAATTCACAACTCTGTCCCTTGCCTTTTTCTTTGTACATCTACCTCACAACAAATTCTTCCCTGGATATACACCAATAAGCCAAAACATTAAAACCAGCAACAAGTAAGCGAATAACATTGATTATCTTGTTACAATGATACCTGTCAAACGGTGGGATATATTAGGCAGCAAGTGAACAGTCAGTTCTTGAAGTTGATATGTCAGAGGAAGGAAAAATGGGCAAGCTTAAGGATTTGAGCGACTTTGAGAAGGGCCAAAGTGTGATGGCTAAACGGCTGGGTCAGAGCAGAGCCCTAGAAAGAGAGAGTTGCATCAATGAGGGGTCAAAACGCGAGAGGGTCACGTGGTTCATGTAGCTGCCGAATAGTTCCAAACGAAGCTTGGCGGGTCATTTAAATGAACTGCTTAGCCGCGATTTCTGGTAACTACTAACCAATATTTTCAGATTGTTACATTTATATATTGAATATAGATATATTCCAACTTGACACATATTCTATGCGCACTGTTTGGAACTATCTGGGGCTCCCATGATCCGCCATTGCTGTGGCCCATTGACGTCTACGGAGTTGACGTAACTCTCTTTCTAGGGCTCTGGGTCAGAGCATCTCCAAAACGGCAGATCTTGTGGGGTGTTCCCGGTATGTAGTGGTCAGTACCTACCAAAAGTGCTCCAAGAATGACACTGATGCGCATGGGGAGTGAAGGCTAGCCCGTCTGGTCCGATCCCACAGAAGAGCTGCTACTGTAGCTCAAATATGTTGAAAAGGGTAATGCTGGCTATGATAGACAGGTGTCAGGACACACAGTGCATCACACCTTGTTGCGTATGGAGCTGTGTAGCCGTAGATCAGTCATAGTACCCAAAGTGACTCCTGTCCACCACCGAAAGTCCCTACAATGGTCATGTGAGTATCAGAACGGGACCATGGAGCAATGGAAGAAGGTGGCCTGGTCTGATGAATCATGTTTTACATCATGTGGATGGGCGGGTGTGTGTGCGTCATTTACCTGGGGAAGAGATGGCACCAGGATGCACTATAGGAAGAAGGCAAGCCAGTGGAGGTAGTGTGATGCTCTGGGCAATGTTCTGCTGGGAAACATTGGGTCCTGGCATTCACGTGGCTGTTACTACTTTGACACATACCACCGACCTAAACATTGTTGCAGACCAAGTACACCCCTTCATGTTAATAGTATTCCCTGATGGCAGTGGCCTCTTTCAACAGAATAATCTGCCCTGCCACGCTGCAAAAATTGTCCAGGAATGGTTTGAGGAACATGACAGAGTTTAAGGTGTCCTTGGCCTGCAATTTCGCCAGATCCCAATCTGATCAAGCATCCATGGGATGTGCTGAAAAAACAAGTCCGATCCATGGAGGTCCCACCTCATTATTTACAGGACTTAAAGGATCTGCTGCGAATGTCTTGGTGCCAGTTACCACAGGACACCTTCAAAGGTCTTGTGGAGTTCATGCTTTGATGGGTCAAAGCTGTTTTGGCAGCACGAGGGGGACCTACACAATATTAGGCAGGTAGTTTTAATATTTTGGCTCATCGGTGTACAGTATGTCAACATGGCACTCTTCTGTAGGTCAACATGTAACACCAGGTTCAAACTGTTGAGCGTACAATGAGTTTTTGTAAAAGGAACTGGGCCCTCAAATGAGCTGAGGCTTGACAACCAGTCAACAGACTGACTATACAGTATATGCTCAGTCCAAATGTTGCTTTCTTGTGCTCTTTCCCTGGACACTCCTTGATGCTTATGTCTTACAACATACTTGCAGTGCTGTTCTGAAAGATGTGAGTAAACATATGTTCTTAGTTGCAATGGCATTTACTGTCTCAATACTTGAATACAGCAGCTATCTAAACGGTGCTTGGGAGGAGGGTAAGGAAGTCTTTCAATTGTACATAATGCGTCTTACCACAGTCACAGAGACATTCATGTGTGGTTTGCCATTTTATTGTTTTGCTCACGATAACTTACCAAGTTACAGTCAACTAAACTCACTAAGTGACTATGAAAGAAGATAACACAAAACATAATGAAAGGCCTTCTCAGTAGACTTCTTTTGCCGTAGTATTAGTGGCAAAATCTTCAGATTACTGATATCTCAGTGGCTTAACGGCTCATTTACTAAGAATCTGCAGCACTTTTGGGAGAAATGGAGGAAAAAAATAGACTTGAAACAAAAGAAATCCGGTCATGTGCAGAAGTATTGAATGACATTAATAGTTTCTGTACAGTTCAGGAGAGAGAGAGTTAGAGAGAGAGAGAGTGAGAGAGAGACAGTGACAAAGACAGAGACAGAGAGACGGAGAAGAAGACAAACAACAAGGGATATCTACACACAGTAGCATGATGTCATTGCCACTGAACATACTTCTTAACATGACAGCTGGGCCTTTCAAAATGTATGATCTTGGGAAAATGCTGCCATGCACAACTGAGGTCATTCTAAAACATGGTGCTTCATTCAATCTGTTGATCATTCTGAACACTGTGAGTAAAATGATCAGCTCTCTGGATGGGATCAAATCGCAGTACCAAGTCATAGGCTGACAAAGAACTAGAGAATTCCTGCAGGCTTTGTAATGAAGTGTGTTTCCTTGGTCTGGGAAGGAACGTACTCAATGGAACCTCACATAATGAATGAATAGCGGCAGCTCCCACATCAAATGGAATCAGGGTGCAAAATTTCACTTTTTGTCCATCGGCCAAATAGCTAGTGAATGTTAAATTTTACCAGCCACTCCATTAACATTGGTTTTTTTTTGTTTTTTTGCTGGTGAGTGAAGCAAATCTACCAACCATTTTACCAGCATTTAGCTGGTGGCTGGTGCCAATTTTGTGCCCTGAATGTAATAAAAATAACTTCAGAACTAGGATTATATAAACCACAACTACTATGAAGTTGGGCGGCACGGTGGCACACTGGTTAGTGCTGTCACCTCACAGCAAGAGGGTCCTGGGTTCGAACCCCAGGGTTGTCCAACCTTGGGGGTCATTCCAGGTCGTCCTCTGTGTGGAGGTTGCATGTTCTCCCCGTGTCTGCGTTGTTTTTTCTCCGGGTGCTCCAGTTTCCCCCACCATCAAAAAGACATGCATGTTAGGGTCAGTAGTCCTGTCTGTGCCCTTGACCGAGGCACAGCAAGACGAACCGGAGTTGGTCCCCTCGTGATGCACGGCAGCTGCCCACTGCTCCTAGCTACACAGCTAGGATGGGTTACATGCAGAGCATAATTTCCCCACGGGGATCAATAAAGTATCTCAAAATACAAAAAAAAAAGAAAAAAGAAGAAGTTGATCATCAGCCTTTGGCCAGAGGTGTTGTGGTGTTAGGTGATGGCAAGGACAGAATTCCAAAACAATACATCATTTAGGTCCCGATCAGAAAGGCTATTTTTAAGAGCAAACCTCTTGGTTTTTGTTTGTTTTGTTTTTTACAATGTCCAAGTGCGCAATAAAGTCTCCTAATATAGCTATGTAGTATGTAGGTGGAGTATTCTCCAGCACCCCACCTTGTTGCTCCAAGACGGATGGGCATTTTCAAACTGCTGTTAGAAACACACATACAAACAACAGGCAGAGTTTTCCTTTTCGTACCTCATACTCACACTTTAGCATGCCCCTCGTTCATCAGGTTAGAGTCGAACCAGTGCAGCATGCAGCTTGTGAGTATGCCCACACTTGCTTGTCGCCTTAACACTATAACTCCCAAGCAAGTGAAAGCTCACCCCAATCAATGATTTTGGCTCCAGAACTGAAAGTGCATTGATGGGATTAGTTTAACAGCTCAGAAGTAGCTTAACTGGACCATGTACCTTCTAGTTTCAGTTCCCAACAGAGTCATCAGTGCAACCACGTTTTTACTGGTTGAAACACTGGACAGTGAAGTAAAAAGGAAGATAGGAAGGGAGAAGTTTAATTAATGATGAAGCATATCAAAATGCAGTTCCAAACAAGGAGATGGTCCAGTATGCTTTATGTGCCCACCATGAAGCTATGGGGAATAGATGAATTACTGAGCAACTTTATGGTGACTCCAGCGGTTTTCAGTAAACAGAATCGGGACAAGTAACACTAAATCCTTGCCTGCTTCATTGGCTTTAGACCGTTTTTGTGTGGGAATCAGTGCCCCTTGTTCCTACCAGGGCGCTTGTGTGTTTGTGGAAATGGCTTCCGGGTCTGGACTCCTGTGCTCGTCTTCTAACTACTTGACCTACAGCTTCTGCGCCGGACTGGAAGTTGTTTGTTGCCCGTGTGTGTGCATCGCTCAATTTGATGCTTCTGTACAGCGCACTGCCCTTCACCTGCCACTCATCCCTCCATCTGGTGGAGGGGGTCAGACATTGTCTGTACAGCACCATCTCGTTAAGGACTCTTTACTTTTCACAGAGCTGCCCAGACCTTTTTGTCTTGCATGTTTGTTGGTGTTTCTATTGCCCCTCATGTAGTGTACTGTTGCTGCTAGTGTTATGTATTGTTTTCTTGGGTGTGTATGCAGTTGTCTATCTTTGTGCTATGGAAAGGTGCTATGTAAATAAATAACAATAATAACAATAATTATTATTATTATCATTACTATTATTATTATTAATTATATTAATATATAATTATATATATAATTAATATAATTATCTAATTTATATATACATATATAACCTTTTCATATAATTAATTAGTTAATATAATATTAATATTGACATGTGTGAATGTGTCAGCCCTGTGATGGTCTGGCGGCCTGCCCAGGGTGTCTCCCTGTCTGCTGCCCAGTGACTGCTGGGATAGGCTCCAGCATCCCTGTGACCCGGAGAGCAGGATAAGCGGTTTGGATAATGGATGAATGAATGAATGAATAATTAATATATTTTCTGCTTCTGTAATTTATTTTTAACAAAGAATATCTGTACCAGTTTTTGGAATATTGTCAAGTCATGCACGAGGCATTGTTTCAGTGGTTAAAAACAACCAACAGCCAATAAAATGCCGTTTGTGTGACTTACTGCACTGAGCTAGCATCACTGGAGCAAATCAAAGGGTCTGTTAATTAAGGAAGCCAGCCTTCTTTAAGGAGAGGTTCATTTGGGCACAGGGAGTGGCTCTAAGAGTTTTATTGATCTCAGTTTAGCCTGCCAACTCCAGAGACTTAACCACACAGTCTAATGGCCATTTTGATCCACTGATTTATACTACCTTGTAGCCTATGACCAGGTGCAACAAAACAAGGATAGCCTGGATTACATTACTGTGCAAACACACTACTGTGTGTATTGGAAGTGGTAACTATAAAACTGAATAACATGACAATCATAAGATTAAAAACTGTTTGGTTAGAATGAGTAGCAACTTCAGTAAAATCAAACTGTGACACTGCACTGCATAAACTGTAATGAATGGCACGATATTTGACAACAACAACAAAAAAAACAAAACTGGTTCCATTCAATATGTTTAGCTGGGCCCTGTGTGCATGTGAATATTCATTATTTGTTGTTATTTGTTGTTATTTGAGCATTTGAAACATGATGATGATAGGCTTGTGCGATCGGACTGTATATTGACGACTGAAAGGATGATCGATGTTTTTTCCTACAGTGATACTACGCCGATTTAAACTATCACAACTAAGATGATATAAAAATAATCTCTAGAATCTGCAACTACAGTGCATGTAGAGATGTTTCTGGTGGAGCGGCATGTCCACCCGCTGAGCCCCATTAGTCAGCATGAGTGACGAGGTAATTTTTATATCCTTAATTACAAATCTGATGCCATCTCTTTTCCGTGGAGCCGATGTCCCCCCATCTCTGTTCTCTTTATGGCTGCTCACCAAAACTTTGGTCTGCGCTTCATAAGAGTAGTTAATGTTATGGATATGATTTGGATTGTGATATTAAAGATACGACTTTTCACTGGCTCTGCTAGATTCTGTGTGGATAACTGTATCCCATTACAGACTACTCGCACCTACCGAACCAGAAGCCCTGGATGAACAGCGACATTTGCCTGAGGTTGAGGGAGCATACCACTGCTTTTGAAACAGGGGACAAGGAATACTACAGAAAAATCCTGGTATGACTTAAGGAGAGCCATCAAAGCTGCTAAAAGACAATAAAGGGACAAACTGGAAAATGAATACAGTGGCTGTGACTCGCAGCAAATGTGGAGGGGCTGCAGGTGATTCTACTACTACTTTCAGCTGCTACTGTTAGGGGCCGCCACAGCGGATCACCGATTTCCATTCCTTCCTGCCCTTTGCATCTTCCTCTGTCATATGTATATGCTCATTCCTAATCCTGTCCTTCTTCGTCACTCCCAATGAAAATCTTAGTATCTTCAACTCTGCCACCTCCAGCTCCTCCTCCTGTCTTTTCATCGGTGCCACTGTCTCCAAACCATATAACATAGCTGGTCTCACTATCATCTTGTAAACCTTCCCTTTAACTCTTGCTGGTACCCTTCTGTCACACATCACTCCTGACACTCTTCTCCAACCACTCCACCCTGCCTGCACCCTCTTCTTCACCTCTCTTCTGCACTCCCTGTTACTTTGGACAGTTGACCCCAAGTATTTAAACTCAAATGCCTTCGTCACCTCTACTCTTTGCATCCTCACCTTTCCGCTGTCCTCCCTCTCATTCAAGCATAGGTATTCCATCTTGCTCCTCCTGACTTTCATTCCTCTTCTCTCCAGTGCATACCTCCACCTCTCCTGGTGAGCTGCACCAGGGGCTACGGGTGATTACAGACTATAAATCTAAACCCAGTGTAGCTATCAACACCTCTGCCTCTCTCCTGGAATAGCTGAACAACTTTTATGCCTGCTCTGAAGCTCACAACTTGGACCCAGTGACAGCAGCACAGTGCCCACCTGATGAAGCCCATCTACAGGTGACAGAAGCTGAGGTGAGTAAAACTTTTAAAGGGGTTAAAGCTCATAAAGCTGCTGGCCCAGATGGCATCCCTTCCCATTTCCTCAGTGCATGCTACACTAAGCTATCTCAGGTTTTTACTGGCATTCTTAACCATCATTGTCATTGTGTGTAGTGTCACTGTGTTTTAAGAAACCCCCCATTGTGCCTGTACCTAAGAAAACACCCGTCTCTTGCCTTAATGATTACCCACCTGTTGTTTTGACCTCTGTTATTATGACGTGCCTGGAAAGATTGGTTATATCATATTCTTTATGTAACGTTCCTGATACCCTTGACCCATTACAGCTTGCCCACTGTTCCATTAGACCTGTAGATGGCGCTATCTCGCTTGTTCTGCATACTGCTTCAGTACACCTTGAAAATAAAAACGGCTATGTCAGAATGTTGTTTACTGATTACAGCTCTACTTTAAATATAACTGTACCATGTAAACTGGTGTTGAAACTCAGAGGTCTGGTCTGAGCAGCTCTATCTGTAATTGGCTATTTGACTTCTTGAACGGCAGGCCCCAGACTGTGAGAATGGGTGAAACATTCTCATCCACATTAGTTCTTAGGACCGGTGCACCGCAGGGCTGCTGTCTCAGTCCTCTCTTGTACAGTCTGTTTACACACGGCTGTGTTGCCAAATATGACAACAACAGCATCATTACATTCCCAGATGACACCACAGTGATTGACTGATAAGTGAGAGTATTGAGAGGGCCTATAGGAGGGAGGTGGAAGATTTAACTATATGGTGCCATGATAACAACACGGTTGAGTGCCAATGTAGAGACGTTGCTTGTACATCTACTACTACTTTCGGCTGCTCCCGTTAGGGGGCGCCACAGTGGATCATCCATTTCCATTTCTTGCTGTCTTCTGCAGCTTCCTCTGTCACACCAGCCCCCGGCATGTCCTCTCTCACCACATCCATAAACCTCCTCTGTGGCCTTCCTCTTCTCCTCTTCCCTGGCAGCTCCATATTCAGCATCCTTCTCCCAATATACCCAGCATCTCTCCTCCACACATGTCCAAACCATCTCCATCTTGTCTCTCTTTCTTTGTCTCCAAACCGTCCAACCTGAGCTGTCCCTCTAATATACTCGTTCCTAATCCTGTCCTTCTTCATCACTCCCAGTGAAAATCATAGCATCTTCATCTCTGCCACCTCCAGCTCCACCTCCTGTCTTTTCATCAGTGCCACTGTCTCCAAACCATACAACATAGCTGGTCTCACTACCATCTTGTAAACCTTCCCTTTAACTCTTGCTGGTACCCTTCTGTCACAAATCACTCCTGACTCTCTTCTCCAGTACCAAGATAACAACCTCTCTCTAAATGTCAATAAGACAAAAGAAATCATAGTTGACTTTAGAAAGATCAGAGAAACTCACATTCCTATTTCCATCAATGAGTCATCTGTTGAAATTGTGGAGTTTTAGGCACATCACAGACACCCTCACATGGTCTCTCAACACCAGTTGCATCTTCAAGAAGGCACAGCAGAGACTGTATTTTCTTAGGCATCTCAAGATTATGAACTTTTATCGCAGTACCATTGAGTGTGTTGACAGGCTGTATCATAGTGTGGTTTGGCAACCTGACTGCTCAGGACTGCAGACTGTTTCAAGGGACTGTAAAGACAGCAGCAAAAATCACTGGCATGGATCTATCACAACTTCATAATATTTAAACCACTTGTTGTAAAAGGAAAGACAAAAACATCATTAAGGACACCAGCCACCTCACTCAGCCATCCTTTGGATGAGACGTTAAACTGAGGTCCTGACTCACTACGGTAATTAAAGATCCCATGGCACTTATCACAAAGAGTAGGAGGTCCCCTGCTGTCCTGGCAAAATTCCCAACATGGCTCTCTCCATCTGGCCACCTAATCATCCCCCATGTAACTGCCTCAATGATTCCTCCCTCTCCACCTCAAGCTGATGTGTGGTGAGCGTTCTGGTGCAAAACGGCTGCCGTGCATCACCCAGGTGAGTGCTACACATTGGTGGTGGTTGAGGCGAGTTACCCCCTTCAAAGTGAAGCACTTTGGGTGTCTAAAAAGACACTATATAAATGTCCATCCATCCATTATCCAAACCGCTTATCCTGCTCTCAGGGTCGCAGGGACGCTGGAGCCTATCCCAGCAGTCACTGGGCAGCGGGCGGGGAGACACCCTGGACAGGTCGCCAAGCCATCACAGGACCGACACACAGACACAGACACAGACACACACACACACACACTCACACCTAGGGACAATTTAGTACGGCCGATTCACCTGACCTACATGTCTTTGGACTGTGGGAGGAAACCAGAGCACCCGGAGGAAACCCACACAGACACGGGGAGAACATGCAAACTCTACACAGAGGATGACCTGGGACGACCATGAAGAAATTTCTCTCTCATAGCGGCCATATGCGTCTCATTTTTTGCTGATTCTATCATGAGAGCTACTAGTTCTATCATCCTACACTCATACCAACATTTTTCAGCTCAAAAAAAGTGTAAAAACAAGTTTACTACCCCTTAAAGAAACACAGGGAGACAGTAGTGCATTCATCAAATTCCAATCGGTAGCTTGTGAAATGTGTGAGATATCCCACGCAACACATAAACAATTATGCCATGTACCATGACTACCTCCCCAGGCTAAATTATGCCATGTACCATGACTACCTGCCCAGGCTAAATTATGCCATGTACCATGACTACCTGCCCAGGCTAAATTATGCCATGTACCATGACTACCTGCCCAGGCTAAATTATGCCATGTACCATGACTACCTGCCCAGGCTAAATTATGCCATGTACCATGACTACCTCCCCAGTCTAAATTATGCCATGTACCATGACTACCTGCCCAGTCTAAATTATGCCATGTACCATGACTACCTGCCCAGGCTAAATTATGCCATGTACCATGACTACCTGCCCAGGCTAAATTATGCCATGTACCATGACTACCTCCCCAGGCTAAATTATGCCATGTACCATGACTACCTGCCCAGGCTAAATTATCCCATGTACCATGACTACCTCCCCAGGCTAAATTATGCCATGTACCATGACTACCTGCCCAGGCTAAATTATGCCATGTACCATGACTACCTGCCCAGGCTAAATTATGCCATGTACCATGACTACCTCCCCAGGCTAAATTATGCCATGTACCATGACTACCTCCCAAGTCTAAATTATCCCATGTACCATGACTACCTCCCCAGGCTAAATTATGCCATGTACCATGACTACCTGCCCAGGCTAAATTATGCCATGTACCATGACTACCTCCCCAGGCTAAATTATGCCAAGTACCATGACTACCTGCCCAGGCTAAATTATGCCATGTACCATGACTACCTGCCCAGGCTAAATTATGCCATGTACCATGACTACCTGCCCAGGCTAAATTATGCCATGTACCATGACTACCTCCCCAGGCTAAATTATGCCATGTACCATGACTACCTGCCCAGGCTAAATTATGCCAAGTACCATGACTACCTGCCCAGGCTAAATTATGCCATGTACCATGACTACCTCACCAGTCTAAATTATGCCATGTACCATGACTACCTGCCCAGTCTAAATTATGCCATGTACCATGACTACCTCCCCAGTCTAAATTATGCCATGTACCATGAATACCTCCCCAGGCTAAATTATGCCATGTACCATGACTACCTCCCCAGTCTAAATTATGCCATGTACCATGACTACCTCCCCAGTCTAAATTATGCCATGTACCATGACTACCTCCCCAATCTAAATTATGCCATGTACCATGACTACCTGCCCAGGCTAAATTATGCCATGTACAATGACTACCTGCCCACGCTAAATTATGCCATGTACCATTTCCAGAAATATAACTAACTGAATCTTAAATATAACTAACTGAATCTTGAGCTAGGCACCTGGTTTGTCAGTTTTTATTCTGTAGAATTCCAGAATTCTTGGTGTTGGAGAGCTATGAGGCGGCAACCATCCATATACAGCTGAAGTCCAAAGGTTACATACACTTGTAAAGGACATGTATGTCATGGCAGTCTTGGGATTTCAAGGATTTCTACAACTGTTCTTTTTCTATGACAAAATCACTGGAGCACATACTTGTTTAATCACAAAAAACATTCACTAAATTTAGCTGTTTTAGAAAGGTATTGTGGGTTTTCTGCAAGTATGACAAAATCTGCTGGGTCAAAAATATACATACATCGTTTTAGATTATTAATCCGGTGGTGTAGAAAGTTCTATAATTCCACCTAACTTTGTGGCATGGCCTCTTAACCTCTTGTGTGGACTCTGACTGCCTACAGCTGTTGAGTTCTCTCTACCCATATAACCAAGGCTAGTTTGACTGTAACTTTTGGACGTAGCCACAGGCATTACGATAAGAAAGTTTAAGGAGCTAGGTATACTAGATCTGGGCATGCAGATCAGAGATTCACACGTCACTTGGAGCCATTTCCAACAAACTTCAGGTCCCTAGATCATCTTTACAAGCAACTGCTTGCAAGTACAAAGTACATGGAACAGTGGTCTCTTTGCCAAGATCAAGAAGAAAATGAAAATGGTCACCTTCTGCTGAGAGAAAACTGATCTGGATGGTCAGATGTAGAGCTGCTCCATTACGGCAAAAATCAGTCACAATTATTTTGGTCAAAACTGAGATCACAATTATTTAACACGATTACTCATTGACTTTGGAAACATCATGCATTTATTCAACTTTTAAAAACATTCTTTGTTTTTTTAACAATGGATTTTCCTGAACTTTAAATATAATTCAACTGAAAAACTTGAGAGTCTTTGATGGGTAACTGGTTGCATTATAATATTTTATTAGCACAAGGATGTAACACAAAAGCACAACCATAAAAGAACAGGTATTTTACAATTTCAAACCCGCTTTCCCTCAAACCAGGGCCCCTATGAGCCAACTAGTAGATTCCCACCCCACAGTCCTCCTTGATGGGATTGAACTAGCGCGTGAAGCGTGAATTATAGTGTCCTTAACTGATGACTATGTTGTGGTGGAAGAAGGCTCTCTATTTTTTGCTCCTTTATTGCTTGGTCATAGACCACTTTGTGATTGAATTTCAGATAATTAACCAAATTGGTGGTACGGCCTTGTGGTGCATCCGAGGATGCTCGACCTGATTATGATGATGATGCCTTGTGGTGCAGACAGCACTGTGTAACAAATCTTGCACAATATTTGCTGTTGTTCCCTGTCGGAATCCTTGAAACCAAAGTGTTCCCAAACAGCGGAATTGCTTTTATCTTTCTTGTCAATCAAAAGCTCTCTTTACTTCATCTTGGTTCGAGCTGAACTAAACATGCCACAGCCAGGCTGAGAGTGTGTTTGGGCTTTAAGGATGGGGTGAAAGCACACCGCTGTAGAGGAAAGGGGAACGCTGGATTGAAAACACAAGATGAAACAAGAGCATCATTGTGAAACGGAATGTGGCACAATAAAGGTTTGATCTCGATTATATTTTCATAACCCTTGGAAGCCAAAATCGTAACTGAAAATAAAATCTGATTAATCGCCCAGCCCGAGACAAATATCATCCAAAAATCATCACAAATAGGTATGGCATGAATTGGAGGCTGCTGGAACACAGGTGTCATTATCCATAGCCAAGCGAGTTTTACGTCACCATGGGCTGAGGGGCTGTCATGCAAGACACTGAGAGGCTACTGTGCTCCAAAAATCAGCACCTCCAAGCTCGACTGAAGTTTGTAGCGGATTACACGGACAAAGAAAAGGCCTTCTGGAGCAAAGTTTTGTGGTCCGCCACAATGACCAGACTTATGTTAGGAGGAGAAAAGGTGAGGTATTCGACCCCGAAAACACTATACCCACTATCAAGCATGGTGGTGGTAGCATCATGCTCTCAGGTGGAACTGGTGCATTGCAGAAAGTGGATGGAACAATGAGGTAGGAAGATTACCTCAATTTCTTCAACACCACCTCAAACCATCAGCCAAAAGATTTAAACTTGGATATAATTGGGTGCTTCAACAGGACAGTGACCCAAAACACACATCAAAAATTGTTTTCGAATGGCTAAATCGAGCTAAAAATTAAGGTTTTAGAATGGGCTTCCCAAATTCTTGACCTAAATCCTATTGAGAATATGTGGAATATACTGAAAAGACAAGTTCGTGCCAGAAAGCTGACAAATTTGGTTGAACTACCCCAGTTCATCCAAGAAGAGTGGTCAAATGTGCAACCAGAGTTTTGCCAGAAACTTGTTGATGCTATCAAAAACAGTTGATCGAGGTGAAAAGGGCTAAGGGACATGACAACCAAATATCGGGTGTGCTATATTTATATTTTTGACCCAGCAGATTTTGCCTCATTTTCAGATTATACTTATAAAATAATTAAATTTGTGAATTGTTTTGTGACAAAGAAGTGTGTTCCAATCATTCTGCCATAGAAAAAGGACAGTTGTAGAAATCACTGAAATCCCAAGACTGCCATGACATACATGTCCTTTTGAAAGTGTACGTAAACTTTTGACTTCAACTGTATATCCTTGCTTTTCTAGCATACGACATGTTTCACCAATACGTGGGGCATGAAAAGCTGGATCCCCTGCTTGGTGCATGTTTTTTTTCCAAGGTTTTGCTGGTTTTATTGGTGTATGCAGCGTGTTTATTAGTTGTTTTTCCAATTCAAAAATGTTTGTCTCTGAGGTTTTGTGTGTGGCCTCTGTACATACCTCTGCTACCTTAGGGGGAACTCCATCTCCCAGCACCTCCCTGTAGAAGCACTGCTGGGTCATGTAATAAGACAGACCACTAGTTCTTTTGAAAGCATCCTTAAGCCGCTTCAACTCCACATCAGTGACTAGAGAGGAAGAGGAGAAAGAAGCAATTAAAACAGATACGTCAGGCCCTCAAGACAGAACTGACTTCTTAAACACCCCCCCCCCAAAAAAAGACAGTAGTGTGAGGTAAAATTCATCATTCTTTTCATCCTGTCTTATGCATGCTGAAACAACTCTGTCTGTTCCCACCTTCAGCATTCATGAGCACAGGCAGTGAGTTGTATTTGACTTGCAAAAACAGTTAAGGCTGATGCAGACTGTATAATATTAGCTATGTTTCACTTTATTTGCATATCAGATTGTGCAATACCATCCCAACAAGATCCTGGGTAAAGGCAGTGCAGACTGTGCAATATCAGCTGTCTTATAAGTTTGCTGCATGTCAGACTGTGTATGTTTCCAATAAATTCTTGAAAGACTATTCTCTGCCAAGCATTCTGCATCATCCTGAGGTCGACATGCAATATACAAACGGGTGTTCTGGGGACAAAATAAGCAATCAGATTAATCTTGGCAATGTTTTGCCTTGAAAATCCTAGAAATAAAAGGGTTTGTAATGGCCACTGACCATGAAAAAGAAGACGTCATGGACAGCCAAGTCCCAAAAATGAACTTTAAATTTTCCCATCCAGTTCTAACGATAGCTGAAGGTATCACTAGACAATCATTAAAAGAAATTATGTAGACTAGAGTAATGAATTAAGAACTATTTTGAAGTTTATTGTAATTTATCATTGACTGTTCCTGTGCTCTACCTGGGCACTCATTATTCATCATGTCATTTATGACATGATGAATCATGGTCTTTGCAGTGGTCACATTGCAGGATTAGAGCCCATAATTTGTGAGTATATGTGCACATGTGTGGACAATGTTGAGGTTTGAGCATAGGGGATGTGCATATGTGTGCATGTTTACACACTCGTAGCTAGTACTTACACCTAATGATGGAAATGTCTTTTTTCCCCCAACTAACATCTGCCTAACAACGCCAAAAAAGTTCCCCCGTGTGTGTCACAGGTGGTTCCCCTAGTTTTACTGAACAATTGTTTTGCTGACGCAATAACAGTTATTGGTCAGTGAGAGACAAGCATTACACTACATTTCTGTTACATCAATTGTCAAAGTAGTGTCTAACTGTACCAATACCGTTGTGTTCACATTGATGAAAAATCTGTACTCATTTAAAATCTGTAAGAATTATCAAGCAATAAATTCACCAATAAGCAGTCCATTTCATTAACATTCACATAACTGAGGTAACTCAAATACATTTACAGCCTCTTTAAACCTTGGCTCCCATTTGCAAGCATTGATCCCAATGTTAATCTCCCATATAAGAGTATTCCACTGGTTCCATCTCTTTGAAAGTACCCACCACCCATATGCTACTGGACACCTTCACTTGAATTTAATACCAAGAGCCACATGTAACTTTCATAAATCAAAGAACTGTGTAATGATTTTCTACACATAGATGGATATTAGAACTATCTTATTGACTTAATCAGATCACTACTTTAGACATTTTCCTTCCAGTGACCTCAAAAGAATAGTCTAATATGTATTTTTCAGCAAAAAGTCCAACATAACTGATGAGGGCCAGAAAAATTTTATACAAGGCAGGTTGACTGGCCAGTCACTGGTCCGGCCTGGCAATCTTTCCCACCCAAGCATCATTCATCCATTATACTCACACCAGTACACAAAACAAATGTCCGCGAAAGAAACCTACGAGGCCACGAAAAGAAAGAAGGGCTTTCTACTTTTGTGGAAGCAACAATACTCCTGGGTGGAAAACAGCGGCTGTGGTATGTTTTGCACTAAAGATGCTCTGATTGATCGGCTGCCAATCATTGTCGGCCAATATTCATTCTAAATAGTTTGATCGGAGCTCTCTATAAAGGCTGATCAGAAAAGCAGATTAGATGATGCAGAAAATGTGAGACATTTCTCTGTGCGCGGCAAAATGAGCTCGCTAAAATGGCTTCACTGGTCTGGCAGTTCTACAAGGTATCTGAAAAAGACAATAAATCACTATATACAACGTGTGTGAAGCAGAAATCCCTCGTAGCTGACCACAACAACGACATTATAAAACCATGAACCTCAGACATTTGAGAATTCATCAAATAGAAGAATAGAAAGCCAAGCCAGCACAGTCAGTAAAACCAGTTAACGTTTTTATAGCTTGCAAATCACATCATATTATACAATCAATAACAATTATCTCAAACACAGCAAACCCCCCCCCCCGTTCTCCCTCCCATAACTCATCCCTATCAACCGAGTAGGGACATAAAAGAAAAAAAAATGTTGTTGTTGTAAGTTTTTTTCCCTACATCTATCTTTTTATTATGTGTGGGCCCTGTGATGGCCTGCCGCCCAGTGACTGCTGGGATAGGCTCCAGCATCCCCACGACCCTGAGAGCAGGATAAGTGGTTTGGATAATGTATGTATGTGTGTGTGTGTGTGTGTGTGTGTGTGTGTGTGTGTGTGTGTGTATATATATATATATAAATGAAACACTCAACGGTAGGGAAAGTGCTCATCAAATAAGGAGCAGAATAATGCAGTGGGTCAAGTAAATTCTCTATGAGACAGTACAAGCCTGTTTCCTGCCATAAGCATCATCAGCATCAGTAAAGCTACTGTGACAGAACATACCATCTCCTGCCTCGTCATGCACATCACGTACACAACGTCCAATGGGGAAGGGAGAGGTGACATTCAAAAATTCAAAAACATGTGATCGCTAATGGTCCAATGGGGGGGGGGGGATTAGGTTGCATACAAGGTTAATGGTATTTCTCTATTGTTGTGATTTATTTATAATTACAAAACAGGTGCTTATATCTGTGTCAGCAAGTGCTGGCCAATTCATTCCTGTTATTCAATGTGGACATTTCTGGTTAGACCTACTTCATAAATAATTTTGTTATGTAGGTGAAATTGTTGATAAAAAATAAGTAGGCTATTGGTAAAAGGAATGCTATAAGTGTCATTTTCTTAAAATTCATCTAACTTTGCTTTAAAAATAAGAAACACTTGTAAGAATTGTGCAATTTAATAAGATGGGCTATAAAAACGCAAACAGCCTAACCTACAAAAATGTACAAAATAAACCTGACATTTTCTTTTTTTTGTTTTGTTAATACAAAGCTATAAAGACCAATATTTCCCAGACACACTCAAGTCACGGCTCCGTGTTCTGCTTTCGGGTATCCTAGCTGCCTGTTCAGGCTCCATCCCGGAACAGAAGAATGATGAGAACAGTTCGGGGGCGAGCGGCCCCGAGCCCCCAGAGGAAGTAACACGAGCTAGCTGTTTGCAGGCCACGTATGCTGAATTACTGGATCAACATGTAAAACACGGTGGTGGCGACAACAGCAACGAACCCGCATCACAGATGAACCTCTACTTGTCGGGGCCTCCCATCCCACAAAGCGGACAGCCGCTTGCTTTCTGGCAGGACAAAAAAAGCCGGTTCTCTCCACTCGCAGAAGCAGCACGAGTCTACCTGTGTGTGCCGTGCACAAGTGTAGACAGCGAGCAACTTTTTAGCACATCGGCGAATGTTGTAGATGAAGAGGAACAGGCTGCGTTCCAAAAATGCAGAGATGCTTATATTTATAAATAAAAATTTGCTGTCAATCCTTAAGAAGTAGGCTGAGCTAAAGAATGGTAGCCATGACAGATTCTAAAAACATGTCAATGTTGAGGAATGCTTTATACAGTATTTGGCTCGAACCTCTTTGTTGCCGTTTTATATTGTCTAAAATTATAGGCCTAAATTTAGAAAGGTCCTGTATTTTCTTCCATCTGCTGAAATTGATTTTTATTGCCTTATATAGGCTATAAAGCTTTCTTATGCATTGAAACAGTGCATAGTGTTGAGCACAATTTAACGTTTACTCCATAGTACGGCTAAAACACTTGCTACACTGCTCTTTAACTGAGCATAGGTTATTATACTGGTTTTAGTTTCTTCATAAGCTACATGACACAATAAGAGAATGGAAGATGTTGCACATGTTGCTTTCCAATAAAATGTTTTTGTCAATTTATGATACTTTCTCAGCTCTTAATTATAATATTTCTGCAATGCTGTAGAGAATAGTTACTTTTATTGCTAGAAATAGTGAATAAATAAATAAATAAATAATGTTACACAAGAAACAGAACACTTTAAATGGAACACCCCACCCCCACTCTGTGATCAACATTGGCGTATTCTGATTCCAGCGATCAGCCCCAAAAACACTGATCGAGCATCCCTACTTTGCAGTTCGTCGGCGATTCCCTGCAAAGGCCGAACATCTTTTAAAGGGACTGACAAATTATCGAAAACATGCTCTCGGTGCACACAACAAAATTAAAAGCCACTTGCAGTGTATATGCTAGTCAAGCAGATGGTGGACAACCCGTCACCAGGCCCACTTAACATCTGGGTAAGACGGGCAAATTCTATTCACACAGCCTACATGAGAGTGAGCAGCCCTTCAGAATTTCTGAAAAGGCGGCTACTCTTCTAAAGTAGAACGCAGTGGAAAAGGGGTCCCAATATATCACCCATGTGACATGTCAGAGACACACAAACGTTATAAAAATATCGTTAAAAACATTAAATGTCAAAATGTTATAGAAATTAATCAGTTATATGTAAGAATCAATTTTATTTTACTTGACATTATATGAGGAAACGGATTTATTGTATTTTATACAAAGAATAAATCTTTAAAATTATGGGGAAAAAAGTTATTTTCATTTTTTGGCTGCAGGGCCAGTGAAAATGTACAAAGGGCCAGTAGGGAAAAAATGTTACATTGGACACTGAAGTAATTAATCAGACCAGGACTCTGTTTCAACCGCTGCATTAAGTGTAGTACTAGGACTCAGTAGCAGTAGTAACTACATGGAATCAGTAGCAGTAGTAGAAACACGGTATCAGTAGCAGTAGTAACTACATGGTATCAGTAGTAGTAACTACATGGTATCAGTAGCAGTAACTACATGGTATCAGTAGCAGTAGTAGAAACACGGTATCAGTAGCAGTAGTAACTACATGGTATCAGTAGTAGTAACTACATGGTATCAGTAGCAGTAGTAGAAACACGGTATCAGTAGCAGTAGTAGTAACTACATGGTATCAGTAGTAGTAACTACATGGAATCAGTAGCAGTAGTAGTAACTACATGGTATCAGTAGTAGTAACTACATGGTATCAGTAGCTACATGGTATCAGTCGCAGTAGTAGAAACACGGTATCAGTAGCAGTAGTAACTACATGGCATCAGTAGTAGTAACTACATGGTATCAGTAGTAGTGACTACATGGTATCAGTAGCAGTAGCTACATGGTATCAGTAGCAGTAGTAGAAACACGGTATCAGTAGCAGTAGTAGTAACTACATGGTATCAGTAGTAGTAACTACATGGTATCAGTAACAGTAGTAGAAACACGGTATCAGTAGCAGTAGTAGTAACTACATGGTATCAGTAGCAGTAGCTACATGGTATCAGTAGTAGTAACTACATGGTATCAGTAGCAGTAGCTACATGGTATCAGTAGCAGTAGTAGAAACTTGGTATCAGTGCATCTTCAAAGTCTAATCAGCACTCCTGTCTGTCAGTGAACTAACTTCCAATGTGCAGAAACACGTTTGGTACAACAATTAAACAAATGGATGAATGCATCGCTCTCCAGAATGCCGGCCATCTGAAAAAGCAGCAGTCATGCAAAGAGAGGTGGAAACGGCTGCAACTGGCAGGTGCTCAAACACCACCTTTCACAAACACCACCGCTCACAAACACCTCAACTAATGACAACTTTGTAGACTTTGTGAAAGTCGCAATCAGTATTTCTTAATCAATAACTCTAAAATGCAAAACTTAGTTTAAGATGTAGCACATATCAGGCTGGTACTGTCCATACACCAACAGCACACTGACAGAAAAACCCCAGACCACATGAAACCACCCGAAACGTACTCACTAAAGAAAAAAACAAAAAGAAAAACAGATGAATGAGCCAACATTTGTTTTTTAGATGTCAGAAGGAAGAAAAATCTAGGTATGGTTAAGTAAGGTTAACAAAGTAAAAAAGAAGAAAGAAAAGCGCTGAGCCGTTGGGGAGCAAGTGTAGGTAGATAGATGGCCACACTCTCGTTTGTCGTGCACGTAATACAAAAGTTATTTACAAAACCAACATCACTTTAAAAGGTGAGGCCAACATGACAGTGTGAAAAAACATGTTTCTTCCCTGCCTCTGCAGGCTTTAACACATACAGTACAACCAACACACACAGTACAACCAACACATACAGTACAACCAACACACACAGTACAACCAACACACACAGTACAACCAACACACACAGTACAACCAACACAGAGTACAACCAACACATACAGTACAACCAACACACACAGTACAACCAACACATAGAGTACAACCAACACATAGAGTACAACCAACACACACAGTACAACCAACACATAGAGTACAACCAACACATTCAGTACAACCAACACACACAGTACAACCAACACATAGAGTACAACCAACACATACAGTACAACCAACACACACAGTACAACCAACACACACAGTACAACCAGCACACACAGTACAACCAACACATACAGTACAACCAACACACACAGTACAACCAACACACACAGTACAACCAACACACTCAGTACAACCAGCACATACAGTACAACCAACACACACAGTACAACCAGCACATACAGTACAACCAGCACATACAGTACAACCAACACATTCAGTACAACCAGCACATACAGTACAACCAACACACACAGTACAACCAGCACATACAGTACAATCAGCACATACAGTACAACCAACACATACAGTACAACCAGCACATACAGTACAACCAACACACTCAGTACAACCAGCACATACATTACAACAGACACATACAGTACAACCAACACATACAGTTCAATCAGCACATTCAGTACAACCAGGACACACAATACAACCAACAAACACAGTACAACCAACACACACAGTACAACCGACACATACAGCACAACAGACACATACAGTACAACCAACACACACAGTACAACCAACACACACAGTACAACCAACACACACTCAGTACAACCAACACATTCAGTACAACCAACACATACAGTACAACAGACACATACAGTACAACCAACACACACAGTTCAACCAACACGTACAGTACAATCAGCACATTCAGTACAACCAGCACACACAGTACAACCAGCACACACAGTACAACCAACACATACAGTACAACCAACACACACTCAGTACGACCAACACATTCAGTACAACCAGCACATACAGTACAACAGACACATACAGTACAACCAACACACACAGTTCAACCAACACACACAGTACAACCAACACGTACATTACAACCCGCACACAGTACAACCTGCACATACAGTACAACCAACACACACAGTACAACAACACACACAGTACAACCCGCACATACAGTACAACCAACACATACAGTACAACAACACATACAGTACAACCAACACACACAGTACAACCAACACATACAGTACAACAACACATAGAGTACAACCAACACACACAGTACAACCAACACATACAGCACAACAGACACATACAGTACAACCAGCACATACAGTACAACCAACACACACAGTACAATCAGCACACACAGTACAACCAACACATACAGTACAACCAACACACACTCAGTACAACCAACACATTCAGTACAACCAACACATACAGTACAACCAACACATACAGTACAACAGACACATACAGTACAACCAACACACACAGTTCAACCAACACGTACAGTACAATCAGCACATTCAGTACAACCAGCACACACAGTACAACCAGCACACACAGTACAACCAACACATACAGTACAACCAACACACACTCAGTACGACCAACACATACAGTACAACCAACACATTCAGTACAACCAGCACATACAGTACAACAGACACATACAGTACAACCAACACACACAGTTCAACCAACACACACAGTACAACCAACACGTACATTACAACCCGCACACAGTACAACCTGCACATACAGTACAACCAACACACACAGTACAACAACACACACAGTACAACCCGCACATACAGTACAACCAACACATACAGTACAACAACACATACAGTACAACCAACAACAACCCATCCTCATCTGTGTAGCCCAGCAGTGACTACAATATACTGTCACGCTGCTTTGGCCTCAACAAGGCACACGGGCCAGAAAAGCTGTGGGGTTGCTTTCTCACATGATATGGCGGGGGAATTGAATTACAGGGAAAATTCTGGCATCTGAAGATGGCTACCGAGCAAAAAACTACAATAATAATAACAACAACAAAATACGAGCTCATTCCATGAGCCGGATTTCAAATAAAGTCCAACAAAACAGAAGCATGCTGACATGAGCTAAGCTGTGGACTTCATGAGGACGCTGCTCTGCTGCTGCAGCGACGAGCGGACTTGCTGAAGCGCATGAGACCAACTATTCAACCTGCTAGCCACGCAAACCGGTGGACCTGAGCAGGCACACAGCCATGCTCTGTCATAGCTAACAAAATGAAGCCGTACCCCCCCACCACACACACACACACACACACACACACAGTGTTCTGCCACTGAGGGGTAAGGGACAACTAGCGATGATTATCCAGGTATGTCAATATAAAATAGATTCCATGACTTGCAACATTTCTTTTCCATCTCTCCAGCTAACAATGAAGTGGCTGAATCCTCTTGTGATGTTAGGAAACTGCCGGTTTTGCAGTTTCGGCTGTATGGTACACATGTCACAAAACATATTTGAACTGCTTGAAGTGAGCAGGTTAGATTAAGGACATTTTAA
The DNA here is from genome assembly GCF_029633865.1 of Lampris incognitus. NCBI lineage: Eukaryota > Metazoa > Chordata > Actinopteri > Lampriformes > Lampridae > Lampris > Lampris incognitus. The sequence continues at coordinate 1,500,859 of NC_079217.1, forward strand.
AGCAAAAGCAAAGAAAGATTCTACACGCCTGCAGCAACAGCCCGTGGCTAAAACAAAAATACTTGATAAGAAAAAGTCTTTTCAGCGTGGCTGTGTGTAAATACCTTGTCCACTAAAACACTGAAGAAACAGAGGCATTAAGCGGTAGTGGTAAGTAGGGGTCGACAGATATGGTTTTCCCAGGGCCGATACCGATACCAATTATTAGTAATTAAGGAGACGGATAACTGATATTTGGACCCAATATACACCTGCAGTAAAAATGTTGGTGTCAAAATTTAGACTAACACAAACTCCAACTTTTCAGCATGATCTTAAACCATCAACAAATGAACATCGGTTTCAAGTTAGTGCTACAAGACGCAATACTAGTTTACGTCATGACCACCAACTCATACAGGTGAGTAATGTTATGTTTGCAATATCGTCTTCTTTCAGCTTGTTCCCTGTTCTTCAGGGGTCGCCACAGCGGATTGTACAGTTCTCATCGGTACCCTGTGAGGTCACAGTACCAATGGTGGCCATTGTTAACCAGGGCCTCAGCCAATCCCGTATACAGCCTTGACTGATCTGGTATGGTCTTGCCAATCCGAAAATATATGTTTGTTTTTTTTGTTGCAATATTGGTGGGTAAAATAAGTTCCAGTTGCACAAACGTTACTCGAACAATGCTATATAAATAAACTACTATCTCATTATAGTTAACTGTACAGCACTGCAACAAAGATCGTTATTTGTGCATTTTCAGTGGCGTAACTGGGAAACTGGGCGTGCTCGTCGTCATATATATAGATCATAAGTTCGTGATATTTTTTGCAACTTCAGCAATATCTGCGGCCTTACCTTCAAAACACAGCTCTGCTCGCTCACCGGAGCTGCTCCAGTCCGTTAATACGTCCCTCTGTGCCCGTCTGTGGCACAGCAGCCCTCAACACCGACAGTTGATGACTCGTGACGTGTAACCAATCAGTGCTGTGGGCAGGATATTGCTCCACACACCCCAGTGCTGACTACAGACAGAGGAGGTGGCTGCATAAGAGCCAAAATAGCGCATTTTAAAATTAATTTATTTTATCGGCAATCAGATAAAAAAAACAATTCCGATAATCCTAAAAATACTGACTATTGGATCGGATAACCAGCCAATAATCAGTCAACCCCTGGTGGTAACACTTAACAAATGCAGACCCAAACAAATGCTGGCGCTACAGTTAAGGTCAAAATTATTAGCCCCCAAGGAACTATGGAACATTTCCCTAAAATTCTGCCCAATGTTTGCATCATTCATAAAACTTTACATAGTGAAACATTCATCAACGTTAAGGCCCCTATTTGGTACATTTTGGAATGTAAAATAAATCTTCAGGTTTGCTTTATACCAAATGTAGTGAAAACTGAGGTGGTCAAAATTATCAGCCTCCATGTGATTTTTTTGCTTTCAAACCACACCTGAGCAATCAATCAGCACTGAGCTTGACTTAAGGGACTCCAATAACAGGGCTAGTGGCACTTGAACACTTGATTGAGAGGGTCTACCCTTAAATTCTTGGTGAGAAGTAATTTCATCATGCCAAAAAGTAAAGAAATCAGTCTGGAACTCAGAAAGAAGATAGTGGATGCTCATCTTAAGGGGGAAGGCTATGCTGCCATTTCCAAGAGTTTCACAGTGTTTAGAACAGCTGTGCGTTGCATCATTGCAAAGCACAAGGAGACAAATTCTGTTAGAAACAAACCTGGCGTGGTTGAAAGATTGCAAGATTTAAAAAACATTGGAGAGGAAAATAGTCAAAGATGTCAACAACATTCCCCGGATCTCTGCCAAGATGATTGTTGCTGAACTGGCCCCTTCCGGACTTGATGTTTCAAGTAAGACTGTTGTGAGGGCTCTTCATCGTGGTGGGCTTCGAGGTCATCGTCCAAGAAAAACTCCATTGCTCACACAGCGGCACATCAGAGCCAGACTGAAGTTTGCCCGTGAACATTTGAAACATCAGTCCTTTGGTCTGATGAGATTGAACTTGAGCTGTTTAGGCACATGGCTGTTGCTTTTGTTTGGCAAAGGAAGGGAGAGGCCTTCAATCCTAAAAACACAGTCGCCACAGTTAAACATGGTGGTGGGAGCATAATGCTGTAGGGCTGTTTTGCTGCTTCAGGCACAGGGAACCTTGTTCGGGTGCATGGGATCATGAAGAAAGAAGATTATGTTGACATATGTCAAGAAATCTGCTGCCAGTCTAGCTTTAGGTCGCTGCTGGGTCTTCCAGCAAGACAATGACCCGAATACATCCAAGTTGGTTCAAAACTTTTTGAAGGACACCAAAATCAAGGTCCTGGAGTGGCCCTCTCAGAGCCCAGATCTCAATCCTATTGAGAATCTGTGGCGGGAGCTCAAGGTTAATGTCCATGCTGGAAAACCACGCAATTTGGATGAGCTGGAACAATTTGCCATGGGAGAATGGGCTAAGATCCCTCAAGAGACATGTGCCAACCTAGTTAGGAACTACCGTAAGAGCTTGTTGTCAGTTGTGAGTCAGAAGGGTTACACTATTGACTATTAATTGTCAGAGGGCTAATAATTTTGGCCTTGTCATTTTTGTTTTTTCTTGTTTCAATTCAGCACATCAGTTAAATATCTTAATCAAGCTTAGTGGAGATTTTCTTTGTTCTTTTGGAAGACATTAAACTATAAAAACTTTTGGTTATGGTCATTTCCATGGAAAAGTTAAGGGTTTTGTTTGATTTCATAAAAGGGGCTAATAATTTTGACCTTGACTGTACACTGAAGCAAATAATACAGACAAAAAAGCAGTTGTATGTCGCGCGTACTCCACCCTCTAATGGGCCTCACTATTGGTTTACCCTTCGAGGCTCCGCCTCAGCACCTGAGGCAGATTATTTCCCTCACCACCCAATCAAGTGGTAGGACCTAAACAGCGCCCCACCACCTATAAAACCCTAGTGTCTCTGCTTTTCCCCTCCCCCTTTTCTTTTTGTTTTTTTTCCCCCTCTTTTTCTCCCCAATTGTATCCGGCCAATTAACCCCGCTTTTCCGAGCCGTCCCGGTCTCTGCTCCACCCCCTCTGCCGATCCAGGAAGGGCTGCAGACTACCACATGCCTCCTCCGATACATGTGGAATCGCCAGGCACTTCTTTTCACCCGACAGTACGGAGTTTCACTCGGGGGACATAGCGCATGGGAGCATCACACTATTCCCCCCAGTTCCCCCTCCACCCCAAACAGGCACTCCGACCGACCAGAGTAAGCGCTAGTGCAGCGACCAGGACACTTACCCCCATCTGGCTTCCCACCTGCAGACATGGCCAATTATGGCTGTAGGGATGCCCGACCAAGCCGGAGGTAACACGGGGATTCGAACCACCGATCCTCGTGTTGGTAGGCAACAGAATAGATTGTCACGCCACCCGGATGCCTTTGTCTCTACTTTTAACTCAGCCAGCTTGAGTATGGATCTGCAATTTTCTACTTTTCTGTCACCCTCCGGTATTGCAGTTTTGTCTACCCCAATCAAGACTTGCTCCTCGTGCTCCACTGAGATGTCTCCTCAGACAGCCACCAGACCCGTTTCTTTTGCCTCAGTTGGCATCATCAGGAGGAAGCCGAGACCTGCTCTGCCTGCCTCCCTCTCCTCCGGGTGGAATATAAGAAAATGCAGAAGTTTGCCAAGTCCTTCCACCTCTCCCTGTGCAGGCTGGGTGTTGGTGAGTGAGAAGATGGCGCGGCCCGCTCTAAAAATTGGGACAGGTATGACAAGGAGGACTACCGTCGTGTCTTCGGGGAAGTGGACCCAGCCTCTCTCTTCCTTGACAAGCCTCGCCTGTTTTCTTCGGCTGCTGAGAGGATGGATACCCTGCTTCTGCTGTCTCCTCCCTGGGAAGACTTTACTGTTGGCCTTTGTGCCCAGTCACATGGTAGGCCTTGCCCTCGTGTGCCATGTCCCAAGATGGCACCCCTCTTCCACTATACACAGTGGGAGTGGGCCTCTGGCGCCAAGACCCCAGCTGTGGCTTATGCTCCCTACTGCTTCATGGAAGGATGGGAGTAGGACAAGGCAGTGCCTCTTACCGAGGATGCAGTCAGGGTCTGCCTCCTCCCTTTAGCCTCCCTCTAGCCAGACAGTTGGCCGTCACTCCCCGTTCTTGACCACGGCTATGCCTGTGCCTCCCAAGTGGTGGCACTGACTGGAATTTAGCTTTTCTGGCTGGGGCCCTTGACAAGCTCACCCATGACCACAAGCGGTCCAATCTGTCTGCTACAGAGATTACCTAGGTCCAGACGACTGCCGCTGCCATTCTTTGGATGTCCCAGGCCTTCGCCATCAACGGTGGCCACGTCATGTGTGCTACACAGGTGGAGTACAGGCATCTCTGGCTTTTATAGATCCCCACCCCTGCCTTCTGTTTTGGTTCATTTTTAGTTTGGTCTATTACTCCTTACGCCATATTTTACACTCATTCAATTTATTTTCTGCATTTATTTGTATTTTGTGCATTGAGTGTAAAGCGCTTTGTAACTGTGTGTTTTTAAAAGTGCTATATAAATAAAACTTTGCTTGCTTGCTTGTTGTCTCCTGTTCAGTTACTCCCTGGCTCCATGCACGTTCTCCAAATGGGTGGAGACTGGTGCCACTCAGGGTGAAAATCTTGACTTGTATCAACAACAGGCTGATTCTTGCTGTCTCCCCACAAGAAGCAGAAGCCCATACAGCCCTGGTCATCCATCATATCATGCAACTTGGCTTTGCCATCAACCCCACCAACAGCCGAGCCAGCAGAGGCCTTACCTCGGTCTGCTCTTGGACTCTCATGCTATGATGGCGCACCTGTTAGAGGAGAGAGGAGTGTGTAGTAGCATTGTTGTGGCGGACTCAACACATTTTAACCTCACTCTCAGTGCCGGCAGGGAGTATCATGTCTCTCTTTGGGATGATTTCAGCAGCAGTGGTGTATCTGGGGCTACTACACACGACGAATCTGCAACACTGGTTTGCGTGGCTGCAGCTGAACCCAATCCGAGACAAACAGTGCGAGCTCTACATCCCCGCACTGGCACGGAGAGAGGTGAGATTTGGGGACCCACTCGGCCATCTCTGCAAGGGAGTTCAGCTGGGGTGCACCCCCCACAAAGTTCAGACCTTCACAGATGCCTCCCTGGCTGGCTGGGGAGGGACCCTCAGCCAGGCCAGCTTGGGGGGCTTGTGGTCTGGCACTCCTCGTCACATAAACTTTCTGGAGCGCACGGTGGTTCAGACGGCCCTTTATCACTTCGCTCCTCAATTGAAAGGGAAGCATGTCATGGTGAGGTCAGACTCCGCCATGGTGGAGGCTTAGCTGACAGACAAGGGGTCATCAGATCCCTGGCCCTGGCACAGGAGGATGGCTCTCCATCCTGACGTGGGCAGATCGCCACCTCTGCTCCTGGAAAGCCCACCATGTTCTGTGGTCACTCAACGTGGGGGCAAACAGGATGTCCAGAGGGGGCCCGCTCCAAGAAGAATGGAGCCTTTCCCCGTACATAGATGATCAGATCTGGCATCGGAATGTTTGAATGGTGGATTACCTGTTTGCAAGCAGGGAGAATACCAAATTACCCCTGTGGTTCTCTCTGAGAGCGAGCGAGTGACACCCCCCCATTGGGGTGGAAGTGTCAGCTCACCAAGCGTGGCCTCCTGGACTGCTGTACATGTTTACACCCCTCTGGCTTATGATGCAGCCGTTTCTCAGGATTCGGATGCAACACCTATCGGTGATAGTTGTGGCGCCAGGGAGTCTGGGCACCTGGTGGGTTCCAGACCTAGTTCAGCTGACAGTAGTGGGTCCGTGGCGGGTCCTTGACCTGCCCACGGCCCTGCAACAGGGACAATCCTCTCGCACCCAGTTTTGGAACAGTGCCTCATGGTTTGGAAGTTGAGAGGATGAGATTGAGTGAACTAGGCCCCCTGAGGCGCACATCGCTACTATTCAGAATGTGCGTGCCCCTTCCCCCTCCAGGGTTTATTCTACACACTGGAAGGTTTTTCCATCTCATGCGAGGCCAGGGACCTCAATCCACATTCCTGCCCTTTGCAGGATGTTCTGCAGTTCTTACAGGACCTGTTTGATAGTGGCCACACTGCTTCCACCTTTGGGGTGTTTGCAGCAGTGATGACAAAGGGCCATGATGGGTTGGCCCCTTCACAGTCAGTAGCCACCCTTTGATCAAGCACTTCCTGATGGGGGTCCATAGGCTGGGGCCCCCTACTCAATGCTTTGTTCCTCAGTGGGACCTGCAGACGGTTCTGGCCAGGTGGACTGGCTCACTAACTGGATTTGTGACGTAATCCGCAGGAGTTACGATGCAACGGGCCACCCCGCACCTGAAGGCCTTGGGGCGCACTCTACTAGGGTCACTGCATCTTCTATGGCACTTTTTAGAGGCATGTCAGTAGAAGATCTCTGCTTGGCAGCTTCCTGGTTCTCCACTTTGACTTTTGGGTGAGGATATGACTGCTGACTCAGTACCCCATGCGGTGCTCGGTGCATGGCCGGGGGGATGGGGGGCGTCTTCATCCAACAAAGAAGTCAGCCATGTCAAGACCTCGGTGGGTTGTTGCAGTATGGAATGAGACCCTCGGGTGGGGTAGTGTGCAACCGTTGGACTGCTGCTGTGGTGCAGTATGGTATGAGACCCTCAGAGGGGGCAGTACTCAACCGTTGGACTGCTGCTGTGTAGCGTGTTATGTTGGCTGTTGTCTGACTAGTGGCAGTCAGTCCCAGCTGGGATGACACTCATCCCTAATGCCCTTCACATTAGGCGTGAACCAATAAGGAAGCCCGTTAGAGTGTGGAGCACGTATGACTTAGAAATAGTAGTTACCCTGGCTGTAACTCCAGTTCTATGAGTACGTGTGTAGCCCTCTAACCTCTAGCCCAGCTGCTCCCAGTCTCTGTTGCCGAGTTCAAAGGGATGCGAACAGCGGAGACGCTGGGGTTTTATAGGTGGTGGGGCGCTGTGTGGCTCCTACCACTTGATTGGATGGTGAGGGGAAAGATCTGCATCAGGTGCCAAGGCAGAGCCTCGAAGGGTAAACTAATAGCAAACCCCATTAGGGTTATGCGTGTACTCATAAAACTGGAGTTACATTCAGGGTAAAAACTAATTTCTGTCACTGTGATGTCAGAAGGCCTTCAAGGCCCATTTCAGTGAAAAAACACCTTTTTCCAGCTCTAAGTTTAGCTAACAATAAAATGTGTTGGTGAATATCACAATATTCACTCTGAAAATTAACCAATGAAATGTGTAAATCTGTCTCCTAATAAAAGAATATGTCTCAAAGTAAAACCTGTCAACTAAAACAAGCTCCAGCTACATCTACATGACATGATGGGGGGGGGGGGGACTGAAGATTATAGTACAACTGCCACAATTTGGTGCACAAATGGGTAGTGGAAACAAGGCAGCCCACAAGACAAGAACACTTCTTGTATTGTGATGCAGTGATGCAATTGGTGTATTCTTGGATATTTGGCTGCATTAACAGCAATAGCTACCATTCAGTGCAGAACAAACAATGGGTCTGATTGTACACAAGTGACCAAAGGAGTAGCTTACTCTCCATGCACACTGACACATATACACATTGTTCAAAAAGCCCTGAAAAATGCCCCGCCTTGCACATATACACAGCAAGTTTCCAATGACAAATCCTCTCATTAAATAAAATGTGGCAGAAACACAACCATTAGTATATTGTCAACTACACTGTCACGAGTCTGGTTGTCACTGGCTGGTTACTAATATTAGCTAGAGATGGCCAGTGAAATACAAATAAACCATTAATTTTGTTCACACATTTTTTTATCAATGTTGTGAAGGTCATTTTTAGCAGAGACGGATGCCTCAGTGTTCTCATAACTTAACTGCCTGCTCCTAAGCAACTGAGAATTAGGCTACTGCTAGGTCTACCTTGGCAATCTTAAGACTTCATATACTATGCAGCTTTAGCAAAGTTACGTGCAAAAAAACTGTTAATGGGGTATTAAGTGTTTTATCAATCACACCAAGTTTTTGAACCCCTTCTGTGAAGTCATTAATATGAACCATGTGTTTTGCTAGATAGTATGTAATGGCATTGGCCATTTCTTCCCAGTAGCGAGTGTTGATGCATAGGGATGAGCTTTCATAAATGCTGCCATTATGGGGGCAACCTTGTTGTTACTTCACTGGTGCTCGATGAGAAGGCATCCTTGTTGATCTCTTCCTTAGCTTTCCTGCCCATCCACTCCATGCACTCATACTCACCATAGTGGTGTTTTCATAGGTTGCTAACAAAATGCTAATGGTGCCCTTGTGTGTGTGTTGACTTTACATATGCAGAATGACTTTAAAGCTGCCACTTCTTGACAATGTAAGCATAATCAAATTTCAATAAAAAGACAACAGTATCATTTTTAGATGCTACTGTTGCTTCTTAGTATTAGAAGTAGAACCGTGCCGCTAATATTGATATTATTATCATTATTATAATTATTTATGTTGAGCTTGCCCACCATAACTAATATTGCCTTTCAAAACCAGGCTGCACTAAAGTGGTTCTCAAAGAGTAAGCATCTTTACAGGGTGGCTGAGTCTCTGAATGACGACTACATAACTGCACAAAAAGGTAGAAGTGGTCACCAACACAACACGAAGAATATTTTCATTAAGGTCCACTGAATATACCAACATTGAGGGGGAAATAAATAAAAGCTTTGGTCATATAGATTCATGGCTCACATAAGATCAACTGAACTGATATTCTCACCCAAGCAATTATTAACTAGGGCCGCCCCGAACACTTGCCTGTGCAATAATCAAATTAAACAAATTACAGCCTTAGACTATAAAAACTAAATTGCTCATATGTTTGCTGTTTACCACATGCCGGCATTAGCCTGTTATTGTAATTAATCATTATGCTATTGAGAGACAAAGGCAAAATCAAACTTCAAGGTATTTCCTTTTTATTGCAACCAGTGCAGTGCCCATCTGGGTGTAATCCTCCCTCCAAACAAAATGTGGGTTGCAATGGCAGAGTGGCGCTGTTCCTACAGTCGCCATGAGCCTATGTATGCATGTCCTTCGATTTTCTGGACAACTGCTCATCCAAAAAACTTCACACTTGACACTTGGTTCCTCAGCAATACACTCGCCAAATGTGATGTTGATTGGATGAATTGTTGTCAAGAATAGCCAAGGTCAGGGCGTCTGGGTAGCGTGGAGGTCTATGCCATCGCCTACCAACACAAGGATTGCCGGTTTGAATCCCCGTGTTACCTCCGGCTTGGTCGGTATCCCTACAAACACAATTGGCCGTGTCTGCGGGTGGGAAGCCGGATATGGTTATGTGTCCTGGTCGCTGCACTAGCGCCTCTTCTGGTCAGTCAGGGTGCCTGTTCAGGGGGGAGGGGGACCTGGGGGCAATAGCATGATCCTCCCACATGCTACATCCCCTGGTGAAACTCCTCACTGTCAGGTGAAAAGAAATGGCTGGTGACTTCACATGTATCAGAGGAGGCATGTGGTAGTCTGCAGCCCTCCCCGGATCAGCAGAGGGGGTGAAGCACTGACCGGGACAGCTCGGAAGAGTGGGGCAATTGGCCGGATACAATTGGGGAGAAAAGGGGGAGGGGGGGGGATGGCCAAGGCCAGTCAGATGGAGGCATTTTAGTTAAACTGGCTACAGAAACACTTTCAAAGTGAAATCGGTTGCTCACGACAGAACAAAGAAATGGGCTTTTTTTTGGTCAGTGCAGATCTTGATATGAAATCTTAAATAATTAATGGCATGCTGCATTCACATGGACGCTGTTTTTAACATGTTTCCTGTGCCGTTTTGCCAACTACCATTAAACCCCCCCAAAAAAACATATTTTTTTCAAATACTGATTTTACCATCGATTACCATGGCAACAATCGAAGGCTTTGAAGCGTTTAGGTTCGAAGCATTTTCTTTTTTCCCCCACTTCGTTTTTATATTTATTTATTTATATTTAATATATTTATTTATATTTTATTTTATAAATCCATGTAATTCTTTTTTATCCTGGGTTTTTGTTGTTTTGTTTTTTTACATTGTGATGCTAGTCACATGACTCGGGTCCTGGACTGTTCCGGTGGCATCTGGACACTGCTTGGCATCCTCCTCATCATATTCTTCATATATTTTATAATTCCATTATAATTGTGTTATCCTCTTTCAATGTTGTATTGTGTAAACTGTGTGAACACAACATCATTGCACGTTGAGCATCTTGGGAGAGAGATCCTCCTCTGGTGCTCTCCCTGAGGTTTCTTCCTGTTGTTCCTCCATGCTAAAGGTTTTTAGGGAGTTGTTCCTTATCTGATGTGAGGGCCTAAGGACAGGATGTTGTGTTGCTGTAAAGCCCACTGAGGCGCATTTGTAATTTGTGATATTGGGCTACACAAATAAAACTGACTTGACTTGACTTTAGGTCAGCCCTATTATTAACACACTCAACCGAAAAGCGAACTTCAAGTGCAAAAAATGCAGGGAGTTTGGTTCTGAAGACGCTATAGTAGCTCAACTTGCAGGGACAGCATAAAATCAGCAGTGTAGGTTGGTCAGATGAAGTTTTACTGTAACTGTGATACAAAAATGTACACACAGTAATGTACCTGGCACACAGAAACAATCTTAACAACTGGAAACCCATTTGTCTTTACAAGAGAATCTGCTGGAAGTCTTTCTGGTGGACGCAGACAACTAAACAAATAAGAGTAAATCCCTACAGCGACCGGGTGGTGCAGAGCAGAAAAGCACAGCATCAGCCTGAATGTACTTTTCATCAAGGCTGATCAGAACTGCTGACACTGCAACTCTTCAGTGATCATGACAGCTAGTTTACATTGCTCTCAGGTAACTATTAAAACTGTGTCAGACTGCTCAGAGTGTTGACAAAGGAAATGTCCTCAGTGATAAATGGACTGGACTGCAAGAGCACAGTCTTACTGACGACGTGCTCTTGACTATGTGCTCTTGTGGTATTCCTTCACCCATACTGTTTGTGAAAGTGGGAACGTTAATGCCTCAGGAAGTCCCTAACAAAACACTGGTACACTCCATGTTCATCAGGAGGTCAATGGCCAAATGTCAAAGTATTATGGGGATTCTCATCATCAGATAGTATACAATGCACTTGAATTCTGGCTAGCTCTTGCAGATGAGATTCTTCATACCTCTAGGGACCTATTCTTCTGTTGATGAATAAACAGCAAGATATTTCTTACGAATTGTGGATTTTTAATTAAAACGAAGCAAACTAACCTTCACAGGAACCGAACAGGAGGTGAGATGGACTGTGTGGGGAAACTCAGTTTACAGGCATGTATGAGCAAGTGAGCATGTCTGGATGTGTATGACACTAAAAGCCGAACTTAGTAGAGCTTAGGAAAACTAATAGGGAAAGACACTATCCGAGTCAAAGGCAGGCTGCAGATAGAAATGCTGATGAAAATTATCCACAGGGATTTTAAACCTATCATCGATGTCTGTGCTGAACAGCTTAGCCTCAGAGACGTTCATTATAAACTTGTTTGTCTCAACATAAACACTTGTACAGAAACAGAAAACATTGCTTTTGGATCAGTCAGTAGGCACTCAACCAGCTTCATGAATACATGCATACAGTGCTGACTTGCTGCATTAGGCAGGTAAGCCACTTCCAAAGTCTTGCCCTAAAAGGGAAAGTTCAACTATTTTCAACCTTATCTCCATGTACGTGTGAAGAGGATAGCACGTGAAAATCACCGTTTCTGCACCTCTGGAGCAGCAGTGAAACTTTTGGTTTTTTTGGCCAAGTGACGTATCATGACGTCGTTTGGAGGCTGGGAAAACTACAGCCTAGCAGGGTTTCCAACACTCCAGTCAACCCTAAACACACTGTTCACTAAACACATCCATGTCGGCCACACTTCTACGTTTCCCGCGGTGTAAATTATGTCCCACAGCCCTAGTGCAGAGGATTTTATGGACAAGGATACAGAGTCTTACACGCAATGCATTCTGGTACGTGTAGGCACTGTGGGAAAGACCGTGAGCAGAAGCACACACATTTCTCTGGCAATATAGTACACAGTGAGGCCTTTATTGCTTCAATAAACGACATTACTCAACAGTACTGATTGCGGATACACAAACCCATATTCTGGCTTTGGTGTTCTAGAGTCTATAGATCTAAGAGGTAGCACTGATGGCAAACCCGAGACTTAGCACTAAGAAGCCCATTTACAGTCTGTGACAAAAATTAATACATAGCTGGCTAAAAGTGAAGTTGGCTGACTCTTCACATCCCCTGACATCAAGATGCCCATTAAATCCCCTTCAGTTTATGCAGCTAGAGGGTAGGAGACAGGTTAAGGACTGATTTTGTAGCTTGAGGCAGTTGTGACATAGATTGTGCACGTGACAGCAGGCAACACTGTGTGTCAGCCACATTGCAGCAGTGTATCCCTCAACGTATGAACTTCTTTTATATTCTTTGCCATAATGTTAACATAGTTCAGGAAGCCTTCCACAAACAAAAATAAATTCAGCTGAATCCAGTGGTCTGAACAACCCCCGCGGATGCATCCAAAATTTTTCTCCCAACATCTCTAACACCTCTCCCTCCATCATCAACACCCCTCTCCTACCAGAAAATAACATGAAGGAGAAAAGAGGAATAATGGAATGCAGGACAGGAGCAACTACAAGTGCAAAACATTTTGGGACAGTTTATATGCTGCTTCATCATCACTGATGGATGTCAGTGTATGGAGAGATCATAAATTTGATTATTCCAATACCAAGTGGATGCTACCTAGCAGCTTCTGTTCAATTATTATAGCGCCTTTGGTTTTGTTTCTAAATTATGGGCCTAATTTTGGATTGCACCTCAATGAAAAAAACAAAAACAAAAACAAACAAAAAAACCACCTTATCTAAGCAAATAAATAATAATCTTCTAAATAATGAAAGCTGTTATGTATGCTCAACATGAAGTTTTGCTCTCATTAGTAATAAACTTGCTGCATAGTGTATCTGGTGTAAAAACATAATCAAGCTGGCATTTCCCAAGTTTGTTCAGTTGTGTTGATGTCTGGTTGTAAACATGATGACAGTAGTCACCCGTCACCCAGTGAAACGACCTGCTAGAGAGAACACACCTGGGTATCCCCTGCTTAAGGACATTTCAGGAGATGCTTCTATTGTCTCCCTCATTATTGAGACAACAGGTAACATGGAAGCACAGATTTCAGTTTCTGGGCCACAAGCAATGGGAGCAGAGTGTCAAGAAGCTTTGAGACACCCCACCAGATGTCAGTTAAATCTTAAGAATTGTGAGATGTGACAGGAAAAAAAAACTAGTTGGGGATCCACTATGGGCGAACTCAACACCTTGTTGAGTCCTTGACTGACAAACTTGAGGTCATTTTGAGGCTGTTGTTGCCATGAAAGCATACAACTTCAACTCTATCTTATCTAGAGAATGCTTACTTGCCATTATCCTAATTGTGTCTGGCTACATGATAAACTTAAACCAAAGGTGTGGAACATAATTCCAGTTGCCACTTGAGGTCATATTAGCTGTGGGATGGATATGGAATATGGCCATCGTGTATCTAACTGGCTCGATGAGGGCAGGAAAAGTATTCAGCTTGAGAAATGTCTGAAACACGCCCAGCGATAGAACTGAGTAAAAACAAAAATAAAAAACAAAAAAGACTACTAATAGGGTGAAACCTGTTCAGACTTAGGACTGTACGTGAATCTTCCTGCCAAGCCACCAGACTAGAAGCTGGTTCTTATGCAGATGAGTCCAGTTAGGCTACGTGGAAATGTTCATTTCCATCCAGGTAACAATTAACAGCCTTCACTGGATGACTCGCAGAAACCCACAAGGAGGCCCCGGGAGCGGTCCGGATGACAGCTCGGTGGGTGAATACTGTGTAGCGTATGAGCAGCCTGCAATCCTTTAGCAGGCGGCTAAAGGTCACCTATTAACACGGCTGGGAGCAAAGTGCACAAAGTAGGCCGCCGGGGGATGAAATCTATTCCCAGGCTTCCTTCCCCATGAAGCTTTCTACCTTCTACAAAGCCAGTGCGTCTGCACTCGGGCTGTGCAGCAAGTGGAAACCAACTGGACCTCCCTGTTTGTTTTGGCTTGCCCGGATCGGTGTCAATACAGATCACCCCCACCCACACGCACACCTCTGAAAACAAACGTCTGGACAGGAGACCGGGGAGAAACGCACGGAACCCGACGCACGGCTGATGTTGTATTACATACGGTAGTTAGAGACAGCATGAGCGACTCCACCAAACGTCCCGGCCGGCCAGCCAGCCAGCCAGCCGGCCAGCCAGCCAGCTAGCCAGCCAGCCAGCCAGCTAGCCAGCCAGCCAGCCAGCCAACCAGTCAACCAGCCAACCAGCCACCCAGCCAGCCAGCCAGCAGTCACTAACGTGTCGCCCCTTCACTTCAACCCGCTCGCCAGGCGGAACTAGCTGCTCATCAGCGACCTACCTGTCCAGAACCTGGTCACCTAATGGCCCGGTTACTGCAGCCTGACACATGCACACAACTGCCACAGGGGAGACATGAGCCACCCCTGCAATAACGCTCAGGGGCTGCCGCCGACCGCCAGTGACGTGCATGATAACTAATAATCTGTCAAGCGTTAGCTAGTAGCGACGGGACCGTTAGCCTCCGGTAGCTCTGCGGGCTGGGCGGTGCTGACAGCCCGGAAGGGGGGAAACGCTCCTGTGTGATCTGACATTTAGTCAGCCACCGTTTGCAGCCACCTGCTCCGCTGGGCGCCCAGCACCGTCGGCGGGGTGAGCCACGGCTGCTCGCTAGCCTGGCGCTAGCTAACAGAGGCGGCGCACTAAGCTAGCTAGCTAGCTAGCGCTAATGCAAGTGTAATGACTTTAGCCCTCTTACCTCTCCTGACGGCCTCGTCATACGACAGGAAGCCTATCCTCGATTCTTTGGCCCCCATGCTCCCTTCATCTCAGTGGAGGCGTCATGGAGGAAACGTGGCGGCTGGCGGTCTTCGGAGGCGCCCGGCGGCTCCGCGGTGGAAACCCGATTTCGGCGATGTGTGTCGGTGTGTTGACTGTTGTGGCTGCCGTGTTCTCAGCGACGCTCCTCCTCGCCGACGCCTCCATCCTCGGTCACATGACCACAGACGCACGGGTCACGTTATTCTCAACGACCGGAGGTGACACGGAGACAGGCGCGGTTCGGTTCGGCTCGACTCCGTCCTCGTCCTCCACACGCGCGCTTGGCCAGGAAGACGCTCGCAACCCGATCCCGAGCCGCGTTCACCGGTCCCCTCATGCTGCTGTCCGAGGGGCTCGCCGTCCCGACTCGCTCACACCTTGGTCTGTAGCGCCCCCTATGCGCTCGGAAACTGGCCATTCTGCTTCTTCTTCTTCTTCTTCTTCTTCTTCTTCTTCTTCTTCTTAGTCTTTATTGGCGGTTGGCAAACAACGAAATGGCGCATTACTGCCACCAGCTGGTATGGAGTGTTGCTCAGCCTGGCTATTATTTACGCTACCCCCCCAAAACCAAACCGAACCAAACCGAACCGAAACGAAACAAACCCTTCAAATCTTCTTAATTAAACTAGTTACTCTAGGAAACCGAAATGCGACAGAAGGGTACCAGCAAGAGTTAACGGGAAGGTTTACAAGATGGTTGTGAGACCAGCTATGTTATATGGTTTGGAGACGGTGGCACTGATGAAAAGACAGGAGGAGGAGCTGGAGGTGGCAGCGATGAAGATGATAAGATTTTCATTGGGAGTGATGAAGAAGGACAGGACTAGGAACGAGTATGTTAGAGGGACAGCTCAGGTTGGACGGTTTGGAGACAAAGCAAGAGAGACAAGATGGAGATGGTTTGGACATGTGTGGAGGAGAGATGCTGGGTATACTGGGAGAAGGATGCTGAATATGGAGCTGCCAGGGAAGAGGAGACGAGGAAGGCCACAGAGGAGGTTTATGGAGGTGGTGAGGGAGGACATGCAGGTGGCTGGTGTGACAGAGGAAGATGCAGAGGACAGGAAGAGATGGAAACGGATGATCCGCTGTGGCGCCCCCTAACGGGAGCAGCCGAAAGTAGTAGTAGTACCCTAAGAAACCGACACAACGTTTTATGACACTCTGCTGAATTCTTCTGTAGAAATCTCCTAAATCAAGTTGCATTTGTACTGTAGCGAATTCGGGGGACAGCGCCACCGCAGGAAGTGCCGCGGCCGGGAAGCGAACCCGTACCGCCCGCACCGCAGGAGGCATCGCTAACCGCTAGACTAAGGGGTCAGACCCGCCAGTCAGCCAGCGGCGGCCAGCGTGTCTCCTTATCCATGCACGTTACAGTATGTTCCTGGGATTTGGAGTCAGACGCCTTCTGTCTGTCTGCCTCGTGTTTCTGACAGTATGTCCTACCACGCCCTACTGTGTCTCCTGGCCCACACCAGTCACGTCTGCCTGGACTGTGTCCGCCTGTTGTGAAAGGTGTTCTGCCTAGTCCAGGGTGTCCAAGTCGGAGTGTTGAAATGATTGTCTCGTCTCTCCTGTCCCTTCCTGCACACCTCGTTTCTCCCACTTGCCTTTGACCTGTGGAAACCCACCGCCCTTTCCTCTCTTCCTCCCGCTGCTTCTGCCACCTTTCCCCCAGTCTGTGCTTGATGATGCTCTATTTCTGTATTGTTTAAAGTAACTACCAAACCGATGTGATTATGTTGTGTAGCCTTCTTTGCGACCTTATCTGCTACTTCATTTCCCTCAATGCCAGTGTGACCCCCTACCCATAAAAACGCTACTGTAAGACCCATCTCTTGAGTTCTACATAAGGTTTGTTGTACCTCTATTAAAATGTCTGCTCTGCTGTCTGAACGACCGTATTGTCAACTGGCTGGTGATGAACTGGAGTCTGAACAAATGGTCTTGTTTCCTGGATCCACTGCACTGCTAACAAGACTGCAAGCCTTTCTGCTGTGGGTGCTGGTCTTTCCTCATCGATCCTTTCCCCTGCTTTAATATGAAATCTGGGACAACAGATGCTGATCCTACTTTATTTACTGAACTCTTTCATGCTTCTGTATAAATCTGTACGTAACTGTGGTGAGTATCAATATAAGCCTGCGTGGCATGTGAATCATAATTAAACTCTGTATCTTTATTCTTCTTTTCTAATAGGGTGAACTGTACGGTGGCATCTGGAAGTGTCCCAGCTGGTATTGCTGGCAGAGGCGCTGTTGGACCGATGCTTAATGAGCTACTTCAAGTTCTGCTGCTTTCTGTGTCATTGTCCCTCCAGAGCTTTTTGTTTCCCTCCCCTCCTTTACCCAACAAGGGGTCAAAGTGTGTAGTGTTGGATGAGCCTGACTATATGGCCCTGTAAACTCACCCAGTAGTTCAGGGAGAGCTGTATCCTCCTCATTGCTAGTGGCACCTCTCCCGTTTCCACCTGTAACGCTGCTGCTGGGCTCGTTTTAATGCACCTGTGCGTCACCTCAAAGCCTGATACTGCATCTTATCTCACTTCTTTAGAGAGGTGTTGCCTGCTGACCCACACACCACACAACCGTAATCTAACACCGACCCATTAAACCACTGTATGTGGCCTTCAAAGCAGTTCTGTCTGCCCCCCCCACCCATGCACTTCCAGCTACAGTCCTCATCACATGTGGTACCTTCTTACATTTGTCCAGTGCTTTGTGAATATGTATAAGCCGTGTCATTCTGTCATCAAACCATATCCCTGAAACGCAGCATGGTTCCGCTGTCCCAGTTGTGGATGATGTGATTCTGGTTTTGTTTCAGCATCAGTTCTTCTCCTTTCCCAGTTGTGGACGATGTGATTCAGGTTGTGTCTCATTATCAGTTCTTCTCCTTTCCCAGTTGTGGACGATGTGATTCAGGTTGTGTCTCATTATCAGTTCTTCTCCTTTCCCAGTTGTGGACGATGTGATTCAGGTTGTGTCTCATTATCAGTTCTTCTCCTTTCCCAGTTGTGGACGATGTGATTCTGGTTTTGTTTCAGCATCAGTTCTTCTCCTTTCCCAGTTGTGGACGATGTGATTCTGGTTGTGTCTCATTATCAGTTCTTCTCCTTTCCCAGTTGTGGACGATGTGATTCTGGTTGTGTCTCATTATCAGTTCTTCTCCTTTCCCAGTTGTGGATGATGTGATTCTGGTTTTGTTTCAGCATCAGTTCTTCTCCTTTCCCAGTTGTGGACGATGTGATTCTGGTTGTGTCTCATTATCAGTTCTTCTCCTGGTGAAGATGCGCATCCTCCAGCGCTCATACAGCGCGTGTGGATGGATGGCTTGCCTGCTTTTTAGTTTCATGGCGGGTGATAACGCCCCCTGCGGACGGGCTGGGCAGCGCCGCCCTGCCGCGTTGTGTTTGCGCCCTACTCCACGTAGCGCAGAGCGCGGTGTCTGCGGTGCGGCACTTCCTAGGCACCGCTTAGGACCACAGACGCCGGGTCATGTGTTTACTTGTCGGCAACTTTGGACGTCGCCGACAGATTACGTCATCTTTGCTCCGGAATGGGGGAGATCCCCCCCCTCCTCCCAACTTCTATCAGGAAGCAGACGCATTTCCGCACATGCGTTGAACGCACCAGGTTTCGGCGTCGTAAAACTTCCCTCCTAGAATAGGAAACCGGAAACACGACAATAACGGAACTGAACCAGCGTTATCAACAACAAACATGCCTTCGCGCTGCATCATGCCTGGATGCGAGAGCTACAGAAAGACGCGAGAGGAGGGAGTAAACCTAAACTACCATCGATTACCAACAGATGTGATAAGGTGCAAAGAGTGGCTCCGAGCGATAAACAACCCCAAATATGACGAGAACACACCGATACCAGAAGTGGGAAATCTACGGGTGTGCTCTTTGCATTTTGCTGCAGGTGACTATAACAGGAACTTACAGTCAGAGTTGATGGGCGGGTTCATCAAGAAGCTGCTGAAAACATCTGCTGTGCCCACTCCCCTCGGAAGCGACGTTTGCCATGGAGAGGAAGAGCCCCCGGAGAAGCGAGGTCGAATAGAGGTCACACTGGGTAGAGTATCAGGGGGGCAACAGACCCAGCCAACCCAGCCCAGTCCACCTGTACCTGAGGCAATACCACCAACAGATGCTACTTTTAAGCTGCCAAAAGTTACTGTTGCATGGTCGCCTTGTACAGTTAAGGGTGCTGTGAGTAGACTATCAGGGGGGCAACAGACCCAGCCAACCCAGCCCAGTCCACCTGTATCTGAGGCAATACCACCAGCAGATGCTACTTTCATGCTGCCAAAAGTTACTGTTGCATGGTCGCCCTCTACAGTTAAGGGTGCGGTGAGTAGACTATCAGGGGGGCAACAGACCCAGCCAACCCAGCCCAGTCCACCTGTATCTGAGGCAGTACCGCCAGCAGATGCTATTTTCAAGCTGCCAAAGGCTACTGTAGCATGGTCACCCCTCTACAGTTAAGGGTGCGGTGAGTAGACTATCAGGGGGGCAACAGATCCAGCCAACCCAGCCCAGTCCACCTGTATCTGAGGCAATACCACCAGCAGATGCTATTTTCAAGCTGCCAAAGGCTACTGTAGCGTGGTCGCCTCATACAGTTAAGGGTGCTGTGAGTAGACTCTCAGGGGTGCAACAGACCCAGCCAACCCAGCCCAGTCCACCTATATCTGGGGCAATACCGCCAGTAGATCCTGCTTTCATGCTGCCAAAGGTTACTGTAGCATGGTCACCTCATACAGTTAAGGCTGCCGTGAGTAGAGTGTCGGAGATGCGACAGACCCAGCCAACTCAGCCCAGTCCACCTGTATCACAGGCAAAACAGCCAGAAATGCAGAAAATACAGACAAAGCTTGTAACGACTGGACCTTATCGTAGGAGCAGAATACTTCATGGCCCCTGGAAAAGAGTTGGTGATAACCTTTTACGAGGAAGATTTACACGCCTTCCCAAAGCGATGATGGGTGTGCCTAGCTTAAAGGACGCTATGGTTGCGGAAGTGCTCAAACTGGTGGACAAGGAGTGTAGGACTCTGACCAGTCTGACCTTCAACTCAGTACTTCGACAGACCAACCCTGTGGCTCTAAAGAACTTTAAGTGGATGAATGTGATGGATGAGTGGAAGAAAACATCACCCATTTTTCTGAAGTTCCTGCAACATGCAAGTGCAGTCTTTGAAAAGGCAACTATAAAACAGACACCTGCGCCGAATGCTACATCATTAACAATGGTCATGGGTGGAGCTTTACTCTTAAGAGCACGTTCAGCCTGCATGAGTGCACCAATGTACATAAACTCACAGATCCTGCGACAGGGAGGGGCCAAGAAAAGTTGTATTGAGCGACTCAACAGATTTGGCATCTGTATGTCAAACCACAGGACCCTGGTGACACTTAAGGACATGAGCAAAACATGGAACAGCAAGGTAGTCCGGTGGAAGAAAAGAACAGGTACTGCAACACATAATCCAACTGAAGAAACCAGTGATATGACCCATGAAGAAGTGAATAGCGATGTTCATCAGTCGACAGGGATGTACGTTTCGGTAGCAGCAGAATGTCTGACCCACAGATGCCGGTATCAGATTATGGACTCACCCCAACAACAGTTAATCAATTGATGCCCTCTCAAAAGACTTGCCAGTTCTGCAAATTAACCATTGGGGTAGCCAGTAAGATGTGCCGACATTGCAGAGCCAGGCAGCCTTACAATGCCAAGTTGCAGAAGGCGAAGGAAAAGCTTTTGGAGCGGAAGGAGAACCAAATAAACAAAAGCATAAACAAAGTGTATGATGCCACTCATTTAGTGCTCCGTAAGTGGGACCTTTTGGATAGATACCCTATCCTCTTGCTGGGCAAGAGAGTAGGACAAAGATTTGTGGCTGAGTCCCTCTGTCCTCGGCCCATGCTCAATGAAGAGGAAAGAGATGGTCTCCTCACCATAAAGAGGATATATGAAAGACTTCTTAATGTGACTGTGCCATCTGAACCTGAAGCCGACACTGGACAGACTCCAGCAGCTGACCCTCCTGCCGTTTCACCAGCTGTGGTGACTGCCCCTGAGTCCGACCCTATGGTCACCCTTACACTCACTCCTGTGTCCTCCTCCCAGGCCCCTCCTATGTCTTCCCTGGCCCCTCCTATAGCCTCCTCCCTGGCCCCTCCTGTGTCCTACTCCCTGGCCCTTACTTGTTCTTCCTCACTGGCCCCTACTGGTTCCTTCTCCCTGGCCCCTACTGTGTCTGACCTGACCACTCCTGTGTCCTCCCTGGCATCTCCTGTTTCCTCCACCCTAGCCCCTACTGTGTCCTCCCTGGCCCCTTCTGTGTCCTCCCTGACAACGCCTGTATCCTCCCTGGCTACTCCTGTGCCCTCCACCCTAGTCCTTACTGTGTCCTCCCTGACCCCTACTGTGTCCTCCCCGGCCATTCCTGTGTCCTCCTCCATGGCCCCCCCTGTGTCCTCCCTGGCCCCTTATGTGTCCTCCTTCTGGACCCCTCCTGTATCCTCCCTGGCCCCTACTAGATCCTCCTCCCTGGCCCCTACTGGTTCCTCCTCCGTGACCACTCCTGTGTCCTCCCTGGCTCCTCCTGTGTCCTCCACCCTAGCCCCTACTGTGTCCTCCCTGGCCCTTCCTATGACCTCCCTGGCCACTCCTGTGTTTTCCCTGACAACTCCTGTATCCTCCCTGGCCCTTCCTGTGTCCTCGACCTTAGTCCTTACTATGTCCTCCCTGGCCACTCCTGTGTCCTCCTCCATGGCCCCTCCTGTGTCATCCTCCCTGACTCCTCCTGTGTCCTCCCTGGCCCCTACTAGATCTTCCTCCTCTCTGGCCCCTACTGGTTCCTCCTCCCTGACCCCACCTGTGTCCTCCCTGGCCCCAACTCTGTCCTCCCTTCTAGCCCCACCAGTGCCCCCCTGTCCTGGCCCCTACTGTGTCCTCCCTGGTCCCCACTGTGTCCTCCTTCCTGGCCCCTCCTGTGTCTGTGTCACCATCACAGAAAAGAAGACAGTCTCTTTTCCTGCTGAAGAAAGAGGGAGGCAGGTTCTATTGGGCCACGTAGCGGTATAATACAAGCGGTGGCATCCTTGCTGTGGATGTGGAGCCAGTGGAAGGAGAGCTGGGAGCCAAAAGAAACTGTTATCGTGTGACACATTCATTCACCACAACATATGTTCCTCGTAATGAGTCTCAATAAATTACTTGAAAACACGGTTGTGGTTTGTCATCTCCTTGATGGCATCAGCCAACCCTGCAGTTGCCAAATTCATAATTTAGAAAATGTTTCATGCTTGGTGATATTGATTTCTCATTATTTATAATGTCTTGAAAAAGCACTTTATTCCCAAATGTATTCAATAGGTATTAATATGGTTTTTTAAAAGTTTTTATTCATTAGGTTTTCTCTGCAAAATGTATTTTATGAAAGTGAATAGGAAATTGTAGACTTGAAAGACAGTAAAATAAACTATTTTGGCAGGGAAATATTGTCCATAACCCCTAATTCAATCACTAGCCCTGTGGAAATACCTCTATTGCCCAAGAAAGTGCATGTATGTTGGAAGGGCTGTGGGCATTCTTCATTTCCCTCTATTTTGGCTCTTAACAAAGGGTGGAAATATAAGCTGGAATTTACTTGTAATTGCACAATGCACCCG